>NC_137605.1:41899161-42091661 GCF_963280865.1 Gymnoscopelus braueri | reverse complement strand
GAAGGATATTTGGCCTGTTTTCACCACACAGAAGAACACAGACAATGTGTTTGTCTTAGAGCGCCAGTGATCCGTGTTAACGAAAAGCTTGCCACTTTACACACAGTGGAAAGAAATCTGAGAAACCGTGTTTGAACCCCAACCACCCCCCAACCCCCATCTCCAAATGTAACTTTTTTCATTCCCCAAAAAGCGAGATGCCATCGGATGAGTGCGGTGACACTTTGTTATGTAAATATTGTCAAGTGTCACACATGTCGTCCCCCTGGCCCCACAGACAAAACAAGACTCGGCCTTTCTTGCATTCCTATCTCAGCCTGTTGCCGGCTGGGTTTACATCTTGTTCCCATTGGATCCAATGATAGGTTATGAGTGTTGGTCACATCCAATCCACAACACAAACCCTCAGACGAGGACAGCGGCCTCCACTGAGGAGGATGTTGGCTCACGCCTGCGTGAACATACCTCATTTTGTTGTGTGTTTTTTTTTTGCCGGGCGGGACAGGGGGTTGGTTTCATTCCCTACACTACTGGATTCTCCCTCCCTCCCTCTCTTTCTCTGTCTGTCGCCTTCCTCCTGTGTTTTATAATGGTGTCCCGTTTTATTGTTCATATTGCAGCCTTCTGTCGACCGCTGTTGAAAAATCCCCCTCGTATAAATATACATATGTATGTTGTCTGCACGCATGCACGCACACACACTCGCTCGCACACTCAGGCTCTCAGGCATTATTGTCTGAGAGATGTGAATCTAGATGCATCATGTCACTGTCGTTGGAGGACATGGCTGCCTGTGAATTCCCCCTACGCAGATGTGAATGATGTTATTTTATGACTGGTGTCGAGAACCTCCTGTTTGTACACAAATTAACAGCTTAAGCCCAATATTCTTTGCCGTACAACAAATAGCTAAAGTAGCCTGTCTAAAAACTTGTATATCTGAAATTGTAGCTATTTTATAAAACTAGAGGTTCGGGCCGCTACGCGGCCCTCACAGCTACTTCGCACCGCCGATCTGACTGATATGGCCATATATGGAGATCTCTATATATCTGTCAGTCCTTGTCCCTTTTATGCCCATATATGGAGATCTGCTGGCCGGCCGGTCCTCCCTTAAAACATTGCGTGCCAATCGCGTAGATCTACGCGAACCTATTTAAAGCCGCCACGTGCCAGTCGCGTAGATCTACGCGAACCTATTTAAAGCCGCCACGTGCCAGTCGCGTAGATCTACGTGAAGTTCACATTGCACTTTTTTTCGTTTGATACGACACATTTCATTGTAGCACCACCGGAAACGGAATTATCCGGGATCCGTTTTTTCCGATCCCATCCACTTCCATTCTAAATCTGACACCAATCCGCCATTTTCTCAGTTGTAGTTTTTCTCGTCGCTGATCGCTGTTTAACATAAAACTACAAGATGGCGGATGGGATTTTCATGCGGTCTTCACTGCTCTACTCCGACGGATCGCTTGTTTGTTTACAAATAGTTGAATGCACGATTTTAGCGGATTTAACTTTGTCTGTGGCGACGTGAAGAAAACAAAAAAACAACAATAAAACACTGGCACTGGTGAGTACATTATGAGATTAAACTCTGGCGTGGAATGTGTTGCAGGGATAGATAGTTCACTAAAAAACGTATTCAAAAATCGTATTTTCTTGGCAGAAAGATGCTAATGTCTTCGGTAGGAGACTCAAAGTTGACACTTTGAGTCTCCTACCGGAGCCACCGCCGGTCATCAAATTATTGGCTTAGGAATGAGACAAAAACTAAAAAATCTCCATGAATTCAAGTCTTCATGGGGTGTGTAACTACTTCTTGTGTAATTGATTGAAAAAAATTCATTTTGGGGGTGAACTATCCCTTTAACTTAAGCCAATTTTAATATAGGATATTGGGGCTTAAATGTAATTGTAAAAAAAATGTGTTTGGGCCCTCATTTGTAAAAATCTAATCTAACATAGAATGCAGAATGCCATTCAATTATCAAAAGAAAGTTCTTACAAACATGCCTTTTAATTAATGACTTATAGGCTACACAGAGCAGTAGGCTGTAAATAATGTTGTCAGTTATTCCCTCATATTCCAAAAGATTAACTGTGCACTTTTGCAGTTACACAGCGCATGAGTGTGTGTGTGTGTGTGTGTGTGTGTGTGTGTGTGTGTGTGTGTGTGTGTGTGTGTGTGTGTGTGTGTGTGTGTGTGTGTGTGTGTGTGTGGTGTGTGTGTGTGTGTGTGTGTGTGTGTGTGTGTGTGTGTGTGTGTGTGTGTGTGTGTGTGTGTGTGTCTCACTCACAGACAGACACACGGCCGTAAGTCAATACAGTCTGAAGCGACACACACACACACACACTTGCTGTATCGCGATCTATACGATCTCTCTGAAAAGGCAGATCGCATGCCTTTATGTCCACACTGGAGTGAAAGTAAGTAAGCGCAATTTCTTAGCAAGTAAAGAAAATAAGGCAACCAAAGTAATAATTTGCTGTTGCTGCTGCAGAAGTGAGCGAAAAGCGTGTCTCTCCACGCGTGCGCGTAAGAGCCCTTCCGGTCGGAAATATTGCGTAATCATGTAGTAAAATACGAAGTATACGGAAAGTATGAAATTTGCAAGCATGACATGTAGTGAGTTGGATTTCCATGGCACGCATTGTTATTTGTGCATAATGTGGAGGCAATTGTACAACTAGTGATAGAAGGGGACACAGATAAACAGGAAGTCCACCCACTAGGTTTTTTTAATATACATTTTAATATAGGATGTATACATTGTTTTAAATGTTTTGTCTATAGTGAGGCCCAAAAAAGGTTGAAATTGGTTAACCTTACTCTCTCTCTCTCTCTCTCTCTCTCTCTCTCTCTCTCTCTCTCTCTCTCTCTCTCTCTCTCTCTCTCTCTCTCTCTCCCCCTTTTTTCTGTATCCCTCTTTCTCTATCCCCATCCTTGTGCACTGTCACCTTCCTTAATTGTCTTTCTTATTTACATCCATCTGTGTACTTACTTGATTGAGAGTGATATGATGGACAGCCAGAGACCGAGTGCACAGCAAAATCCTGATTGTTAACTTAAGTCTGAGAGCTTAAAAACAGACCCTTACACTTTTGCTCGCGTGTGCTAACATTATCTGGTGACGTCAGCGAGGGGTCTGTGAAGGGATATAAAATAAATGATTGATGACCAAGAGAAAGGAGGCTTCAGTCATTAGAGGCCAAGATCTTTCTCCGCAAGATTATTATCACTGCCACAACTGTGAAACACACACACACACACACACACACACACACACACACACACACACACACCACACACACACACACACACACACACACACACACACACAAATGGTGGTGGAAACAACCAATTCTGAGCTCAATTAGATGTGTCATCCCCATGTGAGGGTTCCCTGGTGGTTGTGGGTTGGCCTGGCGGGTGCGTGCTGTGTGCGTGCGTGCGTGCGTGCGTGTGTGCGTGCGTGCGTACGTGCGTGTGCGTGTGTGTGTGTGTGTGCACTACGTGACATGAGAAGAATGGAAAAGGCCTCTAGTGCGTGTGCACGCATGCATGCACTACGTGACACGAAAAGAATGGAAAATGCTGAAACGCCAGGAGAGGTCGTGTGTGTGTGACAGACAGTGACCTTAGAAGACCATCAGGCATGGAGGCAGCAGTCAGCCTCTATAGAGCAGGCCTTTGATAAGAACAGAGACTGCAGCAGGCAGGCTGCAGAATAGAGCGTCCCTGGGACTCATTTAGACGGTGAGGGGAGTTTGGAGCCAGCAGTTGCAGCCAGTGAGAAAGCTTTAAGATGTGATGCCAACAGCAGCACTGTACTGATCTATGCCACTGACTTACAGCACCACATGTACCTGCTGCTAATCCAAAACAATCAATGTGCACCCCTTCTGTTAAGACTGAACAAACTCTTTACTGATTCCACCAAAATAATTTCCTACTGTACATGAAAGTTAAGGACAGTAAGAGTTAGGGGTGTAACAGTTAATTGCAACTATTTGATTTAATCAATAATACTAAACATTTATGGGGGGGTTGAATTTTCTATTTTTTTCCGGAATGTTTAAAAACGAGCAAATATAGCTGATCTACAAGGTCACAGCGCGTTGCGATGTGGCGTCTGCTATTTTTGCACAACAAATGTAAAATTGGGCGTGATTAATCAGACTAATCTATTTAGTCGATTATGAAAAATTATTTCACATTTTCTTGTGTTGATTTATAAAAGATAGTTGCAGTCCTAAGAGTTAAGATAGTAACAGCGGAAATGACGGTCCATCATTGATTCATCAGATCCCTGACAATGGCTTCTCTCGCGATATCATATTACTGCCTCCTTGCTCTGAGCAGTGACATTTAATGAAGTTCATATGCAGCTTGAATGCAACACTTTGCAGATGTACTATATACAGTACATCAAGATTTTAATGCCATTCATTTTGACTTAGTCTCGCATAGCCAGACAACCAGAGAGATCTCCGCCTGCTGCTACAGTATGTCTGGGGAAATCTAAATTCAATGAATGCGCTTGGATGCCGGAGAAAACCAACGGTAACAAACCTATAGCCACTGCTTTGAAAACTAATCCTGATCTCTGATCGTCTGTCTGTGCAAGAGTAATTCTGACTAATCTCCCACTGTTCCTCCCCTCCCTTTTCCCCCTCTGTCTCTTTCTCTTTCCCCTCCCCCTCCAGATTATCATCTGTGGGCGCCAGGTGATGTGCAGCTACCTGGGTCAGGACATTGAATTGCGGGTGGTGCAGCATTACGTGGGGCCAGACGGCCAGACGGTAGTCAGGGAGCACTGTGACTGCCTGGAGGCGGGAGCCAAGCTGCCGTCCTACGTCCTGGAGGATGCCGAGATGACGGAGCTGTGTGTGAGGGCCAGGGGAGACGAGGACTGGTCCCAGGACGTACGGCTGGAGAAGAGGCAGAAGGACAGCACCAGCTCTGTGGTACAGGTATGGTAACAAACCAACTCATCTGGTACTAATAACTAGAATTGCTTGCAAAGCTCATACTAGGTGGGCAAGACACTATATTATTTTTTATAGATTTATTTTTTTCTTTTTCTTTTTGTGGGAGTATGCTTTATTTGAGAGAGTAGAGAGACAAGAAATAAGGTTCAGAGAGAGGAGAGACATGAGTGTACGGGAGTCTGATTCGAACTTGAGTCCTGTCTCACAAGCAGCATACAGTATGTCAGCCACTAAGCACTCCAGAATGTATGCATTTGCAGAATATGGTATGTCTGGTATCTGGTGCAGTAGTTCTGTATTGCTGGTATTATAATGTATTCACCTGGTCCCCCATCACCCTCTTATAAGTCTCATACTGTACGTATGTGTAAAACAGACACTTTCACGGACAGTACAGCAGCTGTTGGAGCTCTATAGTGCAGTATAGGGTCGTCCAATATGTCAGTCTTAGGTGGGCAAGACAGACCGATGGAAAGAGCAGACCGACGGACAGACAGACAGACAGACAGACACGCACGCACGAGCTCATTCAAACACACAGTGCACGCCACAGTCCACACTCTTCCAGTGTCTTATGTTTAGAGCCGGTGACAAGACCACCAAGTGCGACCGGATCCCCGTCTCTCTCTCTCTCTCTCTTCTCCGCAGTCTCCTGGGTGGTCACAGTGGCAGAGAGCCTCCATTCTGCTGCTGCTACTCCAGTAGAGAGCAGATTGAGATCTTCATGTCAGATAGGCCTCTTCCTTCAAAGGCCCTCCACTTTCCAACCCGTAACCCCCGAGATGTTGAGAGGCAGAAAATACAGTTTATACGCTCTCATAACAACACTAACCATAGGCAGGAAACACTGGCTGATATGTGGGCAATGGAGGAGGAATGCTTTGAACACACTTTCACACTGCTGGAACAATGCCAACTTCTCTCTCCTCTTTATATTCAGTTGTCTGTGCACTCTCTCTCTCTCTCTCTCTCTCTCTCTCTCTCTCTCTCTCTCTCTCTCTCTCTCTCTCTCTCTCTCTCTCTCTCTCTCTCTCTCTCTGTCTCTCTCTCTCTCTCTCTTTCTCTCTGTCCCCCTACCATTCTCTCTCTGTCCCCTACCACTCTCTCTCTCCATGTACCCCTACCACTCTCTCTCTGTCCCCCTACCACTCTCTCTCCATGTCCCCCTACCACTCTCTCTCTCTCTCTCTCTCTCTCTCTCTCTCTCTCTCTCTCTCTCTCTCTCTCTCTCTCTCTCTCTCTCTCTCTCTCTCTCTCTCTCTGTCCCCCTACCATTCTCTCTCTGTCCCCCTACCACTCTCTCTCTCCATGTACCCCCACCACTCTCTCTCTGTCCCCCTACCACTCTCTCTCCATGTCCCCCTACCTCTCCTTCTCTCCCTCTCTCCCTCTCTCTCTCTCCTCTCTCTCTCTCTCTCTCTCTCTCTCTCTCTCTCTCTCTCTCTCTCTCTCTCTGTGTGTGTGTGTGTGTGTGTGTGTGTGTGTGTGTGTGTGTGTGTGTGTGTGTGTGTGTGTGTGTGTGTGTGTGTGTGTGTGTGTGTGTGTGTGTGTGTGTGTGTGTGTGTGTGCGTGTGCACATGCGTGTGTGCACATGCGTGTGTGTGTGTGCATGCGTAAGGACATTGATGACTGTTGTCTCCTGTGATCAGTGATTCATTGCACATAATGGAAGGCTGGCTCTGAATGAGAGAGAGAGACGAGTAGCCCAGATCTCACTTCTGTCTATCTTTGTCTTTCCATTTCACTCTTGTCTCCCCCTTTATGTTTCTCTGTCATCCTCTCTCTCATTTATCTTTCTCATATCTCTCTACTTCCTCCTCTTGGGTCTATCGTTCCCACCACCTCTTCCAGCTTCTCATTCTGCTACCCCATCTGTGTCTGTTTTCTGTGTACTTAAACTCTCTTTCTCTCTCTCTTTCATCCTCTCCATTGCCCACGCATTCATGTTCTCATCCATCTCCTCTCTCGTCCCACTTAACTAACCTCTGCTTTTTATCTCTCCTTCCTTTTACACTAACCAAGTCTCTTTCTGCCATCTCATTGTTGTTTATCTTTAACATCTGGCCATGTACGGAAGGTCATTCTGACCTTATTATTTCTTATTTCTCAAAGTGAGTGTTCCTGTATGATCAGACCCGGAGTGTTTCAGAGAGAGAGAGAGAGAGAGAAATGTGCTGTTATGAGGACCAACGTGTTGGAGCCCACCCCCCACCAACCCCCTCCCCTAGTAAATGAAGTCCCCGGCCTGTCGTAAATTAGGCCACTTGTAACGTGCCTTGGCATCCCGAGGCTTTAACGAGGAGCTAGGGGTAAAGGGGGACGAATACCAGTGACACATTAAGAGTGCTCAGCCTTTAGAGGGCACATTCTCAGCTTTTAAATCGTACTCACTAACTACTCTTTAATAGCTTATTATCCAGTTGCTAACAGTGAAATTGTCAGGCCGCCTCTGGCCGTGTCATAGCGCTTGACAACCCCAGAGCACTTTGCAGAGCCTTAGCATTTAACTGTTGGAAGAGACCAAGAGGCCAGTGTCTTCTGGGGACAAAACATGATAATGTGTTTCTGACACTTGGCCATAAACATGATGTCAATCACAGAGAGGCAGCAAGGGCAAACTTTGTCATCAGATACCCATATTATGTCTCTGTAACCAACCACAAATACAAGCAAACCAGTTGGCCTGTCCTTGATTGACACAGGCTGAATTTATTTCCTTGACTCCTGAGAATAAAGACATCTATCGCAACTCCATTGTTACAATAATTAGATTTCCTTGTCACATCACCTGCCAAGCTGTGTAAACTAAATGTGCCTTAAAAGGGCATTAAATAAATTTGATTACAAGTGATTTGTCACAGTTGGCCGGCCGTGTGGTGCAGGGGTAAAGTTCCTGCCCACCACCGTGGGGACTGGGGTTCGATTCCTCCATGGTGCCTCCAGCTTGGCTGGGGCTCAAGCGAACACAATTGACCGTGCTTGTGGGAAGTTGGCAGGGGAGAAAGTGACTCCTACAGGTTGGTTGGGGGACCTGTTGGGAGGGATTGCGTGTTCCTCCACACGCGTTACGCCTCCTGGTGAAACACCTCACTGTCAGGTGAAAAGAAGCAGCCGTCTTATCGGAGGAGACGTGGTTGTCTATACCCTCCCCAAGACCAACAAGTGACAGGGACTATATACACTTCTACAGTAAATGGGAGGAATTTGCCATAGTTAGAGTGGATTGATGCTGTACGTGATGAGACATTAACAGATGGTTTCTCACCTTGCAGGTGCCTTGTTCCAGTGGTTCTCTGCTCTACGTGTGGTGTACCCTCATCACCATTGAACCTGACTCTCATATGCAACAGAGAGTTGTGAGTGTCCTTGAAAGCACATGCAGACACACACACACACACACACGCACGCGCGCACACACACACACACACACACACACACACACACACACACACACACACACACACACACACACACACACACACACACACACACACACACACACACACACACACACACACACACACTATCACACTATCACATAGTCAAATTCCAACATAGATATCTATCCATCATTTTCATTGAGTAATCCATCGCACATAACTTTGGTGTTTTGTTTTGAAACATGGCGTTGTTATTTTGGGGTGTTTCCGTTGAACCACCAACTGTGAGATTAACACGCACTGTTTATAATTGCTGAAGTGTATAATTACAACAGTGTTTAATTACCCATAGTCTTCTCCAGCTTCCACTAGGTAATGGAAGCAATATGTTAAAGGTTATAAAATGTTATTGATTACTGAAGCACAATGATGTCATCATTCACACAAAAAACATGGGATATAAAGTACACTCATTGGAATACCATAATAACTGATCTGATATCAGAATATCAAGTTTTTTTTTTCATCATTCCGGTCAGTTTATTGTCCTACAAACATGTCTGTGTTTGTTCTTCTGTGTATGTTTCTCTTATGGCTGTGTGTGCGCATGCATATGCATGCATGTGCTTGCATGTGCGTGTGTGTGTGTCTATGTGTGTGTGGCTGTGTGCCCTATTTATCAGGTGGTGTTCAGTCCATTGTTTGTGATGAGGAGTCACCTGCCGGAGCCAGTGATCATTCACATAGAGAAGAGGAGTCTAGGGCTCAGGGAGAGTCAGCTGATATCAGGCCAAGGCCACCAGGAACCCATGTTGAACACAGAGGCAGACCTCACGCACCACATCACCTTCCAAGCCAGGTGAAGAAAAAAAAAACAGCCTTTTATGTGTCCTCATCTCTGTTCTGCTTGAGTCGTTCTGTCACAAATCAATCAATTATTATGTTTCGTTATGAATGTGTTTATCTTGTCACTGCCAGCTATGAAGTAACAGAGGTCTTCCCATTTGGACTTGACTCTTCAGACGGCGCAGTTACCTAGACAGCTTAATTTACACTCATTTAACTCATTGAGTGCCAGAATTGCCAGAATTATTTCAGAATGATGTTGTCCCAGTGCCAGAGTTTTTTTCAAAGTAAAAAAAAAGTGCTTAGGAAGCGATATAAAGCCTTTTTCAGTTCTAAGTTAAACAAGCAGTGGATGGAGCTGCAAATCTTCAGATGATGATATCTTGGGTTCTGAACATGTTTTTCAAAAAACAAACAAAAAAAAAAATCTTATTTTTTTTTACAATTTTTTCAAAAACACGTCAAACACGTCATTGGCACGTTGCGCCATAGCGGTACAAACACGTGAAACACGTTAATGGCACTCAATAAGTTAAATGCAGTGTGAGAGAGAACTCAATTTATGCTCTAATGTACATTAGTTGGTCGTAAATATAGATTTATGGAGGCAACAGGGTAGGAAAAGGGGACCAATTAAGCCTTTTGACAGCATTGGGAAAACAAATCGCAAAAAGGGACCAAATGTTTTGTCTGTTATAAAAGCTTGGTGGTTACTTGATAGACAGTAACTTGATTTGAATGAACTTGCCCAATAAAGTAGGAAATGCCTGCATATCACTATAGCTGTAGGATAATGGACATGTTTCTGTTTCAAGTTTCTGTGATGGGTTCATCTGGACGCGATCATTGTTTCTCTAGGATGAGCGGGGCCAGACACGGTCTCTGATTGGCTGAAACAGGGATAGGGAGCGCTCGGCTGTGTTCGCTTGGACCGCGCGCGAGGCGGAGTTGACGTGTCGGAGGTACTGAGACTAGGGGGGGGATGATTTACGATTCTGTGACAACTCGAACGGCGCTGAGTCGGCTGAAGCGGACTTTGCAACGTACGCCGACTCGCTCGCCTGAGCGCACTCGGCGATGCCTCTCGTGGCTCAAGTCCGCTTCAGACGGCTCGCCTCCGTCGGGGTGTCCGGAAGTAAGCGCTCCCGGGCCCCGCTCATCCTAGGAATACAAATTTTGCGATTTGGACAGAACTTCGCACTTTGCTGGCTGTTTGCGGCACACAGAGGGAGAGATGGTCATACATGTTTTTCAACAAAACACACACACACACACACACACACACACACACACACACACACACACACACACACACACACACACACACACACACACACACACACACACACACACACACCATTTACACTGTATCCTATCGCTCGGTTTCTTTTTTCCTGTCTAGGTGAACTATGTATAAAAGAACACAGGATGAATATGTCATCCTTTCTTCCAAGTAAAATGCGTTAACCACAGTGATGACATGTCATCTTCGGGATGAGAGCCGCTCAACCCGACAGTTTCATGGAGGGTCTGATGTCAGAAGGGACTTCTTCTCAGTCCTAGCAGTGTGTTTTTGCCATCTGTAGCAACCCTTGCCAGTATCAGCAATGCTCACAGCAACGCGCACGTCTTCCAGACTGGTATTATGTCATCATGGACCGGATCATAACCCTGCTGATGACAGAGTCTGACTCTCGTCTCCCGTAACAGGCGTTTTATGTCTCCATTTAGCAGCACTGCAGAGACACACACTTACTTAACGTTCCCTCACACCACATTCTGATATCTGTGCGCCAGCGTGTAGACCTGATCCAGTGGAATCCAGGCGTGTTTCAGGGGAGAAAGGAGGCCAGCTTGGCAGCTTCGGAGACACGGTTCTCATTCCAACATGTCAGGTTGGGCCATAATTACACCTCATTTAGATAGGGGCCCTAACGGAGAGCAGGCTTTTGGCCCCGTGTTCGTTATGCGTCTGTGTGTGTGTGTATACCCGTGTGCATGTGCGCACTGTGTTCATGCGCATAAAGTGCACGCATGTGGTGTGTGCGATCTGTTTGTATGTCAGAGGTTTCTGTGTATGTGTGTGTATGTCTGTGTTTGCGTGGGTGGATAAATCCTGTGTGTGTGTGTGTGTGTGTGTGTGTGTGTGTGTGTGTTTGTGTCATCGTGTCTGTGTGTGGTCCCATGCCTGTGATGATCTCGGTCAGCCGTGTTTGCCCATGCCAATGTGAGTGTGACAGCCACCACTTCATCACTAGCAGAGCCTGTCACATACATCACTGTAGTTGTTTCTCTGTCTCAGTCGGTTTCAGTCAGCGCCCTAGCTTGGACAGATCATCTGGTATCCTGCTGCTATCACGAAACAAATGTTTGATAACATCATCCTTGTGTCATTGTTTCCGATGGTCAAATATATCTCACAGCGAACGTGCTCGATCATAAGCCATTGCGAATTCAAGCTTTTGGAACGATCCAATAATCCGACAGGCGGTTTACACAAGTCATTTTCTGAGACATTGAGTGTTTGGTTGGATCAAAATTCGGTTGAAACATAATGAGACGATTCAGCCATATATCATCACATTCTCAAACTGTCCCTAATCTGACACTAACATGTCAGAGTATATGCCAGAGCCTTGTGCAAGGGCGTTGTGCACCCAAAGTGCCTTACAGTAATGTGAGGGCTTACATTTTTCATATGGTGCCCCTGAGGAGATTGCACATGTACAGTGTAGGCCTGAATGGCATGCTCTCCCCACTGTGCTAACCACATGTGCACACAGTATTATTGATGTTACTACTGTATTTGTTATCTGGACATCTGCAATCTGTGTTGTTTTCCCTTTGTTGCGTGGATCCCTGGCAGAGAAGTCCCTGTTTTGGTAGCAACTGGTGGTGATCTGAATAAACAGAGTTAAACGTTGGGTGTAATTGACTCCCCCAGAGAGAGTTTTGGTGGTGGTAACTGTTTGGTGTTTAGATATCTGGTCGCAAAGTTTGTTTTGATTTGAACTGCCATAAAGGAACCACAGTGGCCATACAGCGACTGGGGATATATTTGGACTCTGTTGGCGCGCAGATAAATCCTTCTCTCGTACACAAAAAAGAAAGCTCTATGAAAAACAACTAACTGTCTTGTCTCTCTGAATTTCAACCACAATGCTCTGTGTGTTTACAGTCTGTCCCCCTGTCTAAACCACCTCTCACCACACTAACTCACATACAGTACCCGACCATCCCTCATCCCCCTCCTCAATCTATCCCTTCATGTGACTCAATTCATGCAAGCCCCCACCCCACCCCAAACCCTCTGTTCTAAATGCCCCTTCAGCGCACATAAACCTTGTCCTCAGAATCCATACACAGACCCTCCCCTCCCTCCCCCAGCCCCAGAACACCAGGACGGATCCAATCTTGAATGTTCGCTGGTCAGCAGCTCGTCTTTCCTTCCTGTAATTACACATATTTGTGGTCCTCTAATGGACGAGGTAGAGAGCGGAGCTGCGGTCTGCGACACAACAGACAGAAAGACAGACGGACGGACAGACAGACAGACAGACAAGTCTTAACCATAACTGCTGTGTCCCCTCTCTTGGAATTGGCCGCCACATTAGAAGACGGGGGCTTAGAATCAGAAGCCTCTTCCAGCATCCCCCCTCAGGAACCGGCCCGGGATGAAAAGCTTCCTGTCAGCACGTTGTCCCTCTCCTCTGTCTTCCCCCAGATCCATAACCAAGCGCCCCTGTGTTCCTTTTATAGCACAATGGGCTCTATTAATAAACTGTTGCTCCAGGGTAAAGGGGGCCGCTTCTCTGGGCCAAGTGGAACTGGATGCTGCCCAGAGACGGAGGAGGCTATTAGACTGTTTGGAGTTTGTTAAGAGTTTTTTTTTTTTGTAACTTGTTGTTGCGAAGCCGTAATTGACCAGTGTCTGGGGCTAAAGTATCCAATAGGATTATTTACTGCTGTTGAGCTTCCTCTGTGATTGTTGTGAATTAGTGTTTTGTAAGAGAAAACTGCATGTCAGGGAAAAACTTAAGGAGAGATTGAACCCTGTTTGGGTTTTGAGGGGAAAGTCAAAAGAGTTTAACAGGAGGTCAGTGCAGTTGCACTGTGAATAGAACCATGTGAACTATCAGTTACTGTCAAGAGACGTCTTGTTCTGTGTCATCATGCAAAAAGATGTTAACATTGTTTCTGTAACAGACTAAGTGACAGGAACAACCCTGTAAACAACATGACAATATAACAACAATATAACATCATGTCTCACAGAAATGAGGTTTAATAGATCTCATCTACTAAACAGTAACATCAAGACCATGTCCATTTTTTACTTTCTCAGAGTTTCATTAAAATTCCTGATTTTACTCTGCATGTAATTGTAAATGTAATCAATTGTTTAATAATGTTTCACAATGACTAATGTTAACCTACAAAGTCACATATCTACAGTACAGTAGGTCTGTATCCTTTTTTTATCAAATTTGTTTTTGTGTTCCGTCTTCCAGGGAGGAAGAGGATGCGTCCCACTGCGCCGTACCCATCTCTACCAGCCTGATCAAACAGATTGTAAACAAGACTGGTACAGAGGACAACCTTCAGCACATCCTAGATGACTTCTACGGCCGGAAGACGTCCATTCATCCACCATGGCCCTACATCAGCAAAGATGCAGACAGGTACTCTGTGCAACAACAACAGTGACCTGCATTTTGTGTGTGATCATATTATGTCTCATTTGCAGTGGTGGAAAAAGTACTCAAATGTTCTACTTAAGTAAAAGTATCAGTACTGCAATGTAGAAATACTCCGTTACAAGTAAAAGTCTGGAATTTAAAATTTACTTGAGTAAAAGTACAAAAGTATTGGTATCAAAATGTACTTAAAGTACCAAAAATATAAGTACTAAAATGTTTGAATATAGCTGATCTATAAGCTCACAACGTGTCGCGATGCGGCGCGTTGTGAGCTTGTAGATCGGCTTTTTTCAAATAGCCTATGTATAGAATAGGGTGGTTAATGTATGTTTTATAATATAATCATTTATATCTGCAAAGTAACTAGTAACTAAAGTTTTCAAATAATTGTAGTGGAGTAAAAGTACAATATTTGCCTCTGAGGTGTAGTGGGGTAGAAGTAAAAGTATTGAAAATTGGAAATACTCCAGTAAAGCAAAGATTCCTCAAAAGTGTACTTAAGTAAAGTACTTGAGTAAATGAATCGGGGGGGAAAAAATGATTTTGAATTGGAAGAAAACGTTTTTGAATCGAGAATCGTTTTGAATCGGAAAGAAAATCGTGACCCCAGGAATCGGAATCGAATCGAATCGTGTGATAGCAAATGATTCACAGCCCTAGTAACTTGCATTTCCTTCCACATGCTTTAGCCTATATTTTTTTAAGTAAATTATTTAGTCAATGGCAGTGGAATCGCGCTGAAACCTTGCCCAAATATGGAGATACTGACATCATAGTACCGATGTCATAGGTGAAGTCTGAGATCCACATGAAACAATCCCTTTATTAGACCCTGTCTTGTTTGTCCGTGTGAATGTGTTTGTGTTCTGTTCTTTAGAAATGTGGGTTAATTTTATTTAGCTTGCACAGTATGTTCAATGCGTGCTGTTATATTTTTCTTGCTAAGACTCTTTGTTTGGTTTGAGATTGTTGTTTATGGAATTCATTACAACGTATTGTTGTGCATCCAGTCTCTGCATGCAGGGAACAGCACTGACCTGTTCCAGATTTCCCACAGATTATAATCCTCCCAAAAATATTTAAAAGATTTTATTTAGGGGAATTCTCTTGCCTTTAACCATGGACGCTGTGAGACAAACAGGAAACCAGAGGGGAAAAAGATTGTAAAGATGATGGCGCTCGAAACAGGTTGAGAGCGAGACCAAGTCATGAGTAGGCGGCACTGCATGCACGCCAGGCCACCAGGATACTCATGATATTCCATAATTAGTCAGCATTTATTATTTCTTTCTTTTTCAACTTTATTATAGGACTTCTTGCGGTGGCGAGCATTAAATCAGGTCACGGCTCTTTCATAAGAGAATTTCCGAAGACCCACCAGCATGCTTTTGTAATCGCAGGCCTCACACAGAATTCCCCCTCAAAGCGCAGCATTGCGCAAGACAGGGTCTTTAATGAGAGAGGCTTCGCTTTATTGTTGTCTCTTTGTTCACATAATAAAACAGTAACGGCTCAGACAATGCTGTGCCGTGCTTCAGACGATAGCAGCAATCCCACTGGTGTCCCCTGTGGACCAGAGATTAAGACTGTCACTCTGTCACAGGCCCACTTTCTCACACAAGTCACAGGGCCTTGCATGTAGTTAAAACTTGGCACAGGATTGTAAAAGCCTGCGTGTATGTGTTTCTGTTTGTGAGAGTGAGTCTGTGTGTGTGTGTGTGTGTGCGTGTGTGTGTGTGTGTGTGTGTGTGTGTGTGTGTGTGTGTGTGTGTGTGTGTGTGTGCGTGTGCGTGCGTCATGCGTGCGTGCGTCGTGTGTGCGCGCGCGTATGTATGTGTGTGTGTGCATGTGCTCATGTATGCGCTCTGTGGATTCTAACTGTACACCAGTGCACACATGTGGGTCTGTCCACGCACGTCACTCTGGGAACCGTCTTTTGTCACAAAGCAATCACATCTTGATAGCAGCAGCACAGCACTCACCCACATGCTCTCATAGAGGCATTGTTACAAAGAGTTCTAATGGGTCTGCTGGACACATGGGCCATATGTCTGGCTGTGGTTCCACAGGCTTCTCTTCTTTACATATGCACACACACACACACACACACACACACACACACACACACACACACACGCACGCACACTGTACCATCACACACACACACCCAGCAATGAACATCACTACCCCTTAATTGTCATACACATAATACTCACTCTCTCTTTTTTATCTATCTTTCTCACTTGTTCACTTGTGCACGCACGCACGCACGCACGCACGCACGCACGCACGCACGCACGCACGCACGCACGCACGCACGCACGCACGCACGCACGCACGCACGCACGCACGCACGCACGCACGCACGCACGCACGCACGCACGCACGCACACACACACACACACACACACACACACACACACACACACACACACACACACACTCTCCCTCTCTCTCTCTTTATTTCTCAGTCAGGCCTGGTGGCGAGCTGCTATCCAGTGGTTTGGTGTTGGGTTTCTCTGTCAATCAGATCTCTCTCTCTCTCCTCTGTGTGATCCAGTCCTGAGTAACAAAAGCTCCAGACCAACGCACATTTCCCCCCTCAACGAATGTGACAGTTTGTCTGAAGCCCAGAAACCTGCCACTGAAGAAAAAGACTCCGTCACACACTAAAATCCTCAGTGTTGCTTTAACCACATGAACCCTAGCGTCCCTATTCTGGGGCAAAGATATTTAGCGTAGAGTGAAAACAGTAGGGGGTATAGGGTTTAAGACTCTGTGCAACTACCGTGCAGGATCATTAGCGCTGGTTCCTCTCTCTACAATTCTCTAACAACTTGGCCAGCAAGTGAAATCTACCGTCTAATTCGTGCATTTATTAATTTAACATTAAATTTTTTTGCTGATAACTTTGATACGGTGTGCTGTGTTTGGACAGAGGTTCCAGGCTGTCTCATACTGTACAGAAACCACTGGGCTCCTTGGCTGGGAGTGTGTAAATATTGTGTCTTGGGGGGCAAAGGAAGTTGAAAGTGGTAAATGTTATTTTTCTTTCTCTTTTGGGATTTTAATGGCAGCGAGGCACCTCCGTAATCATTAAACAAACATCTTGTAGTGGTTGGGGTGAGGGTGAACTCAAGCTGCAGGCGTTCACTTGTGTGTGTGCGTGCGTGCGTGCGTGCGTGCGTGCGTGCGTGCGTGCGTGCGTGCGTGCGTGCGTGCGTGCGTGCGTGCGTGCGTGCGTGCGTGCGTGCGTGCGTGCGTGCGTGCGTGCGTGCGTGCGTGCGCGCGTGCGCGCGTGCGCGCGTGTGTGGAGCAGTGTGCGGCTGTGGAGCAGTGTGCGGCTGTCAGAATTCACACTTGTGAAAGCCTGAACTCCAGTGCTGGCAGGCCCTGACAGAAGCAGCTAAGCACATTTCTTTCAATTACCTTTTTGTGAGCTCCATAATGTGATTTATGGGCCCTGCACTTCGCTGCCCTCAACCTCGAGTTCAGCCGCCTTCCACGGCTACAAACATGCTCACACGTTATACGTGCACACACATCAGCTAATGATAAAGAACTGCTTTGAGCAGAGTGCTGTTTTTGGACGCATTTCACAGCAGGGTGTCTTGTGCGCATGTGTCCAGGGCCTGAGAGAAGGGGTAGGTTGAGGAGAACGGATTGGAGCTGGCGTGAAGGCCGAGGTAAATCGGGGTCAGCCTTTGATGCTCCATTGACCTTGGAACATCAGTGGAAGTCTGAGAGCGTACGGCTTGTCTCTTGCCTCTCCTCTGACACTCTGCACTGTTTAGCCTTCACGAGACCATGATTGCCATGAAACGACTGTGGTGTCAATTGATGGGTGGAAAATTGTTTGTGTGTGTCTGTTTTGTCTGCCCGATGTTTGTCTGTGTCTATACATGTGTGCAGGTCCGTTGGCATCGCCAGATGCCTGGGCACATTCTGTTTGTATCTGTTTGTATCTGCCATAAGTTGTTTGTTTTCTCTGTATTTGTGTGGTCTCGTTGGCTGTTGCCGTTGTGTTAATGGTCTGTACTGGTGTGGGAAGTGTGTTTGTATGTTGGACATTTTAAATGCCCAGTATGAAACTGTATACCGCTTCATTTCTTTTTTTTGTGGGTTTGTAACAAATGCGTTTTAGCCCAAATTACATGGACCCAAATGATAGTGTTCTGGATGTTTCATGGAGGTTGGATGTTTTTCGGCGCTAGATGTTTTGCTGTTATGAATGCTCATATTATATGTGTACTCTGTACTGAATTACAGTGTTTTTACAGTATATATTATAATTCTACAATGAAGTGTTAAAACCCTATATATACTTAGTTGACCGGAGTCCCCCAGGGCTCTATACATAATTCCGAAGCCTTGGGAACCAACCGTTCCTGAGCCATGTGGCCCACAGGTCAGGAGGATGTCTCCTGCCTCTCTCCAGCTTTATACTTGGTCTGCTCCTTTTTCTCCCTCTACACCAAATATTATTGCCAAATATTTGCCCCCAGAATAGGGACACTAGGGTTCATGTGGTTAAAAAACTGTCCTTTTGTCAAACATGAACTGAAACATTTGAGTTAGATGTATCTATTCAATCCGGTGTCATTTTCAGATTTCTTTGGCTATTCCAAAAATAGCAGATATACAAGCTCATGAGCTTGTAGATCTGCTATTCTTTGAAAAAAATTGACAATTTGTGCAAATCTTTGAATATATATTTCTTAAAGCGAACATTCGTAAAATATTTTGTTCCAGGGACCTCCAGAAGCAAAGATTTTAGTAAAAAATGTTGTTTCCAAAAATATTATGTATTCAAAGATTCGCACAAATGTTCACGATTTTTCAAAAATAGCAGATGTACAAGCTCATACGCTATGAGCTTGTAGATCTGCTATTTTTAGCAGATCATAGCGCTCATAGCTTGTATATCTGCTATTTTATCTGCCCAAAGTATGAAATAATGGTTATTATAGCTCAAATCTAAAATGACACAGATGCGTTCTCGGATTGAATGGGTTAACACTCCCAAGATTCTACTGTGCAGTTCTGCCGTCTAGTATAACATTGTGTTGACTGTCCTCCACAGGTCAGTATTGGAGCCCCTGGCCCAGTGGGACAGTCCCATGCAAGTGAAGCTGTCGTGCTGGAAGTCAGGATTGAACACTCTGCTGGTGGAGGTGCTGCCCTGGGCCCTGCTGGCCAACCGCTCTCACTGGGACCTGTGGCTGTTTGAAGGAGAGACCATGGTACTGCAGATACCAGCCGGAAAGGTCATCGTCCCGCCCAACTTCCAGGTGGGCCATCCACCTATGGTGATTCTGAACTTGGGGGGAGATCCCCCCAGAGGTCCTTGAAGGTTTTTTTGGGGGCTTTTCTGAGATGTCATTTGATAGATACAATGGAGAGAGAAAGGGAACACGGAAAGTGAGTAAGGAGTGACATGCAGCAAAATGGTCGGGCTAGCCAGGAATCGAACCAGGGACTCGCTGTCATTGGGCATTAATGCCCAAGTGGGTACGGGTCGCCCAACCCAGCAAATGGAGTCTTACGGTCTTTAACTTTTAACAAGGAGGATTATATAGTGTGAATCAGCTGTGACCTGTGCTCGATATTGGCATATTGACATTTGAGATTGTTATGGACTCGAGAAGAAAATGTGTAGATTGGGGTCCCAAAGAAAGAATCTTATCAAATAGGAGTACGTGGCCTAATATCAACCTTGGGGTCCTTGAAATTAAAAAAGGTTGAGAATCACTGATCTATTTGACGTCTTGAAATTCTGCACCAAACTCACAGAAACAAAATACCCTGTATGTGCAAACATACGGGGCAATAACAATAATCCTTATTCTGATATGAGCCTGCCATTGTGTCCATGAGCCACGCACATGTAACATACCAAACATTCTGTCACTTGGACACATGTAGGGGTTTTGCGTTGGGATAACAAAAGCAGCCTGGCCATATGCTGACAGAAAAATAAAGCATTTGATTGAGTGATAGAACATTTGACAGTAAGATTTCTCCTATGGGATCGATAAACACAGATGGAGACAAAATCGTTGGCTTGTTTATCTGCCATGGAAAACAAAAAATGTGAAAGTAAAGTGAGCTCATCGGACTGTGTTACTCCATGGGGCTTTTTTTTCATCTTTGGATCAGACAAATACATTGCCTCTCTGGGGTGTCCCTGAGAGTGGGACACCCCCTTACTTTCCTTGTTTCAAACCCTGCAGAAGGCATTTCGACACCAGAGGTCTCTCACAGGGACTTGCATGGCAGCAGCTCTCCCTTTAGCCTGAGTTATACTTACTGTAGTTGCATGCGAGTGTCGCGCACCAAAAATAGTTGAGCTTGTAGATCGTCTATTTTCGGAGCACGACACCCACGCAACTAAGTATAAATCAGGCTTTAATCTGCTGCCGAGTGCTGTCACCAAACGTGGAATTCTCACACGTTTCTTCTCATGCACGCTTCTGAGATCACACCAAGAAATCTACAGATGGTTTTCCCCTCTTTGGAAATCACAACACAATCAGTCACACATGCATGCGCGCACTCACACACACACACACACACACACACACACACACACACACACACACACACACACACACACACACACACACACACACACACACACACACACACACACACACACACACACACACACTCACACACATATACTACACAAGGGGAGCTTGAAGTCACTAACCTCAGAGATAAGTGTGAAGGCAGTGTATCAAAGGATAAGGGGTGATACGCTTCAGCAAACCCAAACAAAATAAAAAGCTGTAAATGTGCAATAGCCTGTGAAACATAAACATAAACACAGCCTTGTTTCCATGGAACCCAGCTGTTATGAGAAAGTGACAGACAGATAAAGAGAGAAAGAACAAGAGAGCACTTGGTCTTTTAGTTGTGTGTCTGTCAGAGAACAAACACACACAAAATCTACCCTAGGAGGCATTACCTATGCTAATAACAAATAATTGGCTATGCCCCTCCAATTTATGAGCAAGTGGGATTCATCTTTCAGCACACCTGGGTAAGAGCAAATTTGGATGTTAAGGATTGGTCATCTGCTATTTTTGAACATTTTTGAACAATCTTGAAAGTGTGAGGACTATTGATTTACAAGGCATTTGTAGAATTGGCCACAGGTCTTAATGGTGTAAGAGAATGTTGCTGCAGTCAATTGGTCTGAACACAGCAAAATCCTCAGTGTTGATTTATCCATTTGTAATTCTGTGTGTAATAATGAACTCTCAGGATTTTACGGTGTGGATTTGACATTTGGCACTCTCCCTAATACCCTCACTCTCCTTCCTTCCTTTCTTGCTTATCCCTCTTCCCCACATCCAGGAGGCCTTTCAGATAGGCATCTACTGGGCTCACACCAACACCGTCCATAAGTCTACTGCACTGAAACTGGTCCACGACCTGACCTCTCCCCGTTGGAAGGAGGGATCTGGAACGGAGGTGGTCACCTTGGACGAGGAGGGCTGCGTGGAGGCCAACATCACCCTGGGAGCCTTCCCTGGAAGACAGAAGGTCATTAAACCTCCAATCTTTTTATATACCGTGGCCAGTAGTGCTGGGATGGAAACGATATTATGTTATAACTGTCAGGGGCCAGAATACTGTACGTCTAACCTCATTCAATCAATCAATTGTCTAGACATGGGGTATGCATCGGTTGTTTTGCATTTCTTTCTACTGTCTCTTTGTCTCTTGGAAGTTTGATAAACTAGAGGTTCGGGGTGCTACGCGGCCCTCACACCTATACGTCACACCACCGATCCGACTGATATGCCCATATATGGAGATCTCTGTATCTGTCAGTCCTTGTCCCTTTTATTCCCATATATGGAGATCCCTGATGTCATCAGTATATACTATGGGCATGCCCCTTTTGTGCCCATATATGGAGCTCACTGATTTGTTTGCGCCTGATGCCATGACGACACATTGAGGTTAGACAACACGCTCCATATTTGGGCGTAGCTGCATTGGGAACTCCTTATAGAGTCATGGTGACATGAGCGTGACGACGTAGTGACATGAGCGTGACGTCAGAGGTCAGGCCGGCCGGTATAAGATATATTCATATATTTTAATTAATTTGTCATTTCAATCTGTCAAACTCCTGCCTCTCTTCACTACAATCTAGATGTAGCAATGTAGTTCAAGAAGAATCAAGTTTCAAGAGGGTTTATTTGTTACTCACTCATACAGGTAGTGTCAGCCCGCAATAGACATGTCTACAAGACTGCGCAGCAACAACAGCAATACAATAACACTGAATTTTAATGAAATAACAAGAACAAGGAAAAGATAGAAATAAGGTTTAAAAGTATAGACAAGACCCACACTCCAAACCATATGTAAAAGGAACCTTAGCAGCAAAGAAAAAATAGCAGCAGTGTGGGATGTGCAATAGTGAATGTTCAGAATTAGTAGTGGGTGGATAATTTTGTATCAGGTATATTGTATAGAATCCGTGGTAAGATATAAAACATCTATACATCATCAGCGTTAGCAAAACCCTTAGCAGCAATGGGGGATGTGCAAAGGAGAATGTTCAATGGGGCATGTTCAATGGAGTTGTATATCTGCACTCGTCTCTACATACTGTAAGATTTGTTCAGCTAAACTCAAGCTACAGTATGTGTGTTTGTCTGTTGTTTCCTGTGTAGGTGTGTCAGTTCTGCGTGTCGTCTGTGGTCAGACACGGCATCCAGATACTGCAGATAGAAGACAGGACCATTCTTGTCAACAACACTCCTTATGCAATACAGTACAGACCGCTGTTGTCTGACCAGCCACTGGGGACAGATGACCGGGTAAAATACACACATGCAGCTGTGCATGGACACAAATGTTGTGACACAGGCACACACACACACACACACACACACTGACACACACGCACACACATCCCGTATACACTGGTCACTACAGGCTGGTGAGCTAATGAGGAGATACTGTAATTTGCACACTGATCTCTTTCTTGTGCTGGGAGAGCGCTACAATGACGAGGATAATGATCTGTTTATTTGAGACTAATTCTGGAAGACATCACACTGCCTGCCCACTGTGTGAGGCCTGCCCAGCCTCTGAGCCCCTTTCAGCCTCTTAACACTGTGGGCTGTCAGCTCCAGCACTCTGAATGACTGGTGTGACCTCTGGAGGTCTGCAGCCTCCACACTGCTACTTCATAGCCATAATGACTGCTAATGGTCATGTATGTGTGTGTGTGTGTGTGTGTGTGTGTGTGTGTGTGTGTGTGTGTGTGTGTGTGTGTGTGTGTGTGTGTGTGTGTGTGTGTGTGTGTGTGTGTGTGTGTGTGTGTGTGCGCGCGTGCATTCATGTTTATGCACCCGTGTTTGTGCGTGCATACACATGTATGTCTGAGAACACACGCCCCCACAACTTGAGTACCCCACACATCTGAATCTTCTGATGGATCACACACACACACACACACACACGCACACACACGTACACACACACACACACACACACACACACACACGCACACACTCGGTTCCCTCCATACACACACTGCAGGGACGCAGCAAGCCGTTTTCCATCAGATCATGTTGCTTCCTTTCTCTCTCTCTCTCTCCCTCGCTCTCCTCCGCTCTCGCCATGTGGCAATGGCACTTCACAGGGACATTAGACAAACACCCAGAATTGGATGCAGGTTTCCCTCCTTGCTTTCATCTGCTGCTTGTCCCCAACGAGAGCAGCGAGGCAGTGATGTCATTTAACAAGCCCTCAGATCCCCTTAAAGGAGGATGGCAGAGCTTGCCAGTTGCCACTAATTGACAAAAAAAAAAAAAAAAAGACCTTAAAAAAACTAAACGCAGAGCGATGGGTTTAACAATAACACAGACCACAAAACAAGGCTAGGAATGCCTTTCTAGTAGGGCTATTCATCATGCTCACTGTCTAATCCAGCACTACTCAACTGATCACTGGCTGCTAAACTGGCGCAGCAGGGCTCCTCTGCTACCAATTTAGCACTAAGCTCAGTGGGAGAAATAGGAGAGTACAATAACAATGCGGTCGTGCCATGTATCTTTTTTGTAACCACTCGCATCTTCTATCCCTCTTTCATTCCTCTACTCTTGTCTTTGCTGTCCCTTCCTATATCCTGCCTGCCCGCCCGAATCCATTGCTTTCCTCCGTTCTCCTCTCACCTCACCTCACTTCTCTCATCTTCTCAAATCTCATTTGATGGTCCTTTCTTCTTCCCTCCTTTCTTCTCCCGCCTGCCGCATTTTTCCTTCTATCTTTCGCTGCATGACCTCCTTACTTATCTTCTCCATTTTGTGTCCTCTCCTCCAGCCCTGTGAGCTCCCAGACACAGCAGCGTTCACCTTGGCTCCTTCGGAGGGGAACGTCCCAGCCACGCCTTGCTCCGTCCCCTGCTGGGACCTCCTCCGAAACACCGTCCAAGGAGAGGTCGAGACCTCGCCGCCCCTCAGACTCATGCTCCTCAGCTGCCTTCCGAAACCTGACGCCGGGCCCGAGGCTGGAACCGGGACAGGCACAGCAGGGGCCCTCTCTGGACCTACATCGTGGAGCCTCCCCGCCCCCGTCCGACCAGATTTTCCGAGGCAAAGTGTGTCGGTTCCCGTGAAGCCGAGCCCTGGCAGAGGCTTGAGTAGCAGGTGGGTGAAGTGGAGCGTCGGTGGGTCCTGGCTGTGACAGTCAGTCAGCGCAGGGCACAGAACCCCCGGTTGGCACGGGACATAACGTTAGAGAGGGCCTGCACTTCAGTCACGGCCTGTTAAACACTGGAGATGAAGCACAGGGAGAAATGCCCTCATCATTTCCACTGTCAGGCTCTGCTCGTTCACATGCTCCACGTCTCTCTCCCTCTCTCTCTATCTATCTAACATCTTTATGTGGTTTTCTTTCTTTCTCTTTCATTCTCCCTTTTTTCATTTTCTTTCCTTCTCCCTTTTTTCCTTTCTTTCTCTCTTTCCCATCTTTGTTCCTCCGTCTGTCTCTCTCTCTTCCTCTGTTGGAATTGTCCTACTGCAGTGAACACACAGAACATAATTAAGCCCATGACTACAGAAGTGATTTTGAAAGCATGTCTTTCTTCACAGATCCATCTGCATGTTGTGTTCTTGGATTGATGATGTTTTCCTTCGGGTTGTGTGTGTGTGTGTGTGTGTGTGTGTGTGTGTGTGTGTGTGTGTGTGTGTGTGTGTGTGTGTGTGTGTGTGTGTGTGTGTGTGTGTGTGTGTGTGTGTGTGTGTGTGTGTGTGTGTGTGTGTGTGTGTGTGTGTGTGTGTGTGTGCGCATGCCACGTGCTCTCGAACACACACACACACACTCTTTGTGTTCATCTCATATATACTTCTGAGAGCTAAAGTATAGTCGAATTTGACAAATTAAGATTAAGAAAGATGTTTAGGATTACATTAAAATGGTTAGGGTTATGTTTAGAGTTAAGTTGGGTTTCAAAGGGCTCTGCCCATGGCCACATTCCAGGAGCAGGAAAACAGACTAATTATGATATTACGTGTGTGAGACATGTGATGGGAAGGGGTGTGGTGTGTGTTCTGGTTTATAGTCGTTTGGTTGACATGTTTACTGTGTTTGTTTGTTCCAGAGCCATGGTGCTTACGTACCAGGAACACCTCGGGGTGACATACATCACTCTGAATGAGGACCCCTGCCCGCGAATGCTCATCCACAACAAGTGTCCTATCCCACTGCTGCTGAAGGAGAACGTCAAAGGTAGGGACAAGCTCCAAACATGCATAAACCTTTACCCATGCCAAATATCTGGGTCCGATCCCGATTTGGAGAGTCTTAGACCACCACGAATACCGATGTTTCACTGATATGTTGTCAAAAAATCCAAACTTAAATTGGATTAAAGTTTCTATTTAACTTGTAACAAAAAAAACAACAATATAAAAGTAAGCACAAAAAACATTGTCATAGATAAAAAATTAACATAAACGTAACTAACTATTTGTATTAACCACTGAAGCCCTATTCAACAGGCCTGTTATTTTTGAACATTTTTGAAAACCTTTATAGTATCACCTATAATGACATGCCCAAATTAAAGTGGTTGAAAGTGGTAAGAAGGACACGTCGGCTGCATAACTGCCAATACCGATGTTGTTGACCGAAACTAATATATCGACCTGCCCCTACCTTGTAGAACTAATACATTAGCTTCCTCCATCGTCCACACTAACATGATTATACTTCCTCCCTCCTGCTGTCAGAAGCCCCGAGGTCTGAGGTATACTGCCGTCCTCTGCCTGCCAGCTGCTCCCTGCACCATGAACTCTACCATCACTTCTCCAGCTTCCCAGACTGCAGACAGAGAGAGTCCCTGCCCAGCCTGCTGCTGAAGACCACCTCAGACCACACCAGCTCTGACTGGACCAACCCCATAGACATCAACTCTCCTGGCACACAGGTAGACGTCACTTTAAAAATGACCATACCGCCATCAATACATGTACAGTACATAATACTGTACATAGACTTTTTTTTTCATGTTAATGGCTTTATTTATTTTTTATTAGATTTCACATTTTACATTTTCTCTGTAGTCATTCAAATGTGTTTGTAGTTTCTTTTTTTCTGTAGCCTCGTTTACTTAGACCCTAATATTCGACTATTAGTCAGAATTATAGACTAATCACAATAAAAATACCTTAAGTAAGCCCCTCAACTGGAAGAGACTGGTCCGATCCTGTCCGATTGTATTAATTGGGTTAATAGGGGTGGTGTCTGGTGTAAACCATTGATATTCCATTCAATAGGAAAATATTAGTGGCTAATAACCATATAAACACTAATTCTGTATATCGTTTCTCTCTTGTTAGAATGAATGTATTTTATCTGCGCATGTTTGCCTCACGTGGGGGTAATAGTGACAAATTAAGGTCTAAGGTCTACTGTATGTACCATAGACCTTACACTACATACACTGTGGCCTATAGAAGAGCATTTGTTGTCCACAACAACCAGCAGCATATAAAACGGCCATGGTTTACTGTTTATGAAGTCTTTGTACCTGTGGGAATGTGCAAACCCATGACCTGGGAGATGTGATACGCTGCCTCGAACCTTCTGGCAGTCTCCAATGCCTCTTCATCAGTTGGAGACAGATCAGTTGTTTAACTGGCCCATTCACCATGCCTTTGCAAAACATGTATTGCAAAGGCATGACTTTATAATGACTTTATAAACAACAGTTCCGCGTGACCAAAAGAAAACAGCGGAGATTGTTTTAAGCATGCGTCGGTCAAAAACTTCCGGGCGCAGCAGCATAAAAACAAATAGATTATCTATCTATCTGTATGTATATATATATATATATATATATATATATATATATATATATATATAAACTTATAATAACAATATTAACTAGAAAATGTGCTCCTCGGAGCACAAGTCTCCGCCAGCAGACTATAGCAATTATATTATCATAGCAATAACTAATGAGATACAGTAGAGTAAAAGATATATACTGTAGTTAAATAAAAAGGTGTATGTTAAAGAAATATTTATTAAAAAAAAAAAGATTTAAAAATCATATTTTGTCATATTGTAAGCATTCATGGCTAGTCTTCGTCTTTTGTCATTTAGCGATTTTTTGTCTCTGATTAATTTCATTCTTTCTTTATGATTCTTAGCTCTGTTTAATTGAAGCAATGCTCTGTTTACATTGAAGCAATCTATCATATGGGAGTCGTCATAATTGACTGGTTTGTTCAAATACTTGTCTGTCTTCTTCATCTTCATTGTCTTGAACAGTTTCAGCAGTTGATTGGTGTGTTTGATCAGCTTTGGCCTTCTGCGCCTTTGTTTGACCAATGTTAGGTGTTCTCAGAGGGACACACACACGCACGGACGGGTGATTTGGACTAGAAGATACTGTTCCAATCAAGACTGATTGATCCTGTCTTACCTCGCTTCAAAAACGTAAACGTTTTTTTGAAGTGACACACCTATTTATAGAATTGTATTTCGTCATGCATTCCTCTAGCCAATCAAAGGCATTGGTGTCAACATATTAATACGTATTGAGATTTCGGTCTTGTTGTGGGATCAATTCAACTCTAGTCCTCTTCTGTGTTACTGTTGTAGATGAGTATGCTTTCTTAGCTTTGGCCTTCTGCGCCTTTGCTTGACCAATGTCAGGTGTTCTCAAAGGGACACACACACGCACGGACGGGTGATTTGGACTAGAAGATACTGTTCCAATCAAGACTGATTGATCCTGTCTTACCTCGCTTCAAAAACGTAAACGGCTTTTTGAAGTGACACACCTTTTTATTATAGGATTGTATTTCGTCATGCGTCCCTCTAGCCAATCAGAGACATTGATGTCAACATATTGACACGTATTAAGAGTTCGGCTTTGTTGTGGGATCATTTCAACTCTAGTCCTCTTCTACGTTACAATTGTAGATGAGTATGCTTTCTTAGCTTTGGCCTTCTGCGCCTTTGCTTGACCAATGTTAGGTGTTCTCAGAGGGAAACACACACGCACAGACGGGTGACTTGGACTTACTGAAGGTACTGTTCCAATCAAGTCTGATTGATCCTGTTTTACCTCACTTCAAAAAGTAAGGGCTTTTTGAAGTGACACACCTATTTATAGAATTTTATTTCGTCACGCGTCCCTCTAGCCAATCAGAGGCATTGGTGTCAACAAATTGACACGTGTCACGTGGAGCTTGCCCAATGTTGGCTTGGCTAACAATGTTTGCTCACACAAAGCGAAAACATATTCTCCACCTTCGGCGGAGACAATAATCATATACATATAATGAATCATATATTTTATTAATAATCATAACTAAATAAAAAGCAGCCTACACTGAATGTCTGAATGATAGAACAGCAGCATAAAAACAAATAGATTATCTATCTATCTGTGTTAATATATATATATATATATATATATATATATATATATATATATATATATATATATATATATATATATATATATATAATCTTATAATAATAGTATTAATCATATACATAATGAATCATCATATATTTTATTAATAATCATAATAAAATAATAATAATCTCAAAAACCAACATGAAAAATAAATTGTGATACGATCGTGGATCGTGATTCTGCCTCATATTTTTGCCATATTGCCATAGTTATATCAGCATGCCCATATGGGCAATTGGGCATATACTGATGACATCAGGGATCTCCATGGTAATAATAGGGACAAGGACTGACAAATACAGAGATCTCCATATATGGCCATAAAAGGGACAAGGACTGACAGACACACATATCTCCATATATGGGCATATCAGTCACATCGGCAGTGGCACGTACTCTAGACGTGAGGGCCGAACTTCTAGTACAGTACAATATCTAACTTTATAGGTAATGTGCATATGCATATCGGCTATTTCCGCATCTTTTGCATGACATTGTCATACCCTGAGGTATAAGATACAGTATGGTATTCATTTCTGAAAAAAACATAAAAAGATGACCTACTGTATGGAGATGCAAGCTTTCGATAATTACCATGCCCCCACAGCAGCAGAGCATTAAAGAGGTTTCTGTGGCCAGCAGAGGACGATGTTGTAAGTTGCTGTGTTGTGTATGTCACCAATAGCTAATCAATATGGCATGCATGGGGTGGAGTAGTGTGTCTCTGTGGTTGTGTGGATGACACAGAGGTTAGGCAGCTAAGGAGCGTGCTTACGCTTGTGCACGTGCATGTGAATGTGAGTTTTGGCTTAGATGAATACAAGTTGTTTTGGCTAATAAAGTGTGTGTGCGTGTGCGTGTGCATGTGTGTGTGCGTGTGTGTGCGTGCGTGCGTGCGTGTGTGTGTGTGTGTGTGTGTGTGTGTGTGTGTGTGTGTGTGTGTGTGTGTGTGTGTGTGTGTGTGTGTGTGTGTGTGTGTGTGTGTGTGTGTGTGTGCCAGTAGGTTTACTGTAGGTAGCCAGCTTCATAAGTATTTAATTTAATTTAATTTTAGAAAAGGGTTTTGACTGGCATAGTTTGTGTGCGTGTGTCGCTCCTCTCACTGTGTGTGTGTGTGTGTGTGTGTGTGTGTGTGTGTGTGTGTGTGTGTGTGTGTGTGTGTGTGTGTGTGTGTGTGTGTGTGTGTGTGTGTGTGTGTGTGTGTGTGTGTGTGTGTGCGCTCTCAGGGTTAGCAAGGTGGCGAGGAGCGTGGTGTGTTAATACTGGTGTTGTGTCTAGCCGTCACTAGGTTCAGGTTGAGGCTGAGGTCGTCTGGTGTCTCTGGTTTCTGTGAGGTCACAGTGTGACCCGGGTAGCAGGGGTGAAAGGTCCTGGGGCTAGGTTGTTGTGACTGCTCAGCTTAGTGCTCAGCAGAGGAGATCTTCGTCGTAATGCCAGGGACTGATCACTGTGAACCTGGAGTCACACATATGTGTACTCATATAACATGAACCCATGTCACACACACACACACACACACACACACACACACACACACACACACACACACACACACACACACACACACACGACAGGTTAGAGTCAGGTCAGCATAGAGGAGGTCAAAGTTATACATGCATTGACTTTCATGCACACGGATAACACACACCAACAGTTGTAAGCGCACACGCACGCACACACACACACACACACACACACACACACACACACACACACACACACACACACACACACACACACACACAATTTTAGAGCATACCCCTGGTCATAATGAGGACATGCCAAAAAATGCAAACTTATGTGTGTATTCTTATGTCAAAAGTTCTTAATTAAGAATTCTTGATTGAATTTTCTCATCTATCCAACATCAGAATGTGTCTATTCCATTCCGTGTAGGAGGTGCTCCTGCCAGGTTTTCTTATCTCTCTAACATCAGAATCTGTCTATTCCCTTCCCATGTCAGGTGGTGTTCCTGCCAGGTTTTGGTTGTCTCTACATAGACGTGGTGTATGACGGAGGAACCGTGGTTTTCTCCCTGGCACCAGAGGGCAGCGATGACTCTGTACTACTCAGTCAGCACATCAGGTACTGATGAAGTGTTCTCTTCGTTTGACCATTTTTCTTTGCGATTTGAATATAAATAGCATTGTTTAAGGTAACTTCCAAGCGAGTGATCTGTCCAGCCTTGAAGAAATCTACTATCATTTGTGTCACATGAAATTTAAGTTTTTTACATATAGTGAAGTGTTTCATTCTGAAATAAGACATCAATGACCATTTTTAAATTGGGCATAAGTGGTTAAAGGAAAGATGATCCTTTTGGTAGGAAAGTACTGTAGATATCTTAAACCCATCTTTGACAAATTCTTGACACTTTTTACATAAAGGATACTATTTGTGTTTGATTAGTTCTATTTCCAAAATAAACGTGAATAGAGTTTTCAAAATGACCTGCTCATGACCTTCTGTGGAAGGTAGTTACTACTTTGCAGTCCTGACCTGCATGCTTTCTTTTTCACCACAGGAGGGCAACAAAACCTCTGTCAGCTATGATTGCTGAATTTATGGTGTCGATCAGCAATTCATACCATTACTTTCATATTCCATTACATCACCATACAGCCATCTTCCTGTCAAAACAGCAAATCACTGTAATCAGATTACAGATGATGACACCCTCATACAGTTTGATAATGACACAAATCCCCATTGGTAGGAAATGGAAGTAGAATTATGAGCATATTATGAATTGTTCTGTTGTTTCTCTGCAATTAAATAAATTAATGTATCCTTCCTACATTAGAAGCCAATTTAATTAGCAAATTAGTAACGATATATATATATATATATATTTAATAGTTTTCGTTTACAGGAGAAAACAATTATCAATGTATCAAATGGAAGTGGGGAAAAGAAAGAAAGCCAAAAAATAAGTCTTAAATTAAACTGACTACAATTGCTTTACTATTAACACATGTGGTTTCTTTTCCAGGCCCTCCAGTCAGAATCTGGCCTTCAGGGTTCTCCTCAGTGAGGCCAGTGTGGCGCTGAGTGATGACATCACAAGCCCCTCTGGTTCCGTGGAGCTGCTGAGGCTCACTCTATCCAAGCTGCTCCTCAGCCTGGCTCCCGTGCCTGCATGGCTGCCCCCTGAGCTCGGAAACAACACCGGTGTGACCACCACCACCGCTACTACCATCCCTGGTCTAATGTCTGAAGCCTGTCTGATTGAGCTCCACTGTGCCAGTCTCCAAGTAGACAACCAGCTGTATAACCGTGCCAGCTTCCACTTCCCGGTCCTGCTGTGCCAGGAGCAGAGGGGGTTTGCAGAGACCGGGGATCCATGGACCAGCGATGCCAACCCCGCCGTTTCCCCAGACACCCTGGAGGAATTCAAACGCTCCTGCTTCCTCCAGCTGGTCCTCACTCTGGCAGGAGACAGACGCACCATGGAGCAGGTTGGTCTGGTAGATTAGAGGCTGCTAATTTACTGATTAGTTCATTTATTGTCTCCGCCAGGCCGAAAGGCACGGTGAGAGAGTATGTTTTGCACCCTGTCCGTCCGTGTCTCCGTGTGTCCATCTGTCTGTGAACAGCTAATCTCCGGCACCGTTGGCCTGCTCGCTGCGAAACTGTGCACACACACTCCCTGGATGCCAATTCAGAACCTCTGCCCCAAAATTTTCACATGGGCCTGTTATAGCGCCACCAGGAGGCCAATTTGTGCAAAACTAATTTTTTGATATTACTCCTACAGATTTTATCCAAACATCACGCACATCGGTACACAGTATCTCAATAGTCATGTGATCAAAACGGATCTGTCCGATTTTCCAGATTCCCTCCTGATTGGCTAAGATTGGCTTCCAAAGTTTGCAGGATTGGTTCGTTTTGAACAAAATGCCTCAAATCATCAACGCAGCATGCGATTTCCGTGAAATTGTGCACGCACATTCCCACTAGGCCGAGGAAGAAATGCCACTTGAAAATGTTCAAATCAGCCTCATGGTGGCGCTATAACAGGCCGATTCGCGTTTTTACCTATAACTGCACCGATCTGCGTGAAACTTTGCACGCACTTTCCCTAGAAGCCAAGGAAAAACCTTTGCCATGCATTTTCACATCCACCAGGAGGATGACTTTTGTACAACTATTTTTTTGCTATTACTCCTTCAGTTTCTGTCCAAAAATCGGTACACAGTATCTCTATAGTCACGTGATCAAGATGGAAGGGTCCGATATTTCATATTCCATCCTAATTGGCTAACATTGGCTTCCAAAGTTTGCTGGATAGGTCCGTTTGAACAAAATGCCTCAAATCATGAACGCAACGTGCGATTTCTGTGAAATTTTGCACACACATTCCCACTTGGAAGAAATGCCACCCTTTTCACATTGGGCTGTTATAGCGCCACCAGCAGGTCTAATTTAGTAAAACTAATTTTTCGAACAAAATTAATCATGAAATCAGGAATGCAGTATCCGATTGCCGTGCAAGGCCTAAGAAGAAATGGCACCCTTTTCACATTGGCTTATTATAGCGCCACCAGGAGGCCACAATAACCTACCTGACCTGGCGGAGACCTGTGCTCCGAGGAGTACTTTTTCTAGTTTTCACATTGTCAAAGTGGATAGAAAAGAAAAATACAATCAATTATACTATACTGTATTGAATAAAACAATTAATGCGGTAAGCCACCCGACACGAACACGATTCAAAGTTGCTCGTATGCGATTACTGCCAGAAGATGGTACACAGTAAAATCCTGGGTGTTCATTTAACTCTGAAAGTGTACAAATGTAAACAAAATGGTCCACTTGGTTACATTTGTACAATTTCAGAATTAAATAAACACCCAGGATGTTTACTACTGGGTGTGGGGGGCTTCCAGCGTATCCAACCTGCAACAATTCTCAGATGAATCTTCTGTGCCTGCCAGGTCACCTTGCAGATGCAGCCTGCCAGGCTCTACGTGGAGGATACCTTTGTTTACTACATCAAGACCCTGTTCCACACCTATATCCCCAACACTGCCCTGGCATCCACAAGACCTGCACAAGTCCGGGGCAGCAGAGAGCCTGGGAATGGATGCGCTCCAGTCCTCCCTGAACAGGTGTTGTACTGTACTTGTAATAGAAAGGTTAAATTTAGGTACCTACCCGCCACATCCCATGTGGACTGGTTTTACAGTTATTCATGTTTCTAGTTATTCTTTGACTCAAAACAACTATTTTGAAGAAAATCTATACTGTTATTATGACTATTGCTGTATCAGTTCTTACAGTTCTTACTGTTAAAGGAGTAGTTCACCCAAAAAAATAATTTGATGACCGGAGGAGTCTCTGATAGGTCATCAACTTATTGGCTTAGGAATGCAACAAGAAAAAATGCCATGAATTCAATGCTTCATGGGTAGTGTAATTTTTGGGGTGAACTACTCCTTTAACTGCTAGGGTGATTGTTAACATTGTAAACATTGTATTCTCACATGCTGTGGTTATCATTAGGTGGTTCAGACGGTACAGGCGTTGGTCCATCCGGTGCGTCTACAGAGTCTGGCCATTCAGCCAGTCAACCTGCTGGTCAGCATCCATGCCTCCTTGAAGCTGTACATCGCCTCAGACCACACGCCTCTGTCCTTCTCCCTGTTTGAGAGAGGGCCTGTCTTCACCACACCCAGGCAGCTGGTCCACGCTCTGGCCATGCATTACGCTGCTGGAGCCCTCTTCAGAGCTGGTGAGTAGTAGAGGGCTTCTCTCTTTCACTCTCTCTCTCTCTCTCTGTCTCTCCCTCTCTCCCTCTCTCCCGTCTCCTATCTTAAGAGTGATTTATAATTAGTTGCGTGCTGGTGTCGCGCACCGGAAATAGACGATCTACAGGCGCTGCGACGTGTTGTGGGCTTGTAGATTGGCTATATTTGGTGCGTGCACCTGGCGCGAGACCCAGCATAAATCAGGGGTTACGCTCCCCCACTTCACCTGATGATAGCATGTGCTGTATGCATTAACAGTAACACTAGGCTGATAATGTTGCGTGCACTTTCGTTTTAATATTCACGCCAGAAGCAGTTGGGTACATAAATTGTAGCTGATAGTCTGTGTCAGATGTCAAATGATTTACAACCGAACGTGCGGACATGTAGAAAACGGTTTATGCAAAGAATTACCATTAGGAAGACGCACTGACAGGATGTGAGCTGAGGCGAGACACTGCCTTTCCTGTGTACACAGGATATCATCTCATCGTCTCACTCCATCACAGACAACAGTTACACCAAGTCTGTAGATTCTACACCAGGTGACCACCAGGGACCAAACTGGTGTCAAACTGGTGGTCCGCGGGCCAAATGTGGCCCGTGAATTGTGTCCAATCCAGCCTGCAGGATGGTTTTGAGAACAAAAGGAAAAATTACATTCTGTATCTGTATGACAGCTGTCTTAGCTTTTTCCTGCTGCTTTATTTTTTATTTAGCCTAACTCCCAGAGTGTAATGATTTTTGCACAGATTTGAGTGTGCAGATGTGGTTTGGTTTTTAGACCTTACAGGTCCATTTGGTTCCATCTGTAACACTGAGGATTTTACACACGCGCGCACACACACACACACACACACACACACACACACACACACACACACACACACACACACACACACACACACACACACACACACACACATACATACACATACAAAGCGAGATGCCAGTGTCGCTAGACTATGCATTATGATAGCCTATGCAATTATTGCACAAAATAGGCTAGTGACTCAAAAGTGTTGTCAAGAAGCAGATACTGGGCTGATATTTCTTAAAAATTAAGTAACATCTGAATTACCGGAAGCTGAAAAAAGCTGCAGAACACGTTAGTGTCATCAGTACAGCAGCCTGCCCCAGCGGGTCTGATATCTAGTCTAGAGGGGCGGATTCAAAATCTCTGGTGAAAACAACCGGTGAAAACAATTGGTTCACCGATCTGTGCGCCTGTACCCGCCCGCCCCGCCACACGCCCCTCCTTCTGCCCCAATATGCATCATTGAGAGCCCTGACGTCACAACATTTGGAGCGATGCCCACTGCACTCTGGTTGGTTGGGGAAATGAAAGGTTGACTCCCACTTCCTATGCCAGAAATGTCAACAGCTTGGTCCAGGCTTTCTTTTTGAGCAAAACGCGAAGGAAAATAAAAGATTGAGGCTATCAGTACAGTAGTTGTTTGATTCAACGGTTTTGTCTGGCTCCATCTCCTGTACGCAATAGGAAATGCATTATGCCAGTGGTTCTCAAACATTGTGCCGAGGCACACTTGGTGTGCTGTGTGACAACAACCACAATTTATTACTGCAATAAATACAACTATAGAAAAGTTCTCAATCATTCTTTAATTTCCTATATCAGTACTTGTGTGCACTCATTTCCCAATACAGAGGCAAACTCTTAACCTGGCATGGCCAGACTAATATCACTGGCAGATTCGTCTGGTTTCCAGGCTAGCAAACTCTATACCCTAACACGTAAAGTGTTTTAACCAAGCCAATTTACAGTGTAGATTGGGGTTGCAGTTTAGTTTAGTTCAATGATTCTCAACCTTTTTAAGGACCTCCAGTTTGACATGCATTAGGCCACATGCCCCCATTTGGTACCATTTTCATCTCTCGGACCCCAATCTACATTGTAAAGTCCTAAATCCTAAAATCCTTAATTTATCTCTGAGACTGGTTCCATATGCACGCTCAGTGCAGTCACAGACCCACAAGGGTCCATCTGGACCCTTGGTGGTCCCCGGACCCCACGTTCAGAACCCAGTGCCATACAGCACCTATGTCCTGCATCATCATTCTATATGGTCACTGCCTTATGGTCCATTACTTTCCACACATGGTATGATTTAACCAAGTCATTTCCACCTCAGAAATCACTGTTCATGGCTGGTTGCTTCCTTACTGCTGTCTCTCGTTAGAGCCCTTGTTTCTGCTCATATTTCAACATGTCACTTCACTGTGGGCTCCTCTACCTGAGTCATCATGCAGTTAACTCATTCAAACCGGGAACGCATCTGTGTCATTTTAGATTTCTTTGGCTATTAAAAAATAGCATACTATGTTATTAGTCTACATGTTCATAGCGCGGCACTCTTTTGAAAAATCTTGAAAATGTGCGCAAATATAATAATATATAATAATATATATATTTTTAAGCAAACATTTGTAACTGAAATCTTTGCTTCTGGGGGTCCCTGGAACAAAATATTGTATGTTGCTATATCAGTGGTGCTCCAACCTTTCCATGTCAAGGACCCCCAAAATGTATTTGGTATTAGATTGGTATTAGATCGGAGTAAAATGTTTTCGCTTTAAAACATACATATATATTCAAAGATTTGCGCACATTTTCCATGAAAAATTAATAAATAGCAGATTTTTGGATAGCCAAATAAATCTTAAAATGACACAGATGCGTTCCCGGTCTTAATGGATTAAGGTCTACGGGGAAGCATTGCATTCTGGGACTGATTAGCTTCAGGATGCACGGCACCACATGGGCACACACACACATGCCCACAAAGACATACAGTAGTGCAAATGGACACATACACAAACCCATAGAAGTGCATGCATGCACATATACATAGCATACACACAGATAAACACACACACGCGCGTGTGCGCGCATGTGCGTGTGCGCACGCTCATTTCAGGATGTGTGTCGCCATGACTCAGGCCTGTAAACATCAGCTCCTGTCAGGGGTTTATGCTCTACCAAAACCACAACTGGAAGACCATGTAAAGCAGAAAGAACACTGGGCCCCACTGGAACTGATTTCCTACCATTAGAGCCCATCACTCATACAGAAATTGACAGGGAATAAGAGCAGAGCGGTCTGGCGGCTTGAGAAATGGCTATTTGATTTTGTGATGCAATTGTCAGTGCATAAATATCAATGAGCCGTACCATCTGAAGTGGCCCGCATGGCTGAATGAGAGAGGTGAGATAGTAGAATGCAATAAATCTAGTTAGGACATTTTAGTATGATTTCATTCAGGAATGTGTGTGTGTGTGTGTGTGTGTGTGTGTGTGTGTGTGTGTGTGTGTGTGTGTGTGAGTGTGAGTGTGTGTGTGTGCGTGTGCGTGCGTGCGTGCGCATTCATGTCTTCCTGCTCGTGCTTGTGCCTCTGCTGGCCTGTATACTTGTGTGTGTGGGTACGCATGCATCCGTTGGTATTTCTGTAGGCCATCGCGTGGAGAAAGCTCTTACTGAGAGTTAACATGGTCATAAAGCAGTTTAACTTTGACGTCTCCACAGTAAAGTCTCGTAACAGTCTTAAAGTTTGACTGTGTACTTTGTTTATTAGAACGGGAGAGTGTGTCCTCGGAGCACTGCTTTTGGCAGGAAAAGTTAGAAGCTTATGTGTGGATTACACCTCCTGGGAGGCATTTCTTGTAAGAACAGGTGTGTTTTAGAAACATTTCTCTTATTGTATGAAAGATTAATGTGACCGTAATTGTGTGTATGGGTGTGCACACATGCACTGGGACGGCACTTCTGTGTATGTAGTGTACAGTACATTCAATTCAAGCCATATTATACGATATACTATGGGCTAACTGTGGGGTCAAAGATATACTCCATTGTCTGCATTGAATCAAAACATTATAAACTAATATGTTTATCAGTTGTAGTACTGTATGTTGCCATGGAGATCATTAAATGATCTTGCTCTTGCCCACGGTCCTTCTCAGCCCATCATCAGATGTTTGATGGCATTGTTTGAATGCCATCAAGGATGGCAAACAATTTGCTAATGCTGAGAAAACTGTGGTTCATATTACTGACACAGACAATATGGCATCTACCTTTTAGCAATATTTAGGCTACATATGATGAATTGCTGATGGACTGCATATATAATTTCATAACATGATCATGTGCTGTTATGGGGACAGTCCTCCTCAGTGGTTTTTGATCGGTTGATTGATCGATTTATTGACAACAAGCATACTGTACGTACAAAACAAAAAATGCACATTTTGGTCAAAAGGATGGCACAAGAAAGCCCAGAGGCTTATTTCCATTGTGGTCCCATAAATACAGTTAAAAACAATAAAATACATCAAATTTAGTTTAGAAAATCAGGACCATGTGGTATTAGAAAACTCTTTAGGGAGGACTTAAAACTAGAAGTAGACCTAATCAATTTAGTGACTGTAGGCAACCCATTCCATGTGATAGCTGCAGAATACAAAAAGAGGCCTTTCCAATACTGCTTTTAAATTTGTATGGAACAAAATGTGTAGCGGTACCCCAGTGGAGTATCTATGCACATCACAAACTCTTGAAAAGTATTTGCATAAATACTTGGTTGCCTTATTTTTTACAATACTGTGAACCATGCACATTTTCATGAACTTTTATGGCAACTCCTGTATTTTGTATTTTCTATTTTCTCCTGCCACAAAGCTGTTGGATCCACACAAATAACTACCACAATGCAGGCGGTCCACATCTTAAGAAGTCCGCAATTCTGCATAATCGGGCACAAATTAAGCAGTGATTATTATGATCACCTATAGAGCTCTCCGTGGTCAGGCACCTGCTTATATTAGTGGTTTACTCCATCTTTACATCACCAGTAGGTCTCTGAGGTCCTCTGACCAAGGTCACGGCACAATTTGCAACGATATCCCATTTAAACATGGAGAAATTAGTGATGAAGTGTAAGGATGTAAAAAGTACCAATAAAGTCACAAACAAGAGAAGTGTCTTTTGGTAATTTATTTGAATGTTCACTTGAACTTGCAAGTGGTCTCAGTCAGAATGAGCTCCACCACAAGGGCTCAGCACCTTTTATAAGAGCATTAGAGTTAGTACAATAGATAGTACAAACATGATTATCAACCCGTCTTGTGTGTTGTCTCCTTTGTCTCAGGCTGGGTGGTGGGGTCTCTGGAGATACTAGGCAGTCCTGCCAGCCTCGTACGGAGCATTGGTAATGGGGTGTCTGACTTCTTCCGCCTGCCCTATGAGGGTCTGACCCGTGGGCCTGGGGCCTTCGTCAGCGGGGTGTCCAGAGGAACAACCTCCTTTGTCAAACACATCTCCAAAGGTAACAGTGACATCCAGAGCTTTCAAAGTGTACATTTGTTATTTGTTAACCCATTAAAACCCGGCAAAGCATTTTTGATTTTAGCTATATATATATAGCACATTGGTTGGCTATTCAAAAATAGCAGATATACAAGCTCATAGCACGTCACTTCATGCCACGCTATGAGCTTGTGGATCTGCTATTTTTTTTTAATCTTGAAAATGTGTGCAAATCTTTGAATATATATATTTTTAAAGCAAACACAACTAAAATCTTTGATTCTGGGGGTCCCTGGTCAAAATATTTTGAGATGCGGGTCAGCGGCTAAAAACATATCATTTTGGGGGTCGTTGACATGAAAAAGTTTGAGAACCACTGATATATAGCATAGATTTTTCAGGAAACTGTGTGTGGTTTAGAGGACATTTGTAGAATCGGCCTCAGGTCTTAATGGGTTAATATACGATATGTCATGTTGAACGATGAACTTCAAATTGAGATGCTGGATGTCCCTCTCCAGGTACTCTGACATCAATCACCAATCTAGCGACCAGTCTGGCAAGAAACATGGACCGTCTGTCCCTGGATGAGGAGCACTACACCAGACAGGAGGAGTGGAGACGACAGCTACCCGAGAGCCTGGGAGACGGCCTGAGACAAGGACTCTCACGGCTCGGCATCAGCTTGTTAGGTATGTGTGTACACATGCACACACAGTAATACTGATTTTTGCTCACATTGATGACACACGTGCACACCTAAACACATAGGAGCGAACACACACACACACACACACACACACACACACACACACACACACACACACACACACACACACACACACACACGCACGCTGTCTATCGCTGTGTACGAGAGTACACCATGAGACAGCATAGTATTAGACAGCACAGCAGGGCCCCAATAAACACCCAGAGGTCAGTAACACTCAAGTCTGTCTCGACAGTCAAAAAATAGTGTTATTCAAACCAAACAGCTGCTCTGGGTTATAGAGGATTAGAATTCCTGAGATTTACTGAATATTAGGTGCCCCATCTGCGTAGTATATAAAATGACTGATACATTTTTGGTTTAACAACATAAACCATGTCTAAATTCCCTGGTGGGATTCCTTTTTCAATTATTTCTGTCGACATAGTACAATAGGGTGTTTTGGCCTTCCTGCTTTATTTGGACAGAGACAGTGAACAGAGATACTGGAAAGAAGGACTATAGCCTTATTTATGTGGAGTGCACTCTGTATTTTATTTTTATTTTTATTTTGGGGGGGGGGGGGGGGGGTGATATAGCATAACATGCTATATCATATATAGCATAAGCATGTGTGTGTGTGTGTGTGTGTGTGTGTGTGTGTGTGTGTGTGTGTGGGGGTGTGTGTGTGTGTGTGTGTGTGTGTGTGTGTGTGTGTGAGTGTGTGTGTGTGAGCTAGGCTATAGGTGCAATCTACTTGTGTTTATCTTTGGCAGCCTAGGACATGTACATAGGTTGGTTGTAAGAGGCTTCCATCAACTTGGGATGCCAAAAAAAAAAAGCTGAACGGCTTGCAAAATTCTGTGGAATATCGGTAGCCGCCAAATATGGCGAAAACGCTGTTATTTGTACCCCTGAAGGGTGTGGGGGTATTTGTCCATGATTTGCTGACTGTACATTTTTTACAGCACCTTGTAATATTTGTGTCCTTGTATTGTATCTCTTATGTGGACTTAATTAAATGATTAAATGTGTGTGTGTGTGTGTGTGTGTGTGTGTGTGTGTGTGTGTGTGTGTGTGTGTGTGTGTGTGTGTGTGTGTGTGTGTGTGTGTGTGTGTGCGTGCGTGTGTGTGTGTGTGACCTATTATATCCTGTAATAGCATATTATGTTCCACTATTGGACCATATTATTTTATATACCAAAAAGGTGAAAAGTCACAGCCAAGGTCAAAAGGATGGATTTTCATGTAGAAACAAGTTTCAAAGTCACCCTTTTAGAACATAAACGGAATCAAACAAAGCAGATTCTACCAATATGTAGTGAAGCATGTATGAAGTTTCAAAACTCGTTTTAGAAATGAAGTCATCAAGTCACCATTTATTTTTATTTAGATTAGATTTAGATTTAGATTTTTGATGTTTTGACTACGCTATATGTATTGTATGACTTATTTGATATAGTGTATTATAACTTTTGTTTTAAGACTTTTTGACATGATAGCTTTTAAAGACTACATTGTCTCCATTGTATTATAATGCATGTTACTTCAAGCAGGCAGGTGAAGTAAGAAGTAACAATACTTTCTTATTGTTTTAGGGGCGATTGCAGGCATTGTGGACCAGCCCATGCAGAACTTCCAGAGAACCTGGGACACGCAGAGCTCAGCTGGCAGCACGGCCAAGGGAGTCATCTCTGGGGTGGGGAAAGGCATCGTGGGGGTTTTCACCAAGCCTATCGGAGGAGCAGCCGAGCTGGTGTCTCAGACTGGTTACGGTGAGTTGTGATTGTCTTTGGGTGCTCTGTGGGAAGGAAACTCAAACTCTACGATTGTACCTTAAAATTTAAATTGCGTAAATTCAGTGTTGCTCAAGATCCAAGATTTATCAAAACATACAGTACTAGTATTGCCTTGTATTATACAGTGAGTTTAAATATTCAAGTATTAATTATATTACATTTAATAAATTACAGCATAAAACTGGTAAAACAGCACCTTTGGCCCGCTTTTAGTCCAAAACGATTGTTTTAGAAATAAGAATAAAGCCTATTGACACATTACCCTGGGAGATTAGCCTTTACAGATGCTAATGTCCAGGTGGTTAACATTCGAACACACACGCATGCACGGACGCACGCACAAACGCACGCACTATCATTGCCTTTCATCACCTAGACACCAACATGAGGTGTAGAGAAAACGTCAACATTATTATTCAACACAACAGCGCACACCTGTGTCCAGAAGGCCTTGGGCAATAGCATTCTAACAAACATCCATGAATCACAGTCGAGTGCATCAGGAGCTTCAGAAATCCATCAGTGTACAGGCGATCTCTCCCCTTCTCTCTACTTGGCCCCAGGCAGGAGCCAAGTGTTTATTAGGCCAGGCCTTCTGTAGTGAGGGGCCCAGGACAGAGCTGTTGAAAGGCCCTCTGACGTACACACACACATACACACAGGCACAGTTTGTTCCTCTGGAGTTGGTTTGTGTTTTATTGGAGATAGGGAAAAGGGGCAGGAGAGGGAGATGTGGGGGGGGGGGGGGGGTTGAGGAGGAGGTGAGAGAGGGAAAGGGGGGTAGGTGTGCGTTGGCGTTAACAGGTCATTGCTACAGTACATAAACTGCCAATGAGGTGCACAGCTCCGTGTAAGAGCGATGGCTCCCCGGGGGCCGGCTCTAATCTACCTGGCCCTGTGTGCACTGTTGGCTTAGCAGGCGAGGAGGTGGAGTGAACACACACACACACACACACACACACACACACACACACACACACACACACACTCAGGCATAAACATGTATATTCTCCGCTCACACGGCCATACAGTACATACAATGCCCAAACTTAAATATGCAGATATACCTGTATATGGACACAAGTGCATGCTCATTGATGCACACAAATGGTACTTAAACATAGAGTACTGGCTCAGCAGGATTCACTGAATACACTTGCAGCTTACATATTAAGTTAACACATAATTTATATGCAGCACATGCAAGATTAATACACCAGATCTTAAAACACACGCACACGCACACACACACACACACACCCCCACACACACCCCCCCACACACACACACACACACACACACACACACACACACACACACACACACACACACACACACACACACACACACACACACACACACACACACACACCCTCTTGTAGGACAAATGCCCACACAGATCCGCGCTGCGTTCCAGAGTACCAATGTGGTGACATCATGAGCAGGGCTCACTTTGTTCTTTATAGCTGTGTTTTAACTACTCCATGACATCACTGGCCCACTGCCACTGCTGCTCTACTGATGGGAAGACTGGAATGGAGGGCGGGTGACCACAGGCACATAGATGATCAGCTTGTACCCTATTGACAGACACTGATGGAGCTATTATACAAAGTCTTTTGACATGGTTGACGCATCACTGCTTCAGTGGACCTGATGAGGAAATGAGAAATCTGAAAGTAATTCTGCGTGATAGATGCAGGGTGGTGGCGCTTGTACCATGGCTGATGTTTACGTTGGTTTTGCCAAACATCCGTTGGTTTCAAGTCAAATATCTTCATATAATTCCTATTGTGTGGTTAATGGAACAGTTTAACTCTATATATACGGCATCACCCATGTTTATTCTTTACTGTTTTGTCAAAAACATGCCATAACAATGTCATAGCATAGTTTTACCAATTTTATGCTGTCATAGCATACTACTGTATGTCTTAATAAAAAGAAAGTCGTATTGTATTGTATTGTAGAAACTCATACCGAGGTGCCTGGTTATTCACCAAATAAGAGTAAGAGAGTATGTAGTCAAAATTACATTATACTATCTTGTAAAAAGAAAAGTCAATATAGTGTATACTACACAATATTGTCAAAAATGCATTTTCTTTTTATTTTCCTTCTTTTTTTTACAACATCATAAAAAAAGGGAAGGGAGTTCTTTACATGGTTGCCATTGCCCTGAAAAGTTACCTTAGAAAAATAATCACTGTAGTAATAATTGTATAATTATGCTTGCCAGTGTATTTGGGATGACATACCCTGGCTCCAGCCCCTGAATCGCTAGCCACGGCCCAAAAAAAATCCGGTGATTCAGGGGTCTGGTGACGCTGTCGAAGGCGGGGTTTTCTCAGTGGAAAATCTAACCTGCCCAATGGGGATTGGGATGATCCAGTACAAACCAATCGCCAAACAGTCCCACTTTAACCACGCCCCCATCTAAAGAAACGGCTGCACTGAGAGGGCTTTCAGACTGAATAATGGAGTGAAACGAAAAAACAAAGAAACGATGAATGAACGAAATTCCGGATGAGTGTCAGGCAAACTATGATGGGTAAATGTTTAGGTTAGTTCCCCCCAAAACCCTTTAGCTCTAAGTCAGATCTCTTAAAGGGATCCCTGGTTAATAAGTCAAATATGCCTTAATACATTATAATTGTTCTCTATAGCTGAAATGTAAAATTAAAAACACCTTAAATATTGTATTTACTTTAGAAACAGTTGCTCTTTCACTCAGTAGGGGCAATGTCTGTCCCAAGTTGATGATGCCATTTGTCCATGCGTGGTCCAGCCCTATGGAATTTATGGAATGCATGTGAAAAAAAAATATTGGTTTGATGCTCATATTAACCTTAGGAAGTATTAAGTTGTTTTTTATTTTCACATGCATTCCATAAATTCCATAGGGCTAGACCACCCATGGGCAAATGACATCATCAACTTGCGACGGGCAATGCCCCTATTGAGTGAAAGATTAACTGAGGGCAATTATAATGCATTAAGACATATTAGGCTTATTAGCCAGGGGTCCTTTTTATTTTTTATATTTTTTGGGGGCTTCTATGCCTTTATAGATACAGTAGGACAGTAGACTGACAGGAAATGGGGAGAGAGATGGGGAGTGACACGCAGCAAAGGTCGTCGGGAACGGGATTCGAACCACAACACGCTGTCAGGCTGGCATTGCAGCCGAGGGTGCCTGGACCGCCACGCTGCGGCCCAGGCCAGGGATCCTTTTAATAGTATCAATTTGACTGGTTAAAGCTGCACTATGTAACTTTCCTCTTCTACCCATGATTTGAACCCGGGTCTCCTGCGCAAGTGCTGAAAGTTTTACCATTGAGCTAATAGAGCCTGCCTGCTTGCTCAGGGCATGAGTTGAATCTTGACATTCAGGTCAAAATTTGTGTCAAACCAGAAACAGGATTGTGTCAAAGGTCATGTCTCAATAGAAGAACAAGGAGACAAATACAACCACCCCAATTGTATAAGCTTTATTGTATTAACATACTTTACCACACAGATTGGACAAAATTACATTTTATTCATTAAATACATAGTGCCGCGTTTAGTGGAGCAGTGTAACTAACCTAGTGTTACCATGATAAAAGCATGTGTTACTGTAAAGTGGCGTACATACTAGACAGAGATGGGGATTGTCGGGGGTGAGGAACTGGTATGTTCTTTACGTCAGTGCATTCAGTGCATTCATAGTTTGACACGTTTCTTATGCGTGATTAGGGCCAAGAGGCTATTCATCCTCCAGGGGGAAGCAGTGAACGTACGTCAGGTACGTCAGGTTGAGCGCAGAGCTCATGGATGACATAATCGACGGACAAACCCCCCATCCCCCCTCCCCTTTTTGGTCTCCCCCTCCGTTCCTTATGCTTACTTAAGGGTCTTACGTCGAGTATGAATAGGCCTTAAATCTTCATAATGCACATGTACAGACAAATGTAGCTATCCTGATGCTTATTCCCATTCACTCTCCCTTCCAGGTATCCTACATGGAGCAGGACTGTGGCAGCATCCTAAACAGCTCTACCTGCCTACAGAGGAGAAGTCTGCCAAGGCCCCCAACAGCCATCTGAAATATGTCTGGTAAGAGCCCAGACACACCTACAATGCTGCACACTGACTCTTTTATTTCTGTCCAGCACCACCTTTGGTTTTGTTGGATTCTACACAGCCAGAACCGTCTGTCCGTTTTCTCTCTCATCCCTCTGAAGCATCTCAGAACAAAACAAGAAAAACCTTGGGCAGGGTCCACTGTCCTTTATAGAAAGGAGGAGTCTGGCAAGATCCTTGACCTTGATCTCTGAAAGCTATCCCACACATGGCAGCCAGCCTCCACTCCCCTGTTCGTGTACAACCCTGTTAAAAGGTTTTTATAAGCACTCTGCCAAAGCCCCCTGGCTAGAAACTGTTCTGGCTGTTTAACAATGAGTCTGTCCAGAGATGTCTCCATGCCATCAGATAGAGGAGGGGCACACACAACTTCCCTGGCTGGACATGGGTGGGAGAGACAGATTGAGGGTATATGCTGCGCCAATCATGGGGTCACCATTGGGTCTTCCTTCATTATATAAATGTGGAGGAAGTGCAGGCACATTCACAGCACCATAACTTCCTGCATGGTCTCTCTGTGGAGCACATTACCACAACCTTGGACCTCAGAAAAGGCCACTTTTCAGGAATTGTAGAAAATTAGTTGATTATCCTATTGGCACCCATGCATCTTAAAACATTTACTAATGTCCAATTGTTCGACTCGGTCCCCATGGTTAGACATTAATTTCTACCTGTGGGAGTCAGGGTCAGCTATCAATGGGTATAACAAGGACAAATGTGATTATACATGACACCTACGATGTTAAACTACGGTCATTGAAGGGGTCAGACAGTGTGTCGAGTTCATATTAGAATCCAATGAAAAGTATAAGAATGCCTGTCTGTTGGCATAATGCCTCCCTGTAGTTGCATAGGTTCTGCCTTCGAACCAACTGGTTTTCATCAGGTATACAGAAAGTATCTCTTCTAATACAAGTAGCCCAGGCTGGCCCAAGTTCAGATTAAATCAACACAGTAACACTGAACAGAACTCACTCATACCAAAGTATGCCTACGTTACCATCCGCTGCACCACCACCTGTATGTACACCTGTCTTCAGATGTAAACACACTCTGTCATAGGATCATGGCTGAACACATGTACAGAATTCCATACATATTGAACCTGCATGTAGAAGGAAGCACACATGCAGTTACTTAAATCACAGGATGTATATGTCTACCATGACACGCATGGTCACTTGCATGTGCCTGTGTGCATGTGAGATAGGCTGGCACATTGTGTGGTCTCATGTCTAAAGAGAATGTGTACATCTGATGTGACCTGACCTCCCATTGCAAGTGTGTATTTGTGTTGGCCCGTCATGCGTGGAAGTAAGCAAAAGGATGTATATCTTAGTTTTAATGATTACTTACCTGTGTGGGTTGATAAAAGAATAAAAATCACACCCAGTGTGAAGTGGGCGGTGTGGTCATCACAGTGGTCATCATAGTGATGGAAGCTCACTTCCAAAAAAAATAGATTTTTGGAAATGCATAATCCTATTTATAGGTTATTAATGTCATCATGTGTCTCGCTAGCCAATCACAGTGCTGAATAGAGTCAGCCAATCACAGTACAGCTAGGGTACTAATGGGCCAATCACAGTGCAGGAAACTAATACTGATGAGGTGTCCCAACCCCACTTATAGGGGCGGCTACACCGCCCAAAAATGCTTTTTACAGATTGGATGTATTCAATGGGCATGTTATTTAGCCTTAATGGTGTAAACTGTCACTTCCTGTACTTTGTTCTCTCCAAATCTATACTTAATAATAGGCTGATGCTTGTAATATTTTTGGAGTGTTTATCCCCTAACAGGTCACTACCCTGTACAGTATATGTACGTATGTTATTTACATGCCGGGTTTGTTGATTTCCCCCTGCCTTCCTCTCGGCCCACAGGAAGATGCTGCAGTCTCTGGGCAGGCCAGAGGTCCACATGGCCTTGGGGGTGACCATCGTCAGTGGGTCGGGACAGGAGCACGCTGGCTGTCTGCTGCTCACCTCAGAGGTGCTGTTTGTGGTCAGCCTAAGTGAGGACGCCCAGCAACAAGCCTTCCCCATCACTGAGGTACCTCACAGTGCCAGTATGCCTCTTCCCCAGAGCTGCACAAAAAATCCTGCTCGCTTTCTTTTAGTGCTTGCAGATGTGTTTTTCATTCATTAAGAGGTGCAAAAATATAAGTGGTCCTCACAACAAAAGGAAAAAAAAACGAACTACTTATTTTAATTTTGAGGAAAAACAGGCACAGCCGTTTTGGCCCAAGTCTTCGTCACTGTGCAACCAAATAGTCATTATGAGGTGACAATGAAATGAAAGCCAGATTATTCTTGTTTATCAAAACATGAATGTTTCCTGGTTTAATAATACAATGTTACTTGAAAGTAGATTTAATTTGAAAATGTCCCCCACAGAATGACGCGTCCGGTTAGAATAACACAAACAAATCAAAATGTTAATGTTTCTTCAACTGCGTTTCTGCCACATAACACACACACAGAGTATATATACACTTAGATAGAGAGAGAGAGAGATTTGTTGAAAAACATTGTGCATAGAAATGCCTTCATGGTTGACCCTGGGTTTTGTTTTTTGCAGTATAGTAAACCTGTCTTTACCATATATGTTTATATATCCATATAAGTGTATCTCTCGCATGCAGTTAACCAGAGGTTCTCCTCTACATAGGTGGAATGCCAACAAGAGGCAGGCCAGCAGGGCCAGCTCACACTGACCTTACAGCAGCAGACACTGGCCAGTGACACAGAGGTGAGACACTCTGTTCACTGTATGAATTGTATTTAAATGATGCCGTTTGCAGTGAAGTGAGTTCATAACAACAGCAAAACAACTTAAATATAGACAAATATAGATTAGCACCCGGGGATTCATCATTGCATGGGGTTATAATATCCAACCTTGAGCAGCACTGCATCAGCCCAGGCCATAGGCGAGGTATTCCGGCCCTTGGTTGGTTGGTTGATTGATTGATTGATTGAATACTTTATTAGTCATCATGACATCACGTGGTACAGTAAGACGTTAAAGCTAAGAGGAGAACACAAAAAAGTCCTGGGGACTTGTTTCCATTGTGTCCTATGTAGGATAACCTTGTGCATTGATGGGTGATAACAGTTTAAGTTAGATTAACATTACTGGTAACGAGGAACTGCCTAGGGGAATGAAATTGTAAGTCTCGCTGGCAATCTTGGTTTGGGGAGTTGACTGAAAACATGTAGGTGATACTGGCCTCACCATTACGTAGCCAGTTGGTGAACTAGTGAAGGTCAGTTTTCTTCTCTGTTTTGGACACCGATTTCACTATATTTTGATTCCTTTGTGCCTGCATAAACACCACTGTCTCCTTGGCCCTGACTTGCACCAAACCATCCACAGCCCTCGTGGCTGTTTTTGATCCCATAGCCGGTAGGTATGGCCACGTGAGCCGTTTTGATCCCATAAACCAGAGGGACCATTGCCACTTTAGATGCACCGATTGGTCAGCTGCAGTATATCCACAAGGATTTTATGGCAGCCGACCAATCAGCACAAGCTTATTAACCTCTCTGTCCTCCTCTTATCGAGGTCGGATAAAGGCTGTGTATATGATAAAGATAAATATTGTATTATGATTGGTATAGAGCCTTATATTATGGGATATCAAATGTGTGTTAATTAATAAAGGTGGTCCCATCTCCCTCTGTCCTCAGGGTGATAGCAGTCGGGAGCGCCTGTCAGAGCAGCAGTATCACCGGCTGGTGGACTACGTGACTCGTGCCTCCCAGTATCTGTCCCCCTCTGTCACCTCACTGCAGCTCCAGTCCCCTGTAACGTTGGCTGAAGCACCACCGTCTGTCAAGAAATCCTACCGCTATCTGGTAGAACCAGCCTTCGCCAGGGTGTTCGTCAGTAAGTTCACCACAGTCAAGAACAAGGCGTTACGCATCGGTTTCCACTGACCAGTAGTACACACAGAGACACATCCGCACACAGACGCATTTAAACAGGGGTCTTTGAGTCTGTTCTTTTTTTTTGCTGCCGGCTAGATAGCAGATAATGATTATATATGCAAAATATATTTACAGGAGTTAAAGAGCGTTTTAAGGTTCTGCCACTCCTACATGGTCATCTGCTCCTTTAGGGTTGAGGCCATTCTCACAAATTGCCTTTAAAAGTAATATTTTCTAGAAATGCACCACAATTCACTTGGATCCCACAGAAAAAGGGAAGAGGCTTTACATGTATGTGTTTAAGATTTATTTATGAAGATAATTTATGTGTAATTACAGAAGTACATAAATAGGGATTACATAATGTACATGGACATCTACATGGACAGCCTACTGTATACTGAACACTAACATAAAAAAGTTTATGAAATTTAAACCTTTCGTTGATCAACATTTTGTGCTTTCAATGTGCAGCTGGGGCTCATTAGACAAGGGTTAAATGATCTTTCTGTCATGTGGGTCCTTTGTCACTCTTACTTTGATAGAATGTCATTCCTCAAAACTGTTTTTTATCATCTTTCTCCATTGACTCCACTGAGAATTATATATTCATGTTTGTATGCTTTTGTATTGTTATAAATTGCCTCTCAAAACGTCTCTTATAATTAAACACCTCAATCACACAAAACCTACCACACTTCATCAAATGCTAATCTGATGTTGCTGTTGTCACTTTGATTTCACAATGTAGGCCTATAGAGCACCGAAGTCCTGACGTGACTCGTTCATCCCCAGGTTTGCGGAAGTAATTTCTCTATGGAGAATAACATTGGGTCATCTTAGAATCGTCTCATATAAGAATTGTGGTCCAAAAATAAACACCGCGTGTCGGCGTTATTGTCAGGGAGGAGGTTCTTTATCGTTTATGATAGTCAGTCACTTATATTTGATACAGTCTGTTTCTGGCGAAAATGTAACTAATTCGGCGGAAGTAACATTAGCGTTTTCTCACCGTCAGTTGATGCTTCATATCCATAAGAGTCAACACGCCGGGGTCAGTAGTTTATTTTTGGAACACAGTTCTTATTTGACGCGATATTAAATACGTCTATGGGATTCAGAACGGGGGTGGAAAACTGCGAACCAGGTAGACAAACAAAGGATGTGTAAATGACGTCAGACTTCGGCGGTCTATTGTGCCATAGACTAATCCTCCTAGTTCCATGTACTCTATATGGGACCAATTTATGGATTATGGTACAAACACAAACATGATAATAGCATTTTGATGAAGTGTGTTAAGTTTTTGGATATAATCCAAGGGTTCTAAAAATATATATATTCCAGGACCCCGTTTTATGGGGGGATTTTTTTAGGCGACCCCACACTTGATTTATAGTGCAATTTCTAAGTTAAAAATAAAGCATACATTATCCTTTAATAGGAATAGAAAATGCATTTAAATACTGTGATATTGTGTCTTATCAATGCTAAAAGCTGCGTAAATGTGTTCCTGTACACATTTGTAAAAGGAAGCATACACTACAGCCTATATCTGTCGCCAGAACATTCATTTAACGTTCTTTTTAAACACAGAAGCAGACCAAATGGGAAGGATACATTTTTCTTTTTTCAGTTGTCAATGTGAGCCCATAGTTTCAGAACCTTAGATATAATTTTTCACAATAACCACTACAAATATATTTTTACAACTTCTCTAAAACTATTAACACGATCTTTAGTGTCTGCCCCCGACACTCATGGCAAAATGATGTCGGCACAGTAAATGTATTTGTTTGTGCATTTTAACTAGATACAGTTTCTGATTGTTTTGTTGCGTTCCAAAGTATCCTCGGGCACTAAGGACTCTGCAGCATTCCAGTGCTACGAAAGGTGTCGCCAAAAAGACGACTAAAATGAATGTTACACACCATGGGGCCTTATCCTAATCTTATTAGGCTTTTAAATATATATATATATATTACCTTTTAAAATAGTGAAAATAGCCGATCTAAATACACACATTGTGAGCTTGGAAATAGGCTATTTTCACTATTTTAAAATGTTTTCAAAATAAAACAAAATGCCTAATAAGTTTAGATAGGGTCATATTAATCACCTAAAACTATCCAGTAGTAGTAACAGCAACAGTAATATTACTACTGCTAACACCAACATCAGAATAGCATTTTGAGGAAGTGAGGAGGTTTCGTGTGATTTTGAGGCATTTAAGATATGTTTTGAGAGACATCAGACTTCTATAGCAATCATGAATAGACCAATACATCGTTGCTGTCGAGCAGAAACCTCTTATCTCCATATTCTAACCTTTTGTGTTTTTTCGTAAATTAATGCCCTACTTGATCATACTAGAGCGTCACACAAAAGCATCAAAAGTAGCAGATCTACACCGTGCAGTGTTTTGAGCTTGTCGATCTGATACTTTTGGACATATTGTATGAGGTTTCCACCCAACAGAGACAATATCTCAAGGATAATGTCGTCACCTATTTTTGCTACACTGTATGACAAAGTAGGGAGTTAATTTACAACAAAACATATGGAGATACAAGCTTTCTGCTGATACCTCTCAAAACATATCTTAAACGGGTCATACTAATCACCCAAGTTATACATGTGTCTTTGAGATAAGAATTTTCTATCTGAACACTAGAATGATTCACTCACACAGAATGAGCCCTTGTGAATGAGCCCGGTGCTTGTCTTATGCCAATGTAAGTGCAATATTATAAACATTAAATAATTATTTGACTGTAATGATACCAGCTGTCAACCAAATTGATGCTGTTTTCCGTTTATTTTTATATATGAGAGAGAGAGAGAGAGACGTAAAAGTATACTCTGAGGTTGTTTGAAAATAATTGTTCTTTGTAACCTTACATTCATGCCAATTGTTCTTGATGCAAAAAGATATGCCTTTATTGTAATAACTGCGAGCTCTTAAGACATTTTTACATTTTGTCAAATCTAATGCCTATGTTGTAGGTAAATGTATAATATATTGTGTTATTTAAAAAAAATGTAATAAAAAAAACCTTTTATAATGTCATTGTCTTCCAATAGCAGCCTCTATCTTTGATTGGCCCTCCCCTGATAATACAAATCTTCCTATGAAAAGTCAAACATGTTCTATTGCACCTTTCTATTTAGACTGGAATAATATTCATGGGGTATCAACTTTCATCATTTAGGCTAAAACACAGAAAGTGATACAGTAGATGAAAGTTACACCATAGTATTTGGCACATACAGTAGCTGTGTCATCCTGCTTGTATCCTTGAAGGCCAAGATGTCAGTCACACCGTCTTGGAAGACATCTGAAACTGGGGAGGCAGGAGAACTGTCAGTCAGTCAGTTTAACAAGGGACTATTACAGTGTTTCAGTCTACACTACTTTAACCACACGTACCCCATTATCCCTATTCTGGGCATGTCATATTAAGCAAACATTTAGTGAAAACAGCAGATCTACGAGCTATAACATGTCACGTTAGGAGCCTTTAGATCGGCTAATTTCAGAGATTTGGTGTATAGGGGAAAGGGGGGGGGGGGCTAGTATAGACAGAGTGTCCGCCCTGAGACTGGGAGGTCGGGGTTCGATCCCCGGCCGGGTCATACGGAACACTCTGAAAAATGGGACCCAGTGCCTACCTGCTTGGCACTCAGCATCAAGGGTTGGATTGGGGGTAAGTCCCTGCGACATATTAGCGTCATGTCCAGGGAGTGTAGTTGTACATCAAGCTGCCTCACGCTACAGAAACAGGAGATAGGCTCCTGCCCTATGGGCCTCATGGCTCTGTAAGGCTTACTTACTTACTAGTATAGACCCTTAGGCCTAGGTGACTCCAGTCAACGAAGTATACAATGGGGTTTAAAAATAAATTAAATGTGGAGGGCAATTTTTTTTTTGCCACTTGGTAACTGGAGTCAAACATATTCAAATCTCATCTCAGGACTTCCCCCTGTGTTCCGTCTGCACAGCTTTGCTTACAGTATGTCTATCAATAATAAACATTTAACACATTTTTGATAGCTTTTCCATGTTAACCATTAATGAACAGATCAGGTCTTTGTTACAAACCCAGCCCTAGTCTCAAAATAACAGGACATCCGGGACCTGGCAACTGAGTCTGCTCTCAGTTTCCTCTCATCATTTGTGCTCAGATAACAGCATGTCTGTCGGAGACTTGTGTCTGTGGTACACGTGTACTCCATCTACTGGTAATTAACTACGTTGTTTACTCTTATGCTTTGGTTTCACTAGATGTTACACAAGACTCTTCCATGGCCATTTTCTGTCATCTACTTTATATCTGTACAGTAATCTTTCTGTTCAAGTGAATAGTCCAGCTCTGTGCACAACTGTAGCTCCGGGTTTTTTCCAGAAGGTGGAATACTCGTTTCCTATCATGGTTGAGTTTCCCATAGCTTCAATTGATTGGCTCGGCAGCAGATTTGAACTGGAAACACAAATGTTTGTGCCATGTGCTTCCAGTTCAACTCTGACGCAGAGCCATTCAAACAAAGCTTTGGGGAAATGAACGAACAGGAAACTGGTATGCCAACTTCTGTAATCCTGGGACTACAGTTTTATGTACAGTTTAATGTACAGAGCCAATACTGTAGTTAAAATGGCAAGTGTGAGTTGAGGTGTAAGCTGTTGTTCCCACATCACTTACTGTTATTGTACATTGTCTGTCCTGGGAGAGAGGAAACATGGACGCTGCTGGCTGCGTCTGCTACCAGCTGACATGAAGCTGTGGCCAGACGATGAGTCTGGGAAATAGAGCACATTTGGTTGGGTGTCATAGAATTATTACTGAAGCACATACAGTATGACAAATAAAAAAATCTTTTAAAATCTTATTTTAAAGGCAGGTGTATTTTAAACAAAGGTTTGTCAAATTTTACATTGTCATGTTGCACCCTTTTTACTATGAAAATTGTAACCACATAAAAATGAGAAATATTGAATATTTTATCCACTTTAAGTGAATGAAAGTGTTCTCATCTTTATTTTGAAATATCAAATGAAAATAGATTTTATTAGCATCATCTCTAGATGTATTTTTTGTCCGTTTTTGTTACATTGAGCAGGACATAATTCTGAGACTGTTTTCTAAATAATCTTTGACAAATATGTAAAAATTGTCAAATATTTTTTTATTATAAATGATTACACTGAGAATAGCATTAGCACAGGGTTATGTTTTATTCAACATTTCTTTATTCCACAGTTTTCCTGTATATTCTTGAAAAATACTGACCATGATACTGATATGATACCGACCATGATACTGACATGATACCGACCATGATACTGACATGACACTGACCATGATACTGACATGATACTGATTATGATACAAACCATGATACAAACCATAATACTGACATGACACTGAACATGATACTGACTATGATACTGACAATGATACTGATTATGATACAAACCATGATACTGATATGATACTGACAATGATACTGACCATGATACTGACATGATACTGACTATGATACAAACCATGATACAAACCATGATACAAACCATGATGCTGACAATGATACTGACCATGATACAAACCATGATACTGACATGACACTGACCACGAACTGACTATGATACTGACCATGATACAAACCATGATACTGAAAAATCAAACATCTTGATCACATGACCCCAGAGATTTGTGTGAGTTTTGGACACAATCTGTAGGAGTAGTAGCAAAAAGTGTGTTTTGAAGAAAACGCAAAATAGCGGAAAATGTAATCTGGCACAAGTAGCCGGGGCATACATGGAGAGTGAATCCAGGAAAAAAAAATTGGTACAAGCTACGGTTCAAGATTTCTTGGCCAGAACGTTGAGTGGGCTGTTGTAAGCGTCACCATGATGAGGCCTGTGAAAAAATGTGGGTGGCATTTCTTCCCTGGTCTAGTGGGAATGTGCGTATAAAGTTTCACGCCGATCAGTACAACGGTGCTGGAGATTAGATGCTCACAGACAGACACAAACACGGACACACACTGACGGACAGACAGAGGCGAAAACATAGTCTACGGCCATGGCCTTAGGCCTGGCAGAGACAATAAACGATAAAGTATACCGCCGGTAACCCATATGGACACCATATGGATAAAAAAGGTCAAATTAACTTTGTATTTTATTTAATTTCACCTGACAACAATCACGGTAATCAGGATAAATTTAACTAAACCATATGGACACAAAACAATTACGTCATTGACCCATTTAACTTGTTCAAAGAATAGTGGCCATACTGCAGTGACACGTGCATGGACATGCACACACACATATCAGTGTTACTCTCTGCTCTATAGTCATTCCCAATGTCTCCTCATAGTCCTTGTCATAGTCCTGGCACTCCACTCCAAGCTAGTCAGCTCTACGTAGGAAATGATGATGACCTCCATCTGTTTTCCCACCAGGAAGACTCCCACATAGAATTCCCATTAAAGCACCATTTGCACCATGCTTCATTTACAATAGCCCTCATTCACTATGAGTCGAGCATTAATACCATGCTTCATTTAAGACATTCAATTTGGACTGAGACTAACTACTGCACTAACACACTGATGTCTATAGACAGGATGAAGTGGGTTAGCGGACATACAGTACATGATTCTGAGAGGTCAGTTTGATTTAGCTTTCACCTGCTTCTTTGATATTACGTTAAGAAAGGTTCAAGTATTTGGTGCATGGTCTGACACGCTTGGTCTGGTGTGTGTGAGTGTGTGTGTGTGTGTGTGTGTGTGTGTGTGTGTGTGTGTGTGTGTGTGTGTGTGTGTGTGTGTGTGTGTGTGTGTGTGTGTGTGTGTGTGTGTGTGTGTGTGTGTGTGTGTGTGTGAGTGCATGCGCGTACCTGAGCCTGTGGAGAATGAAGCGACTGCATCCAACTGGCTCTGTCTTTTCAGCAGCACTTCCTCTCTCTTCAGAGCTGCCATGTACTTGGAGTACGACCAAGACATCTGAAGGAACGCATACAAAAATCATAATATGCTTGGATTACTTTCTCCTTTTCCAATATTGGCTGGTCAAAGGTCGCCGTGAAATCATCTATAGTTGATACCTCATCTTCTTCATCACCTCCTCATCAAAAGTGCACGTGGTGCTTTGGCACAGCTGTTTAAAGTCCTCACCTGCTGTGTAGGAGAATATATCACTCTGCTCCGTCTCCTCGTCAACTTGTCCTCTTGGTCTTGTTTTCTATCCACGTCATCCCCCTCTTCTTCCTCCTCTTGTGTCTCCATCTCCTCCTGCACCAGACGGTGGTAGAATGTTATGATCATTTCATATAATAGGAAATTATGAGTTCTATAATCATAATGTATGATATACCATTAATTAATATTGTATAATATTTTCACATAAAAAAAATCAGAAATTCATGAATTCCATTTATGAATACATTTGTATGATGCCATTTGCCAGGTGTGTGTGTTTGTTGACCTGTTCCTTTCCCCTCCTCCTCTGCAACCTGGCTCTGTGTTTCACTCTCTGCTCCTCCAGGAGCGGCAGGAGCTGCTCCTCCTTGACGCTGCTCCTCAAAGTCTGGAACTGCGGCCACAGCTTCAGCAACTCACTGAAAACTGACATCTGGACACACACACACACACACACACACAAACACACACACACCTTTTTATACCTGTAAACAAATAAATTACACGTTCACGCATCACATTGATATTCATTCAACTCTGAGTGTGTAAAATGTCACACTCTCTCTAGCCTGATTTATACTGTACTTGCAGAACTCCAAGCAGATCTCCAAGCTTACAATGCATTGCGCTGTGATACGTTGTGAGCTTGAAGATCGGCTATTTTCGATGCACGATACGATATAACTCAGGCCGTAGAGTTAAATGAACACACGTGCACTGCACACTATGTGTACCTGTGCCTCCCTGAAGATGTAAGGGCCAAGCTCCTTGCGTTTGTGCAGTATCCGCTGGGCCTGTTCAGGAGGAATGTCTATCTGGAGCACAGGGGGCACGGAGGAGTTGATGAAACAGCTAATGATGGTGGAGATCTTCTGCTGGATGGTGGCCTCGTCACTGTGGGAGTGACACAGGTCCTGTAGGAAGAGAACAGAGGGAGAAGTGTATAATTTAGCCAATGTGTTGTCACTTACATTTTATATGTGTACTGATGATGTCAAGATCGCCCTTTTTAAAGCTTACTGTACACCACTGTATACTGCCCACTTGTGGTACAGCTACAGGAAAGGAAAATATAATAAGTTGCGGGTGGCATACAATGTTGCTTTCAGAATCCTGCTGAGGAAGTGCCAGCCAATTGTTTGTGAACAGTGGTGTTCCCACTCTAGATGCTGTCCTCAGGAATTCATTATTCATTATTTCAGTACAGTAATTCATTATTTAATTATAATGAAATTATAATGGCTTTAACCATGCCTAAGAAGAGCAGCATGCAGGTACTCTTCTAGTTTTTGGAGACATTGGAGAGGGTGTCTGTATGGTTTTTAGATGTACCTCTTTTTTATATGTTTTTTGTTTTGTTGTGTTGTCCCCTGTATTGTGTTTTATATGGACCAGTTAAGAGTCTGAAATATAGACAGTGCAGCCAGAGAGTCCCATTAGGGCTAAGAACGCGCCCTTTGCAAGTGATGCAGACTGCGACTCGGCCCTCGAAAGTACACCTGTGTTCAATCAGTTAACAATCCACACATTAAATTATAATCAGTGTCCTGCTGCCATTTGCTATACAGTACAGGTATTTACCCTTGAAAACGCAAATCTATCACAGCCATGGTTTTCATTTGTTTTTGTAAAATAGTCTGATATGCTTATTCTACATAAGCTACTGTATAAAAGCTAAATCCGTCCTACATAGCCTGCACTGGGGCCAACCGTATTTATGCTGCACATCTGATCACAATCAACCAATAGTAAGGAACACAAGGATCAGCTCGTAGATCATCGACATTACAACCAACCAATAGTAAGCAGTACAAAGATCATCAACGTTATAACCAACCAATAGTAAGCAGTACAAAGATCAGTGACTTTACAACCAACCAATAGTAAGCAGTACAAAGATCAGTGACTTTACAACCAACCAATAGTAAGCAAGGATCAGTGACTTTACAACCAACCAATAGTAAGCAGTACAACGATCAGTGACTTTACAACCAACCAATAGCAAGCAGTACAAATAATCAGTGACATTACAATCAACCAATAGTAAGGAGTTCCAAGGATCAGATCCTAGATCAGCCTTTACTCATCTCCGAGGAGAAAAACCTGGTCACCACCTAATGCAAGAGTGTGTCTACAGGGGTGGGACTTCCGTCGTCCCATGTATTTCCCCCCGGAAACGATCTTTTTCGACCAATCACAACACTCGTTTCATTCACGGAAAATGTAAACAGATTCGTAAAACGTCAACGTCATTTCCTTGGGCGGTAGTTCCGTTTAGACACTCAACCGGCTAGGTCTTTCTTGCCCAGCGTGGATCAGTGACGTTACAATCAACCATTAGTAGGCAGTACAAGGATCCAAGATCAGTGGAGATGCTTCCATAGACATACGGGGCAAACAGTACATGTACAGGAGGCACGGCTTGACTGGATCAATATTGCGGCCGCGATAACACCAATGAACGGCAGCAGCCAATACAGTATCTATAGGTAACATTTCTCACTAAATCCATGTACTGTGTGTACTGAACAGTATATGGATTGGTAACAGTCGGTAGGTAGTGAACCCGCCCTGGCGGAGATCTGCGGACATTTCTAGTTTAGTATCATTTCAATATAATATGAACTGTCCATAGTTAATCCAGCTCAAAGCAATCCTTTGTTTCGTTGGCTCTTGTATTTAACACCAGAACATCAGACAAATAGTCTTGACGTAAATATAATTATATTCCTACAATTGAGGGCACGGTGGCGCAGTCGGTAGCGCTGTCGCCTCACAGCTAGAAGGTCCTGGGTTCGATTCCCGACGGGGGCGCTGTGGGAGCTGGGGGCGTGTCTTCTCCTCCGCGTCATCAGCGCCCATACCCTAGGTGGGGTTGGCGAAAGGGCCTACTCTGTGTGGAGTTTGCATGTTCTCCCAGTGTCTCTCAGGGTAGTTAATACCCTCACAAAAACATGTAGTAATCCTGGTCACTATAACGCCTCCCCCATGACAGCCGGGGCGCCTGATGGAGGGGAAAGGAACTGGTTGGAATAACGTGTTCCTTCCACGCGCTACGTCCAACCAGGGAAACTCCCCCCTGTCAGGTGACAAGAAGGTCAGTTGGCTCTCATGCATTGAAGGAGGCATGAGCTCGGCCCTGGCCTCCCTAGGCTGGTGAGGGGAGTGTAGTGCCCAGGGTCACTTAGAAAATTGGCACCGGGTGAAAAATAAGAGTTACAAAATCGTGGGATAAAAAAAAAGTAATATAAAAATATATATATATATTCCTACAATGACATGAACCGTCAATTAAACATCATGGTCACACATACAGTACATAACCTTTAATCATGTTCTGTATGCCAGTTCCTCCCCGTCATCATCATCTTCTTACCTTGTACCTCTGGACCTCCAGCCAGAACAGTACATCGTTTTCCAGGAAGTCTCCCTTCAGAGAGACGAAGTGTTGGAACTGGTGGCAGGTGACGGGGTTGAGGAGGACCTGTCTGAATAGCAGGATCTCCTTGGATGAATTCATCCACAGCCCCTCGGCCTGCTGGGATATGGGGGAGATGCTGCATGATGAAACTAATTTAGGATCGGCCAAGTTCATCCCATCATCATGAAGAAATTTTGGACCACGAATTGTAAATTCAAACTGTGGCCATATATCATGATCCTCTATAACTAGTGTCAGGAAATACAGGTTATTCAAGAAAACAAGATAATTATTTTATTTGGTTGTGAGTTTTCTGATAACCTGTTAATTGCCTGTATTAACATAATAAAGTTTCTGAAAAAGAGGGTTGCCAAATGTGAATGCAGACTACATGTTCCTGTAGTGTTCCTGTTGAGTGTATGAAAGGTTCATGTTTTTTATCATAGTTCAGCTATAAAGGCAGGATGGGGGTCATGGGAACAGAGCTTAGTGGAACAGATTCTAAAGGCCATTAAAGGCATGTTAGCAATAGCGATGCTTTAATCCTGTTTATCCTGGAACGAATTTAGGAAAACTAACAGCAATTCCAAAGTGACGTTTGACAGATTCAGTGCATCAAGCCAAGTTGTGAAGTAAATCACACACACTTTTCAGTCCAGGAAATGGCTCATTTTTCTCCGTTCAAAATAACCGGCTTCCAAAGAGGATTTCACCTTACCTTCCAGGCGTCTCTCCTTCTTCTGCTTCGCCCGTAGCCCTGCCTGTCTGCCGTCTGGAGCTGGAACACGCACACGCACACACACACACACACACACACACACACACACACACACACACACACAGGGGTCAACAGTCAGACACTGAGTAAACTAGGGTTACGCGGGGACACTCAACACCTCTCAAGCCTCTCCGTTGCACTCGATGGCAGTGTCGAAATCCCACTACTAATAAGTTTTGTTCTTTCTATCCTCTGGCCCTCTGATCCCCTGCTCCTTCCAAGAGGACGTTTGCCTCTCCGTCTAACCCTCCAGGCCTCTCTCTCACCTCTGCTTTCCTCTCCTCTCTTATCCGGTGTGTAACGCTAAACTTCATCTACCTCTCATTTACCTCTCATTCATTACCTAATGAGAGGATCTGTGTCCTGACAAGCTGAACTTGATAACATAATGAGGCGCAGCAGAGGAGTGTGTGGTTTGTGTGTTAACACCTGATATGACACCAGAGCAGAGAACGCTTTGACAATGCTGATATTTTATGGTTTCTCATATAGCAGCCTCATTCACGCTTCAGTGACTCCAAACCACTGACCTGTCTAAATGCCTGGAAGCATTCTGAGGAAATGACTAATGACTAACAATGCAACAACTCTTTACCACAGTGTTTTGTTATACTGTTGTCCTTCTCTGCTATTAAAATACTATTAAGAATTAAGGACGGATGCAGACTCACAGCAAACAACGCTGATGAAGGCCTGAGGAGACGAAACGCATCCGTTTGTCAGACTGTAAATTAAAAACGCAAACATTTCTTCTGTGAGAGCAGACTGTTCCTTAAGACTAAGTCTATTAAACAACACTGACTTTGAGTCTGATGTATCAACATTCAACATGATATTCCATATCTTCTTGGCCACCCATGTATGACCATCGTGCTTGCATAGAGGACATTGTGTGCATACAGTATATCCTATGTATTCTGTAGTTGATTAATTAGTTAGATAAATCAACAACAATGTATGGAGATGTGTGCATCTGAGAATAAACCCCTGTTTAGCTCCCCATAGGCAATTACCTTTCAATAATATATGTACTGACTTACTTTAAATGCTCACTACTAAACGAGATGTTTTCATCAAATTATCTAGCTGATGTTTTTACCTGTCCAACTAAACACTATACACAGAATATAGCTGAAAACACAAATGAGGAAGAAAATCAGCAGAATTGCTGCTATGTATATTCACAAAATGCTTTTCTACCAAAACTTTTGAACTTACAAACTTCTCCACCTAAAGCAATTAAAAAAGCATTATAATATGGAGGAAAATTTATCTAAATTAGCTGTATACTATTCAGTATTCCAAATTTTAATACAGAAAACACACATTTAATGTGTTACAATGTTATCAAACATGTTCCAAAAGTGTTTTATTTGAAACTATGTGGATGGAACCACATCTAGTGACTCAGAAACGCGTCTAGAGGACTAAAACAGAAAAACAGAGACACCACCACACAAACCTTCTGTCTCTCTGTGAACTCTGCTGTAGCCAAGAACAGAGGCAGCCATGTTTTCTCAATATGTCTCCTAACAATATCCTGGATCTCCCCCACGACAGAGTTGGAGAGACGTTCGTGTTTTAACCGCTCAGGTCCACCTGCCAGGCGCATTATCTGCAAACACATGTAAACACAAATATGAAGAATCAGAGATGGATACGTTTTAGACTCACTCACTCACTCTCTTCTAGGGTGTGTGTGTGTGTGTGTGTGTGTGTGTGTGTGTGTGTGTGTGTGTGTGTGTGTGTGTGTGTGTGTGTGTGTGAGAGAGAGAGACTGTAAATGTTAAAGATGTGAGGATGATAGGGTGGAGACAGCATTGGTCTGACGGCTCTAAACCACAATAAGAACATATAAGGAGTTCTGGTATCCCCGGGGTAAGGCTGCTCCCAGCAGGAGCTCCAAGCCACACGTCTCTCTCTCTCCTGACTCCTGCTGGGCTTTCTGTCACTCTCTCAGTTCTCACCGTCCCTCTGGTCGCTTTCTCTCTAATGTCTCCCTATTTCATTTTTTCTCTCACATTTCTCACACACACACACGTACACATCAGAACAAATGAGAACCAGTCATGGCACTGGAGTGGGCGAGTCCGTAGATGAAAGGGGGCCAATCTGTGCCTGAACGACTGATTGATTGAGAGAGTGAAGGGCCAAGGCAGTAAAGCTGTCAGTCTCTCTACGTCCCTCACGCAGACAGGAACCCAGACAGAGATGCAAGAGTCCCAGAGCCACATCCAATTTACAGAAACACCCCATTCAAACTAACTTATAAAGATCATTTCTATGGTATTTATGCTACATTAGGCTGTAGAGTAGAGAGTAGCTTGAGAGCTCCAGTCAAATCCAGCGTGTCAATTTATCTTAGAGTGTAAAAATGTAACATTACAGGTCAATTTTTACACTCCCAAGTTAAATCAACACTCTGGATTTTACTGTGGAGGAGAGAGCAAGAGGGGGGACATACTGTAGGTCCTAAGGTCAAAGTTGAACCCATGATGTCACAAGTACATCATCTAAGCCCGCCACAGATCAGCGTTGATGAATAGTCATTTATTTGGCTGTTATGTATCAAGTCTGATACATCAGATATTTCCATGACATTAGAAAAGCTCTGTGGCGGCCAGCTCAACTACAGACAATTGGGGGGGAGAAAACCAGGAAGTCTGTACTACTCGTTCCAAGCCCATGCCCAGTGGCCCCCTGTCGTAACACTAGAACCTAGAAACCTAATCTCCATCTATAAATGTCAGGAGAGATTTCATCCAACTGTCATTGTTACTGGAGCCAATCGACGCTGTCCTCCTGATCCAAACCACAGTCATCTCACTCTAACTCTAACCAGCCTTCTCATCCTCCATCTTCTACCATCACACAGCTGTCGTAGCTGTCAGCAAGCAGTCTGCAGGACACCACAGACAGATGATTGGTGCGCGCTTCAGAGCCACAGTCCCCTCGACTTGTCAATCTCAAATGCATAACGGATTCTAAATATCAACGTATGTGAGCTCGTCTTCTGTCGCCCGTGTCTCATGCGCTTCCAAGTGTTTCGCGACGATTTTAATTCAATGGAAGCTTAAAATTGTTTGTCATCACTGAGCCAAAGATGCATTCATGCAATGTTGTGTCAATTTGAAAACAATGCCAATAAAATGTAATATCTCTGACTTTTAAATAATGTGTGGACTTACATCCTCTTGTTGCTCTGCTGAAGCGGGGCTGTTGGGGCCAAAGAAGTAATTTCTGTTGAGGTATTTGGTTGTGATGGCAGATGACTTCTCCAGTCTGACATCTTTATTCTTCTGGGGAGTCCTTCTGTACTCATCCAGGTCCAGCCAACAACTCAAGTGGACACTGAACGGAATCACATTCATAAGACCGAACCACACACACACACACACACACACGGTAATAGTTGAAGGGACGTCATAACATTAACTAATGCTTGGTGGAAGTAAATCTTTTTGTGTCGTGAAGCCCAAAGGAACACGCTTTGTGTGACCTTAAACCAGGCTCAGTGTACATGCACTCTGGACATCAATTATTTCCCCACCTGGCGTCGTGTTCCTGGAGGAAGGACCGGAAGTGCTGGATCTCATGGCGATGACGGAGTAAGGAACCTAGGCGGTAACCATGGTAGCACGGCGAGACATTCAACCAAGGATTGTGTCCCTCTGAGGGCGTAGCAGGACGTGATGGCGGCGGAGTAGACTTACACCGATCCACCTGTCCAGACGGAGAAAGAGGAGAGTAGGATGGCGATTGGAGAGAGAGATAAGGAGTGAGACGAAACAGAGATGGAGTGGAAAGTGTCTGCGTAGTATAAAGGCGAAAGAAGAGGCCCACGACAAAAATAAGCAGAATCCTGGTTGATCTGACCTGTCTGAGTCTGAGCTCCGACTCCGCATACAGGCTCTGAAGCTCTCTGTACTCCTCACTGTCCACCCGACGCACGTCCTCCTGGACAGACACCTACAAGCAGCACACACACACACACACACACACACACACACATAGAATCAGAAAGACCTTCACCACACCCAGATGAGGAAACCCAAGGCTCAAACACAAATGTAAACACCTCATTCTTTTATTTTCACACATATGTCACACATCAAAATCAAAACAATGGGACCGAGTCAGGTATCAGCAGACATTTCATCACTTTCTCTGCTTTATTCTTTCTCCTCTGTTCTTAATAGGTTGGATATGGAAATATTCCCATGCCAAAAACTTTTTGTTATTGTTGTTTTTTTTGTTCTTTGTTCAATATACAAGTTTTGAAGGAAAATCCATTAGTTAAATTGTAAGCGAACAGCACCCCCCAGGCCTGGGCTGAGCTCCAGTACCCTGTGGTAGAACTCGGCGTCTCTGGAGATCAGCTGCGTCCACGGCTCCAGGAGGAGGACCAGGTTCTGCTCCTCAACCTCGTCAAACAGCTCCTCAAACGCCGGCGTCAGACGTCCGTACACCTCCCTCCTCGTCTCCTCATGTGCCCTGACACTCCTACTGGCTGAGCTGCACAGATAGGTGGAGTAAAGGATCTGTGAGGAGAGGAGAGATGGAGAGGGGAGAAAAGAGGAAAAGAGAAACGAGGAGAAATCGTTGAACCTTCTTCACCACTTCAGAAACTTATCATCACTATCATCATCGTGTTCTCTGTTATGATTACCATCATTATCATCATCAACTTCTTCCTGCTTTTCGTGTTCTCATAAATCACGTCATCATCCAATACACACTATTCACCAGCTCTCATCACTGCGGCCATCATGCCACAGCAACATCACTATTTACACTCTTGGCCACGTCCCATTGGAAAAAGAGATACTCCTCTCCCGTGTGATTACCCTGTTTAAATAAAAAGGTTAAACGGAGGAAAATATATTCCACTGTGAAGTATTCTGGACAGGCCTGTTTTCTTCCGTGGTCCAGTTCTAACCAGACGAGGTGGTTCTGGGTCGCTGAACTGGTGGGATCCTGGGGGGTCTGACTCACTTGTTTTTGTGGGCACTTTGTGAGGGGTGAAGTGAGTGGCCAGCCAGAGAATGAGTGAGGGTAGCTATGAGTGTGTGTGTGGGCATAAAGTGGGGGTCCCTGGCTTTAATATGGTGGGTATATGACAAGGAGAGGATTATTTGTGTGTCAGAGTGCCAAGACCGTCACTCAAACACAAAACAGTTGGTGCCAACTCTCTCTCTCTGAAACGCGCACACACCACACACACACACACACACACACACACACACACACACACCCACCCCCCCCCCCCTCTTGGCCAGCGGGGTACAGTATGACAGTAGTGTTAATGATGTCTATGGAACAGCTTATGCTGTAACTCTGTACAAATCAACTTTGACTTTACTGGAGCTGATTGTGTCTCTTGAGATGCCATGTGCCTGTTCTGGTACAGTCACTGACTGACTGACTGACTGACTGACTGACTCTGTAACTAAGCAACTGACCTGTGCTTGTCGTTGTACTCTGTAAGGGTCCAGTCCGTCCTGATAAAATAAGTGGTGGTATTGTTGTAGGTCGGACCACAAGTTCACGGCATTCTCCCAAAGCTGAGAGAGCACAACAAGATCAACACATCACCAAGAGGTTTTTGGTTGGCATCATCACCACAGAAACAACTATAAACAATGTGATTAACGGGCCATTTTTGTATTTTATTAACCTTTAACCAGGCAGGTCATAAAAGAACAAATAATTATTTACAGTGACGGCCTGGCAAGAGGTAAGCCTCTTGAAGAGGGAGGTGGGGAAAGGAGAAAACAACTCATAGTCTACAAACATCAGGACAGATTACCATTAAACAAGAGGCTGGAGTAGGAGGATGGGGTAGGGGCACATATAAAAACTAAACATTAACAATAATAATACAAAAAAATACAGGCAACGGACTGATAAAAATACAAAGTAATCTAGTTATGTGGGTGAAAAGTTACAATATTGGTGTTTCTTTAAGCGTAGAGGGAGATACATTTTTCCAGTTTTCTGGGTTTTGTGATGTTCATTCCAGTCAAATGTAATTGACAACAACCAAGGAAACCTTTCGCTGGAGGGACGGTCAGGAGTGTCTGTGTGGACGTTCAGCACAGTGATGGGTTTTATAAATGGGCATTAGTAGAAATCTGATGCCATATAGTGGTATAGGACATCAAGTTTCTTCAGGGAAAATTTACAGCCATCATTCTGTACACAACATCTCCATAATGAAACAGGCGTAGAATAGAACACTGCAAACTTTGGCAGAATGAGTGAACGACTAATGATTACGCTAAAAGGAATAGTTTTGTTGTTTAACTTTAGACTGTTATTTGGATGGGTGTACTGTAAATAATAACATGCTGGGGCGTATATGGGGGGCTTTCAGGTAGGAAGGAGAGAAATATCTAGTTCCTAAATATTTGTAGGATGTGATTTCTTCCAGATCAATGCCATCATTTTATAGCAGGTGAAGTTTTTTTATTTATTTTTTTACATACTCACAGGTCATATAGTCATTACTGAAGCAAATAAACAAAGTATCTCAAAACAGTCAAGAAAATGAGTGGGTAACATAGCAGGTGAAGTTGCTCTTTCCAAACAACAGTTTTGGGGCTTTTAAGTGTGAGAAATAAATTGAAATAAGAAAAGGATTAAGAGGATGTGTCTTGATGGCATGTTATATTATTGATGTAATGGGAAAAATAATGGAACCTAAAATGTATTACAATGCTGTAAAACAATCATAATTTAGCTGCTACTGGACCTGGTTTCCAGAACCTTCACAGAATTGTGTGAAGAATAAACCAGCCCTGGAGTCAACATAAAGGGCCTGTAGCATTCTCTCCATTCTTCTACTCCCCAACACAGGACTAGGACTGCTGCTGCTGAAATAGGACTGATCTCACAAACACAGAAAAAGAAAGAGCAATAAACACATGTATGATAGGACACTTACTGTAAGAACCATACCAGTGGTCTGGCTTATTTAGCCCAAATTACTTCTTAATATGGCAGCAGGCCGTCGAAAATTATTGACAGTAATGTATGCAGTATACCCTGGGTCATAGTCAATGGGCTAATCCTTCCTGAGACCACTGGTATGGTCATTTAAACTACACAGGGAGACTTGAATATCTACCATACAATAAGGCACACCATGAAAATATCACAGATTATTATGGTTTTTCATACAGGGATTAATAAAGCCCTGGGGGGAAATTTAAAAAGTGACTGCCAGCTTAAAAATCTGTTCACCATAGTTTGTTTCAGTAAAAATGTAATTGATTCAAGACACTTTTCAGTTGTAATGCAAGGAAAGGCCAGTTTAATTGTATAGCCCCAGTTGGATACACATATTTCTCCACTTAGTTTTCCTACTTGTGTCTGAGCAGCTCTGGGCAGGCAGGTGTCAGGCCGGAGGGGAGGCAGGGTTATACAGCGGGGGTATGGGTCTATCCCAGATGGAGGTCTCAAGTGTCTCTCAGCCCACAGCACCAGCTGAGAGGATTCACCATGGTCTTCCGGAATGCACTGAGATGTCCAGAACCTGGGAGCCCTGTCAATAATATAATTCCCGTTATGTGAAATTATGACGCAGTCTGCCATATAAACACAAATATTTATACAAACACAATAACGTACATCATGAACTAAGTAAGCCCTTGATCTCTGATTCTCACCAGTAGGAGAGCAGAGCCTCAGAGAGGCAGGGCTGAATGAGGTGTAGTTTGTCCTCTGTCCAGCAGGGGGTGGTAGCCAGCCCCAGTCTGGAGAGCAGCTCCATACTCAGACTGCTTGAACCACCACTAAGCAGGTACCGGCTCCTCATCAGGACCAAATGTCTGATTCACACATTGATTCACATCCCATCAGTCATAGCTGATATATACATATATCACACCAGTGCAGTCACATTATCTTATCAATCATATGTGTAATATAAACAAAGAAATATGTTGACAGATGTTAAGGTTAGACTGATTTACAGCTGACCCCAGCCTTTATTAAGGATGTGATATCAGAAGATGGACAGGAGGCATCACACCGACTTGAGGCTGTCAGTTTTTGCTTTGTGTCGTATCGTTATGACATGTAATGTAATAATGAAACCGAACACTAGACTGACTAGCTCAGCTCGCTGTCCCAGTGTTTTGGTTTAGGACTGTATCTCATGCCATATTAGCTTTTTAGGGCCTGCCACTCTACAGTATATACAATGTGGCTGTATATCAAGTAATAATCTATGGAAAATTAGATTTTAATACATTACAGAACTAATATGCTGTAATGTAATAAATCATGGTGTCTGTGTGTGTGTTCCCTCTACCTGTTCTTCTTCTCCCATTGTTTCGTGGTTCGTAGTCGTTCTATATCCATCCAGAGGTTTACAAACTTGTCTCCCTGTGTTCCCCATAAAAACTCCTTGAACTCATCCCAGCCCTGTCTACTGCCATGGAAACAGGCACCATGGTACCAACTGTCAAGGTAATTTCCTTGGTCTGCGGTTGTAATATTCTCCGCCATTTTCTCATCATCAGTCTCCATTAGTTCTTCATCCCCCCTTTTGTCCTCTTCTTGCACTTCTCTGTCCTCCTCATCACCCTGTGTGTTTCTGTACACAGCAGCTGAATGGAGGCAATCTTCACTTTGACAGGACTCATCGGTGTAAGCGTAAGTGTTTATCTGGTCTCCTGGCTGACTGGAACGGTCGGGGGTGTTTATTCTGTCCATCTGTGTCAACACCTCTCCAATCACATTTCTTACCAATTCTGCTGCCATGTTTTCAATGGGAATGCCAGAGGATTCAGACCTCAGAGCATTGGAGTCATTCAAACATTTATCTTCTGTGATGGTAGCTGATGGTTCTGTCGGAGTAACTACCTGTTGTGGACTCTGGTGTTCCTGTGTTTTCTCTGAGTTACGGTGATTAGGTGAGGAAGAGGAGGTGCAGTAGAGGCTACATGGACCCTCTTCACCGGGGAAGCAGGATAAACATCTGGTGGAGGTACAGCATGCTGGATAGAGATTCATCCTGCATCCTTCTTCTCCCGAGGACAGTAGTGGTGTCAAGCTCGTCATCCTCATAGACTCTGCTCCGTGAAGGAGGACATGGGCATTATATCAATAAACTAAAATGTAAAATATAATATAATTATATAATAATCGCAATATTTCAATGTATATTCATAGAGAACTTAGATGTTTGAAAACATATACCATGTTTTGGTGGAACTTCTTCTTCAGAGCAGGTCAGGGCTTGCGTTATATTCTCATTGGTCAACTTGGAGGGAGAAAAAGGCTTTGAGAATGAACGGGTGCTTTCATATAAGCTGCCATACCTCTTCTGGATACAAAGCTTCGGCTTCCACAGAGACAGCAGCTTGGCTAGCCTATAGGAAAGATGGGATAGAACAGACAGCCAAATTCAACAGGTGTGTGCCACCGATCACACGATACAAAATGTGTTTTTAAGGAATCAATCATTTGGATGATCGGCTAGGAGATTTGGTAAAGAGGGAAACAAATGTGGATGTGGCCTAAGTATATAGGGTTTATAAGTGGTTAAAGATACATTGTACTTGTAACCTGATCTGAAAGGGGTGTGGCCCTAAGGGCTCACCTTGGGAATTAGATGCATGGGGCATTAGGCAGATTAAAACACATGGAAGTAGGGCAATGTTCTAATGATCAGAATAGCTTTCCAAGGAGCTACTTTGGTTACAATAACTACAAAACTGACTTTATTTAATATTAGTCATTAAGTTAGCAAGTTATAATAATTTGCTGGGGAAATTATTAGACAGACTATACTTCTAGGTAAATCCTTGTCAGAAATATCAAATAAACAATTATCTATACCGTATGTAGGTGGCGTAAAATTATCACCAGCAATAAACAGAGCTCAAGTTAGAACATGGCGATCTGTGTTATCAGCTTATTCTTAAACAGACTGCTGTTGCTATGGTTAGTGATAAGAATTAGACATGCCATGTGATAGAATTTACATGATGATGAACTATCAACAGTAACTTTACAACCACTGCATAATAAGAGGTAAGGTAAGTTTTATTGAAGATAACTGCACACTTGAAATACCTGTATTCAAAGTAGCAATCACTTTGAATGAATAATGGGAATCTTTCTCTCATGATCCATTGCAATCCTTGCTCTTTGTCCAAGCACTGCAAAAGTCAGTGACATGTCAAGGACTCTGTCAAACAAATTTTCCAAAATTACATAGATAAACAAATGTGGAACTCAAGCCACACTTACACAGGCAGTGTAATGGTTGTCTACCAGGAGACTTCTGGCCAGCACTGTGGGGTCATCAGTTGGAAGTTGTGATTTACTTTGGAGCAAGACTGATCTTATCTTTCTGGAGATGCTCTCAGCTGTCTCACTCACCAGCTCAAACAGCCCAGTCTCCTGGTTGTACAGCAAAGCCTCAGGGAAGGACTACGTCAAGAGCACAATGACAAAGTGCTCAACAGCTAGGAAAGCAGAAGGCTAAACAAATGCATCCAGGTCGAAATTGTATTTATGGACCAGGAGCTATAACATAATTACTTTCTCAGAATAGTAAACAATATATATATATATATATATATATATATATATATATATATATATATATATATATATATATATATATATATATATATATATATATATATAATGAGAATATGACTTTACCGGCAGACTCAGGAAATCGTTAAAGAAATCCACCAATGTGTCATCGGAGGCTAGACAGTGTTCCTGTATAAACAGAGGAAAATCAATTGTCCGAGAAGCATTTGCTGAAATAAGCACAATCTTCCTATTTATAAAACCAACATTTACCAAGTTAAACTGGAAAGGTTTTGAGATTTCAATAAAGATTTGCACTCACAAAATTGCCAGCAGTCAGATGAGTTAACTCTGAAAAGAAAACAGTAACAAAGATGTACACGAACCTACATTTTATTAAACACAGAAAAGTTAAATTTAAATGTTACTAGATTTTAACAATGTTCCTACCTGTTTCAATCTTCCCACACATTTTCACCAGATAAGTAGCATACGGTTCTGCTACACGACAAATGTTGGCCGTTCCGCACACAGAGGAAGTTAAGCCAAGAAAGTGTATTTGGAGACTGCTTCCTCACTGGCCACCCAACCTCTCAGGTTTAATTACTGACACACTAGGTTGCCATGGAGGTGAGGTGGACTCATTCTCAAAACACAGGCAGTAGTAAAACTTTAACTAGTGTAGACTACAGAGAGGTGGGGGCTTAGTATTCATTAGTGTGGTAGACATGTTGAAAAATGTTCATCCTTTAGCCAGATTGTTTAAGTGATCCAGGTTCCCTCCATTCTCAATCCAGAATCCCCAGCTAGGGTATAGTAGTGGGCACTTTTTTTGCAGTTCAAAAAGTGCAGTGCATGGGTTCTACCACAGGGTGGCACCAAAGACCAAGAAATTATTCAGTGACAAGTGTGAAAACTCTAGGGTAAGTGATATTTGTTAGTTTTTTTTGTTAAAAGGTTAAGCAAGCGATAATCAATGGGGAGCAGGTCATCATTGAGAAATAAGGTCATCACCCTGAAAACAACGGGAAGCGTTGATAAAATAGAATCAATATTTGGTTACTGAATACTGTATAGACATTTGTCACCTAAAATTGGTATGCCGACCTGCCATACCACTGTTATAGAAAAAACTCTAGCAATGATTACTATCAGAATATATAGTAACGAGGAATATCCCTTACCCTAGTACCCTACCTTTAAATACAATGACATGAAAAGAAAATATGGATACATATATTTTTTTGTATAGAAAATGTTTATTTAAAACAAGTGCAAAATTCACACTGCAAAATTATGCCCAAAATGTGGCACCAACAGTAAAAAATAAATGCTGGTATAAAATCTCAGGACTATTATTGGTGTCAATAGCCATTTTAAACACATTCTGAAAAACATTTTGGAAGGGGGGGGGACTCAACAGCCAAATTCATTGTCTTTGAGTGCATCTGCTGGTGAGGCTGCTTCAACATCCACATTTAAAAACACACAAACTAGAATGTAATGAAAAAGTGCGAGGGGAAAAAAAAAATGTATAGCACATGGATAAGAACAAACAACATTCAAGTTTCCCCTTGCCTTGAGTGCTGCTGACTAACAAATTCCTTGCCAAGTTACCAAAGACATTTGGCAGCAAAACTGGTGCAAGAAACGTTCCACGTGAAATGTATCACAAACAAATTCACAATACACCCGTTCAGAGCCTCCTGAGGTTCCGCTTGCTCCGAGCGCTTCCGGGTAAAAGTCTGTCCTTTTTGCTCTGGCTGCGACTGGCGGATCTGCTGCCGCACTCCTTTGACCCGTGGAGATCGCACAGGCAGTCTGTGCAAAAGTGGAAACTGCAGTCGGCTCTGCTGCACACACCCTCTTTTTTGACAGAGTGACACTTCGCCGGATGCTGGCATCGCGGACATTGCTTGAGATGCTCGTCGCTGAAGAGGGTTTTGGCTACCTGGTTCAAGGCAGACACATTGTATACCTTTTAAAAACCAGCATAAGACAATACAAGCTATAATGACAACTGTTTCAAGCATGAACATTTGGGAATTTCCCTTCTTTCTTAACCCATTAAGACCGGGAAAGCATCCGTGTCATTTCAGATTTTAGCTAAAAAGCATTATTTTACACTTTGGCTATTAAAAAAATAGTAGATGTAGAAGCGCAGAGCACGGCATTTTAGAAAAATGTGAAAATGTGTATATATTATTTTAAAGCAAACATTGTGAACTCAAATCTTTGCTTCTTGGGGTCCCTGGAACAATATTTTGAGATGGGGTCCGCAGCCAAATAATTATACAAATGCAGGGTCCCTCCTGTGGCCAGGCTGTCCTGGTGACACAGGCCGCCACACAGGATTATGACTGCAGGTGTGCCCCGCTGCTGCTGCTGCTGCATTTGGCACTTATGTATACTCTGTCACGTGTGTTATTATACTGTATATCTGCAGCCTTTTAACTAGCCTGGAAACCAGACAAATCTGCCACAGCTATAAAATAAAATAAAAACTCGATTTGAATTACATTTCACTCATCCCTAGAGTTGTGGGTGACCAATCAGAGCCACCACTTTTCAAAAGTGGGATTTTTTTTGCTGTGACGTTTGAATCTGTTTGTAACCGCCCCTTGGAAATGAATGTTCCACACCGAAGTTCCTGACCAATATCTAGGCAGTGACATTAGTCTGGCTATGCCAGGCTACTTTTTAAAGTTTAAAGTTAAAGTTTCCCTTTAAACCAATGCACCTCAGGAACATGAATGTTATTACATCTGCTGCCATTTACCTGCCTCGTCACCTCTTTAACCACACCTTATGCATATATCATGCACCATATGTGTGTATGTGTATATATATATATATATATATATATATATATATATATATATATATATATATATTTCAAACTGCTCATGTACTGTATTGATATCTTTCTGACGTGTCTTTTTCTTTCACCACCTTTCTTGAAACTGCAACGACAAAGAATTTCACCCACTTTATTTTGCACCTGTACACCTATGAAGCGACAATACAATTGAGGTGAGTCGAGTAAGCTGAACTCACTGTCACTGCTACATCAACAACATGTCAATATGCTTCCAAGATTATCGGACTTCCCACACCTTCTGAGATTAGCAATAAGGCCATCACACGCTTAGCGCTTACAACAATAAATGACACTGATCATCCCCTGAATCGCTACTTCGAACTCATGCCATCTGGGCGAAGATACAGAACCTTGAAGTGGGAAAAGGTTCGTTTTAGCAGGAGTTTTGTCCCCTCAGCCATTGCGGCATTAAACGAACTGCCTTGCCGATAGGGTTTTCTGTGTATAGTGGGGACCTCATGTATTGTCTTGGTGTTGTGTTGAGTGATATGTTGGTTTGTGCTATATGGTTTGTTGTTGTTTTTGAACAGACTGAAGATAAATATCCCTTTGGGGATAAAGACCATTATTATTTTGATCTAGCAGACAAATTCAACATGGTCAATGTCATCCATCAACTCACCTGTATGAACCTCTCCCGGTTGCAGCTGCTTCTGCCACCAGGATCTGACGAGCAGCGCTGTACTGGGGTTAAAGTGCTTTTTGACGCCTGTGGGGTGCAGTAGGTTGGGGTTCTGGCTTGAGCCTGAACGGACGCGAGGACCTGCCTCTTTAGAAGGGCCAGTCTGGTCTCTGCATCAGGGACACGGTCAGCACTGCCAAGCTGTACGTTAACACAACACAAACAAGTGTTTAAGAGGTATTTTCAAAAAAGTTTTAAAAAAAATAGCAGATGTACAAGCTCGCAGTGTGCTCGCAGAAGTGACACACTGTGAGCTTTGTACATCTGCTATTTTTGAAAAGCCAACGCAAAAATCTAAAATGCTTTCCCGGTTTTCATGGGTTTAAACCATGAAACACAGGCAGGAGACAATTCGTGAAAATCAGGGATGGCATTACCGAATTACAGTGAAGCCACCACACTCGCACTGGTCAACAGAAGGAATGCCACAGTCCACCATTGGACTTCATCTTCACTGACATGAACTTGAAGTGCTGAACATGTCAACCACTGCAACAGTGTTTCACATTATTCCATCCCTTATAAACAACACCGACTGATGCAAAATGTCTTACCTCCACATTGGCCTCTACTTCCATGTAAAGTCTTCTCCTGCAGCTGGCCCGCTTGTCTTGCACGATCATTTCATCCCAGCTTTTGCACACCCGACCAAACCTGCATGGAATAAAGCAAAATAAAATCTCATGACTGACATGTAATGATGATGTTCAGGTATTATCGTTCTAAACCCATGTTGCTGCTGTTCTACATAGTCAACCAGAAGAAATCACAGATTCAGGCTTTAACCTTTACGAAATTTCTGAGACCATTCAGGTTTCATGGAAGATGTATTCTATTGCTTCTTTGACCACTACAAATACTCTTTAATCTGAATATAACTAACAGCCGATCTACAAGCTCACATGATGCGCTGAGCTTGTAAATCGGCTATTTTCGCTGCACAACATGCTTCCATAGAAGACATGCTGACTTCTATGGAATCCAAATGATTTAAATCAGTCTTGGTGACAGTAACCCCAGTGAAGGCATGAATACTTTGTATACTGTACGTGTATGGCCTCTGAACACATCTTACAAACAACTTAATTCAATTACCGACTTCCTTTTATAATAACTTCTCAGCAGAGATTTCCCGAGGAGCGCAGTGAGCGCTCCTAGGGAAATCTCGCGAGACGCGAGATTTCACGCGAGAGGAAAACATTCACGTCGCTGACCATGAACGCCAGCTCGTGAGTGATAAACAGTGCGTGTGAAAGTATCAGGAGACACCATGAGGAGGATTTGTGGGAAAAAAAAGAAGTTTGGAGCTGTAGAATTAGGCGATTTTCACTTAGACACGCGCCTCCCACTATGCCAATGGTGGGGGTCGACCAGACTCACAGACAGGGGAATCGCTGGAAAAACTCAACGCCACTTCCTACCTCGGTGAGTGAGTAACGACACATCAAAGATAACACTTAAAATGTCCGGATTTCTCCTTTAAACATTGGCTTGAAATATAATGGTAAAAGTGTAATGACGTTTTAAAATACATTGAGGTTCATCAACTGCTCACCTGTAGACTTCCTTGGGGGACAGATGGTTGAGTATGACCGACAGGATGTGTCTGAGGTTTTTCTTCTTCAGTTCCGTCAGGATATCTACCTGCCTAAGGCCCATCTTCCTACCGATGAGGCCCGCCAGCGGCATAGTGGTCCTGAATGACACCGGTGTCTCAGCCAACACCGTGGCCGACCTCAGCTCCTCTTCCATGCTTAGACTCTGGAAAGTCAGTCTCCTGGCCCTCTGCTGACATATAGCGTGGACCAGCTGTAGGGCTGGGGTCAGCGAAAGGTTTTCTAGCTTTAGCGTAGTGATCCTAAGAGGGGTCACAAAGTCTTCAGCATGGAGGGTTGTGTTGAGAGATGTGTTATTTGGCTTGGATGCCGGTGTCCAAAGGGGAGTCAAATCATCCTGATGGGCATGGAAGGCTGTGTTGAGAGGTGTTGTGTTAAGCTTGGATGCAGGTGTCCAAAGGGGAGTAAAATCATCTTGCTTGTCCGGGGTGGCACGAAGGGGGGTCACAATGTCACTGAGGTTGAGGGAAGCAGATCTGCATGGTGTGGCATGGTCAAAAACAAACACCTCGTCCTCTTTAGAGAGGCTCTGGTGTTGGACAAAGTGCTGATGTTTGCCTTGTGGCAGGTCATTTTCGGTCGACTTCCTGCCATGCTCCTCAGACTGGGACCCACCCTCTCGAAGCGTGGAGAGCCTCTTCTGCCGCTGCAGGCGGGAACGCCGTTGGCTGGATTCACAGCTCCTGTACGATGGCAGGAGCTCCTGGAAGGAGCCGTCATGGTCCAACGATGAGTCCTGGGATTTGTCAATGGCCAGGCAACCGAAACCACTGTCCTCACTCACTGACCTGTGAATGGGTTGGTTTGTAGTTAGTTTCAGTCAATGCCCCTGGCATTGTGTATTAACCACTTGGTGTCCCCCAGGGGTCTATACTAAGCCCCCACCTCTACACCAAAAATGTTTGCATATAGACAATTTGCAAGCTTGTATATCTGCCATTTTCCCCGGATGTTCGCCTATTGTGTGACATGCCCAAAATAGGGACACTAGGGTTCAAGTAGTTAATATACAGATTTATTTTTAGGTCATTTAAAAAAAAGTAATTTGTCTTGACATTTTATGTTTGAAATATGCACTATTAAAAACACCTACCTCTGGTATTTGATGGTAGGTGTGGACGATGGCGTGCTCAAAGCACTTAAACTCTCTGCAGGGTCAGTGGACAGTCTGGACGCACTTTGGTTGACAGGGGTTTGGGTGTTTTCCTCAGCCAAGGCAGACAGGAAGTTTCTCAAAATTGGCGTCTCCGGCAGCCCGGTAGTAAGGTGGCCCGAGATGATAATCTCATTGTGGTCTCCATCCGTGACTGAAACGGCAGAAAGGGGCTGATCCAGCTCCACTTTTAAAGTGCTTGAAGCCAGAGCTCCAAATGCTGCGGTGTCTGGAAAGTCAAAGAATGCACTGAATCTGGGCTCTGACCTGATTTCGACATACAATTCATTCCTTTTACTGGACGTTCTTGTGTTGCCGGTTTTGAAATCTGTGGCAGAGTCGCCCACAAGAAGCCTACGTCGTAACAAGGCATCCTTCTTATATACTTTAGGGGTTTCACACCAGCCAACCGACAACCGTTGTTCCCTCCTGAAGTCTTTGTCCGAAAATCTACCAGACTCTTTGGTTCTCTCCCTCTTAGGTGTGACAGACGTGCCCGTTCTCTCCTTCTTCGGTGTGACAGACATGGTGCTGCGCTGATGTCGTTGCGATGAGATGTTCTCTTTAGGCATTTCATCACACTCGTCTGAAAAGCGGGATGTAGGCCTACATGGGGTGCACTTGTCCACACTGGCTGCCCTTGGGCTGTGAAACGATTCACAGTAGCCACTGTCAATCGATGACCTTTTATAAGAGAGTTGTTGGTCTTTACAGCTCTGAAGGTAAACATTGTCAGGAGTGCAATCCATTTTCCTCCTTTAGAAGTGCACTATTTGTCTGAGGTAGATTCCTGCAAGGGAAGAGAAAATAAAGAGAAAAAAATATTATAATACTGTATAACGTTAGTCACTGGGCTAATATTACCACTTCATTCCTGCAGAAGTAACTTTAAGTGTTATCTGCAATCAGCGGTGTAAAGTAACAAAGTAAATTTACTCAAGTACTTTTGAGGTATTTCTTTACTGGAGTATTTCCAATTTTCAGTATTTTTACTTCTACTCCACTACATCTCAGAGGCAAATACTATTATACTTTTACTCCACTACAATTATCTGAAAACTTTAGTTACTTTGTAGATTTTGATTATTATTACAAACATCAACCAGATCTGATATTTTCAAAAGATCTTATACATTTGAAAACAATTCTTCACTACATTGCAGATTGATATTTACATTCAATAATTCATTTTGTCAAAATTGTTTGTTCTTTTTCCACCACTGTCTGTTTTAATTGCTGCTAACTGGGAGTCATGACGTTTGATGTAGAACGATGTGGCATGCGGCCATGATTTGATTAATTAAATGAATACTCGATTGAATACTTCATTAGCAGTTTGCAAAAAAAAGCACATGAAAGTACAGTTTAGTTCAATACAAGGTCTGCTAAGAGGATTTTAAACCCAAGAAAGCCTATGGCTTGTTTCCATTGGGGTCCTTAGTACTCAATTAATCGAAAGATTAAAATGATACCTTCTTTGGTCATTTCAGTTGTTTATTTTCAGACAAACTGTTGCTTGTTTAATAATTGCAATCAAAGCGCAGCTGGTAGAAAACAAAACAAATGTGAGCTGTTCATCAGGGTTGCTGTAATGTAATGTAATCATGTTTGTGGCACCCGCTCAAAACTCAGCTGTGGCCGCCAAAACACTGGAGTTATACTTTGTTAGTACAACGGCGTCACTTGCCATAAAGTACTGATCTACAGAAGCTTGTAGATCTGTTCTTTTGGCAAGGAAGGGACACCCTGGGTTTGTAGATCTGTTATTTTGGCAAGGAAGGGACACCCTGGGCTTGGTGATAAAACAAAGCCCGCTAATAGAAACTAATAATTCTATGGATTTTGGGAAACAATGTAGAATAAAGTCAAGACCGTCTACAAAAAAAAAGACTTGGGGAGAATGCAATATCTTATTGTATTTTGGCTATATAATAATGGTGTGTATTGTATTGTGGGAATCAGCAGGCACGCTGAGTGGTTTGGGTTAGCCTAGCTCAGCTCAGCATAGCTCAAACATTTTAGATCGAGACCCAAAATATACATTCTCCCCCTCACCTATAGCTCCGATTCATAGCCTTAACGGCTTAACGGCAATGAATCAGAGCTACCCCTCACCCAAACTAGTATAATTTGTTTTTAATTCATGGCAATTTTAGATTTGTTGGGGGGAATTTCCTTTTTTAATTTTTTTAAAAATATGCTAATTATTTTTTTCATTTCCTAGATTTAGTTTAGAACACTGGCCTAGCACTACTAATACTACTTACTAGAAAACATGACTGCTACTTCATGTTCTTAAAACCGCTATTATGTGGTGCAGAGAAAACCCGTTTATTGTCATAAAAGCACAACCACTTACTGTTATATAAAATATTCGGGTCGCTAAACTTCACTCATCCGGATAGCTGTAGGCCTCTGCTCGGTGTAGTGTCCAGCTGAGTCTCTGACTGTGTCTTGAAGGCAGACTGTGGCACGTTTTCAAATTTGGAGCCTATTTTCTATGTGCGTCACATGTTTCCGCCAGCTGGTCGGTTTCCTTCCGCTACGTAGCAACAAATAAACCTTGCATCACCAGCTACGTCGCAGCCTATGGTAGCAGCAGAGAGATCTTGAGCCCGCCTACACATAGTTATTAATAATATTAATGTTGACTGTCTTTTGTCTTTACTGGCAAAATGTACTGTTTGGCTTCAATAATGATAGTAATCATATGAAAAAATTAGGCATTCATAATTAATTGTATCATTATTTTTTGCAAAACTTCATATACATAAATCCAAATTTAGTCATTCCAAGACAAGCAGTACATTAAAACATTTTTTTAAATAAGAAAGGTGCAAGAACTGTCTTTTTGTGTTCACTCTTTAATGTTTTCTGTTAGTAAATCCCTCTGCATAATAATGATAATAATAATAATCTTTATTTGTATAGTACAGCACCTTTCAAAAACAAGTTTACAAAGTGTTTCACAACACAAACCACAAAAAAACAGTGTGGGTAAAGAAAAACAAAAAACAAGACACAGACAGTTCAATTAAAACAATAGCAACAATTAAATAAAAGCAAAAAACTACGAATTGGGTCATAGAGAGTCATCAGATGAGTCCAGTGCTCTAGTTAAAAGCCATTCTAAAGAAGTGGGTCCCTGGCACAAAACCTTTTCAGATGGGGGTCCGTGGCCAAATATATATATGAATTTGGGGGTCCTTGACATGAAAAAGTTTGAGAACCACTGGTCTAGAACCTTGTTCAATAAAGTTGTAGGGGGGGGAGTAGGCCTTCTGCTGCGTTTTGTGTTTAGTGGTTACCCAGGCAACCACAGGCCCATTGTCTTCTTTGGTAGCCTACCAGCGACACACGGATAAAAGTCACTTGATATATCTATGGTTTATAGAGAAGGATGAGGTGTAGGCCTAGTCATTTTCCGCTCATTTGCTGCGTTATTGTTAGTTTAAATAAACACACTTCGATTTAAACTTGTAACATGTGTTATCCGGCCGGCTAGCCATAACTTCGCCAGCTTGCAATCAACGCAGATTTCACCTGGTAAGGTAAGGTAACCATACACACATTCACTTACTTTCAACCCATATCGACAACAAGCTACTGTAGGCATAGCTACAATCCTGCCATGGCAACAAAACCTTGCTCCTCACTTCTAAATGAAGAGGCCACTTTCAGTCGTCATGAGAAGGTTCTCGTGGAGCATTTGGACTACAACTACATTGCACATTGCACTGATGTTAAATACCTGGAGAAGATATTGACAGTGCTGAGGTGAGAGTTACTTACATAATTTTTTGTTTGGAGAAGGAATACGGTATTTTTTTCATGCCTATAGCCCAAATTTAATAAAGGCCTTTTACCTACGAAATCCACCTTGAGTGCCTGGAACTTGATATTTTTGTATGCCTTCTTGACATATTTTTTCCTCTCTCTTGAACATTATTCCCTTCAATGAGCACCGGTGGTCTGATGGATATAACAGTAGCACTCCTGTAACTTATTTTTTTGTAATACTAAAAACATCTTTATTTAGCCTACAGCCACCCATCCATCAACTCGTATAATTTAGCCTATATTAATTCAATTTAATTTTACACATCATCATCCAAAGCAACTACTAGGCTACATACATCATGTCTGAAAGATGGATTTTCTCAATTTAATATAAAATAATGTGAATGTATCAAAGGTCTGGAGATGAGGGTATTTACCCCGATCTGATCCAGTTCTGTGAGAATCACCTGCAAAGATCGGACCCCAAGAGCCGAGCTCTCAGAAAGGACAATCCAGTGACCACAGGAGCCAGCCTCCCTAAAGATGAATGGAGCCAAATCATTGATGACCTGAAGGTAGCCATTATACACTATTGTGCAGTATTTGTAGCAGTTAGAGATGTACCGATACCATTTTTTCCTTCTCCATACCGAATTCCGATAACTTGCGTATCGGTCGATACCAAGTAGGCTACCTATCCGATACCTGTGTGTAATTTAAAAAGATTCTAGGACAGTGGTTCTCAAAGTGGGGTCCAGGGACCTGGTTCATTGAGGGGGTTCCAAATGGACCCTTAGGTCTGTAACTCTCAGCGTTATAGAGGTCCTTGAAATTAAAAGGTTTGAGAACCACTGATCTAGGAATAAATACAAATTCCATTAATAGCTACTAGTATAATTAGTCAAATGATAATGTAAATAGTACAGTAAGAGTATAAAGCAGTCAAGTGAAGCATTCAAAATATGACTGTAAATGAAATATCATCATGTGATAAACAGGGAATGGCATAGACTGGCACACTCGCAGATACCGGTACCAGTACTTTATGCAGTATCTGCAGCTTTTACGATACTGGTATCGGTATCGGAACAACTCTAGTAGCAGTGATGGTTAACAGTAATTTTGGATGATTATAAATTAGTTTCTTTCCTCCTTTTTTTGTAACAAGTTTGGTTAGACATTATGAAACATAAATATAGTATGTCAGTCAGTAACACTTTCTTGTAGTGGTTGAGTACCACTGTTAGGCTATATAGCCTAGGATAAACATAGTCTTGTTTTTATTATTCCTTTCTTGTTCATAGATGTGGCAAGAAGAAACCAAGGGCATTGAATCATCACTAAAACAGCATTCAGTGTTTTATGATGTGGTGAATGAAAACGTGCCTCCTGTACGGGGCTCCAATTGCTCTGTTTCACTCGGTCAGGTAATTAACAACACTGACAAAATCACAGTACACTTAGTGCTTGTTATACAAAATGCATTCTTAAAAACATAGCCTACTCTGATTTCCACTGCAGAATCCAGTTCCACAAAGAAATAACTCAAAGAAGGCCCTCCCTCGCAATTACCAAGAATGGGACAAGTTAGACCTCTTTGTTACTTCATACATCTGGATATTTTTATATTATTATTATCAGCATAATTCTGACCTGTTGTTCATTTCTTCCAGATTTGACGTTGAACATGAATGTGAAAAAATTGATCGGAGCGACACAAGTAATGATCCTCCCGCCATCATAAACTCTGGCCATCACAAAATCAAATCCAAAGTCAATGCAACGTGTAAGATATTTTATCGTTAGCAGTTATAATTTGTTTGTCACTGGTTGAAGTTCTCTTTTCGTGTGTCTGTGTGTGTAAGAGAGACATAATGTTTCTAACTCTGCATTCAGTGTTCACTCCGCAGGAGAAGCTCCTTCTGGCCAACCGTGAAAAGGACAAAGGCAACGATGCTTTCAGAGCCAGTGACTATGAGGAGGCAATTGCATATTATTCCAGGTTAGACCCTTTACCTTAATTCTGTTAAAACTCATGTACAGTAGTAACAACTTTAGATACAGTAGATAAATATTCACACAGATTTTGCTGTTATGTCATACTTGAGGGGTTTCCCACCATCTGAGTATGATGCAAGAGCAAAATGGTTGCCGTGTGAATATGGTCAATGGGGATTATGGCCTCTTGCCTGGTATTTGATCATTATTTACTATCTGTCATTAAGAATGCACATCGAGATAAGATTTAATTCACATCTGTGGTATTGTTAACCCTTAGTGAACATTTACATTAATGCCCTTGTTTCTTTATTGCTCTTCCATTACAGGAGTATATCCATTATACCAACTGTCGTAGCTTACAACAACAGAGCCCAGGCTGAGATTAAATTGAAACACTGGCACAATGCCATGAAAGACTGCCAGACTGTATTGGAGCTAGAACCAGGCAATGTGAAAGGTGGGATGTTGTTTTTCCCTGATGTTCATGAAGATAACGCATGATAACGATACTGTAGTTAATGTTAATGCATGTAAAAATAAATATCATGTTTGTAATATTTACAGGACATAATTAATCATAATAATATGAGGCGTCATTTCATGTTACTAAATTACTTTGTTTTGTATCCCTTCTGCAGCACTGCATTACATTTGTACAGATTACAATGGAGACTTTACTGTCCAGTAACAATTTTTCGTATTTACACTGGTTTCTGTCTCCTCATCAGCGCTGCTACGTCGTGCCCACCTTCAGGAGAACTTGGGAAACTTCCAGAAGGCTGCTGAGGACCTAAGACTTGTTCTCCGTGAAGAGCCACAGAATACTGCAGCTACTGTAAATACTTAAACCTCAAACTTAGCCCCAGAAATTACATGGTAGATTAATGTCAACAACCAATCGTATGCTGCACACAGTGCATAGAACCTCTTTTGTCAATGGCCCATTTGCCCAGTAGATGTCACTGTATTTCCCTGAGGATATGGAAAAGTGATTACATTTACAACTGAAAACTCATAAATACTTTTACAAGACAAGCGATAATGTGCAACCGCAGTGTGCAAGACATGCAAAGACCAAGTGAGATTATTGAGTTTAACCACATACTATTCTGGGGCAAACATTCGGCAAAAAATAGGCTTGTGGATCGTCTATGTTCTGTGAAGATATATAGTGTAGAGGGAAAAAAGGAGGGGTTCTACCCCTGGGGGGACACCGGTAAACTAAGATAATTGAATTGGTAGGTAGATAGATAGACAGGCAGATAGACAGACAGACAGACAGACAGACCCTTATTGATCCTGAGGGAAATTCAGTTGTCATAGCAGGTTTCAATAAACATGATGACAGCAAATAATATTGCTATTTGCACATCATATTTCCATATGCACATTAATTGGAGAATATATATTTGCTGCAGATCTATCCAAGATCTGCTATATTTTCCATCCTGTTTTGTAGTCAGGCCAGGACAGTATAAAGGACAGATTCGCCCAAATCTATTGCATTTGGTTGATGATTTGGTGTTAATGTTCTGCTGTAGTGATTGAGTAATGAGCCCACTATTAGCATTTCACAAAGATAACATAAAAACACATGCAGACAATTCTATCCACAAGAATTTAATTGGAACTTTTGTGAATGACCTAGGTGTACTACATTTGTAGACCATCTAAAAGCAGCATGAGTCTGGGACAAATAAGATGACCACATAAAAATATTTCTATTTTGGCTTTTAGAAACTTCTGACTGAAGTTGGTAAGAAGATAAGAGAAGGCCAATCACAGTCGCAGAACAAAGGCAAGAAGATCCTCATACAAGAGGTAGATGAAGAAGAGGAGGTCCTCAGTAAAGATGAACAGACGGGTGAGTTTATCTGAACCATGAATCCATGATTAACATTTTGAAATATATCCTTGATACTTGCAGGTGATCCTAATCTCTTTTTCTGTATCCTTCCATGAAAGAGAGTTGAAAATGTTTCTTAAGTGGTAAATTAGCCAGGAAGTTGTTGGTATTGTTTTTGATATTTCATCTTCAAGTTTATTGTCACATAACAATTTTGAAGGTGGGTGAAATTATTTTTCATACAAGCTCGGCTCCCAAGGATTTGCAGTTACAAAGTTTTGTCATAAGAATAGAGAACGAAACAAAGGGAAAAGTCAGATAACAAGACAACAATATCAAATGTATATATGGTGTGTGCCCATAAGTAAGTAGCAGATACCAAACATGTAAGTAAAGGCCTTTGCAGACAGGGTGCTATTTTTCCGCACGAAAAAAAACGGGCAATGTCATTTTTTAAAAGAACACATGGTTCTCTATGACCTCATGCACACCGGCTCCGAATTTGCCGTGTGGCTGCGGCAGTGCGTATTTTTTTCAATCAAACCCAGTTCGATTCGTGCATCTTTTCACGGTAAAAACTGATTGACCAATCGCACCCTGTCTGCAAAGGCCTTAAGTGTATAAGTGATGCCAGGTGGCAGCAATGGAGTGTAGGCTATTCATAGTCATATAGTAAACATAAAGTGATAATGCCTGTGTGATGGCCTATGTCGCCAGGACTGACATGACGTGTGTGTGTGTGTGTGTGTGTGTGTGTGTGTGTGTGTGTGTGTGTGTGTGTGTGTGTGTGTGTGTGTGTGTGTGTGTGTGTGTGTGTGTGTGTGTGTGTGTGTGTGTGTGTGTGTGTGTGTGTGTGTGTGTGTGTGGGTGGGTGTATATGTCACAGTACGATTGGAAAACCAGTCAGATTGAAAAAGGTGCACTCAGTTTCACCTTCAGGCACGCCGCCTGAAGGTGACTTGAGGTCTTGAGCCACGAGAGGCACCGCCGAGCGAGCCTAGGCGAGTGAGTCGCCGTGCCGAGCGTTGCGAAGTCACCTTCAGTCGACTCAGCGCCCGTCGAGGCACAGAATCGCAAATCATGGTCCCCTAGTCTCGGTACCTCCGAGACGTCATTTCCTTTTTGACGGGGAGGGGGGGGGGGAGCCCCGCCGTAGAGCATGCATGGCATTTCAGTTATTTTAGCACAACATTGCATGTCTGTGCAGGTTCTCAGGCTGATTCAGAACCCGCTGGCAAAGGATTTGCCCTCTAATCCGCCTGCATTGCTAATAATGTGTCAAGAAATGAATTGAAATGTGTCCTTTGAGAAACGAAGGGATTCATTTTGTGCACATGTCCTGCTAACACATTTCTAGCCAGAGAGTAGAGGAATCCCCTAGTTCCTCTGGGTAACATGACGTTTGGTAGCGTGTAGTATCTGTGTGTATGTGTGTGTTCTTTACCCCACCCCCACCCAGCGTTTCCATAATTCACTGCTGAGTGGTTGCTTCCTGGAACTCCCCTTTCAAGTGGCTCTGCGTTGTGTGTACCCAGCCCCTCCCCCACTCTGATGTAACCGCTGACTGCGTACTGTGGGTGTGTCTTCCACCTCACTCTCTCTCTCTCTCTTTGTCTCTCTGTCTGTCTTTCTCTCTCTCTCTCTGTTTCTCCCTCCCTCCCTTTCCAGCTCGTCCGGTTGAACCCAGCCTGCCTGTGGGAGGGGAGGAGGAGAGCGCGGTTGCTCCTGCTGAGAGGGGAGATATGGGGAACGCTCAGAAAAAGCCCCATAGCAGAGGGGAAGGGGGCCCTCACGGTGAGACCAACAACTCCCACGGACACAGGAGTCGGACCAAGGGAGGCACTTCGGACAAGTACAAAGTAGGACAGGACTCGCCGGCCAAGGCGGCCAATGGAACGAGCAGCAAAAGGGGCTCAGCGGCAGCGTCAGATCAAATTGACAGCTCTAAGGGTGCTGCTGCCTGTAGCAACGGAGGAGGAAATGCTGTCAACCTTGATGCTCCTTGCGGAGCCCTACCCCCGCCACTGGCCCGGCTAAAGAATGAGGGAAACCTGCTTTTTAAGAATGGACAGTTTGGTGACGCACTGGAGAAATACTCACAAGCCATAACAGGCTGCACAGATTCAGGTGGGGTTTAATGTGTTGTTGTTGTTACATGGCTGGTACTACACAGTACCTATGAGTGTCGAAACACGTGACACTCCCTTATATTATTAGTACAATTTCAGGTTTGCTGTAGGTTTAAAAGTACAGCAAACTTAGATTTCATTTGATTTTATTTGATTTAATGAATGAATTAACTGTATTTTATTATGGACCGTCAGCAGCCTTTGTATTCCACTGTGAAACATTACATTGCGGTTACACATTGCACTTTGCAGCCTCTGTTTCAGTTTCATTGCTTAATTACAGCACATAGCCCATCTCCAGCTTCTAACCCATGTATTACTGTGGCATAGCCGGCTATACAGCCCATTCAAAGCCAGGTGTTAAAATTAAGATGTTTTGGCTACAGGCAGATATACATATACATAATGACATAATGTACCTAGAGGTGGGGGAGTGATGCGTCACAGGAGGTTTCTGTTCTAGCCTGGGCCTGGAGTTAAGCCTCTCAGCTCAGGTCCCTCCAGGTCACATGACTTCTAACCACTCACTGTGAAATTGAATCTGTGAGAACGCAGTTGTAAATCTCACGAAGAGAGAGAGTGACAGAGAGAGTGTGTGAGTAATAGAGAGTGAGTAAGTGCTGCTGGTCAGCCTTCCCTCCCTCCCTAATCATCCGGTTCAGCGTTGACCTGTCATCATGCTATCATTGCCTGCTCTGCTCCTCTGGTGTGCATGAAGGTGTCCAGACAACATCCACAGTCCTTCATCTGACTGAGGAGCTACTTTAAATGGGCTCATTATTACTCATCACTACATACAGTATGCCACTTTTCCACCGCCTTGTACTGGCTTGACCCGAATCGCCTTTTTGGTTTTCCAATTGATTGATTGATTGAATACTTTATTAACAGTTTGCAAAAAAAGCACAGAAAGTACAGTTTACTACAAATACAATGCTTAAAGGATTGAACCCAAGAAAGCACTATGGCCGGTTTCCATTGGGATCCTGTGTATTTAGTAACATACAAATATACAATACTATGCAAAAACATAATATAAACGAGTAGTAATCAAAAATAAAAATATGTACAGTAAACAGTTCGGGGGGAGGGGGCATTTCTGGTGATAGGCTTGCATTTTTTACAGGGGCCAGTTTCGAATTACTGTAAGTGCTCATTTAGAGCGGTTTTGAAGGAGAGTAAAGGCGGTTACACACCGGCGAATATGCGAATATACGCAAAATTCGGACTCGTTCCGAATAATTAAAATACGCTTTTTTCGCTCCGCGAAACTGGTGTGGAAGCTTGCATTGATTTTATAAGGTTTTTAAAAAAAACGTATTATTCGCATGAAAAATATCGCCCCGGTGTGTAAGGACCTTAAGGATTCACATTTGTATGACTGTTGGTAGGGCATTCCACATTTTGGTGGCATAGCAGTAGAACGAATTTAACCCCTTGTTTGAGCCAAATCTGGCTTGAACGTGATTTGTGGAACTCCCCTCTGGTGTTGTGTTTGTGGACGTCTTTAATGTTTTTGAAGTAGTTTGACAGGTAACTGGACAGTGGGTGTCTTTGTGTTTGAGGTGTAGTGTATCTTGTAGACCAGGCCCATTGCAAGTTGCTGTACTCTGTCCTCTACGTATCATAGTTCAATTCAAAGGAGCTTTATTGGCATGATAAAACATACATTTACATGGCCAAAGCAAGTGTCAAAAACATAATAAAACAAACTGGGGAAAGTATACAGTTGGAGGGGGTACAGCATTATGTAAACACTCAGAGAACGTCACAAAACGTTTTCCATCAGGCAAAAGGAGTAGATGACTTTCCCGATTAATTTAATAATCTTTTTGTTTAATACATCAGCGAATCGATGTGAAAAAATTCAAATAGTTTTTTTAAATAAATCTATTTGTTTGATTAACCACTTAAACCTTGTTTTAGACTTTGGCGGACAGCGGTGTTGTTCAAAGCTTGTAGATCGCAATTTTTCTAGTGTATTAACCCATTTAGACCGGGCAGCGGGCACCCCTATACGTAACTATACCTTTCAATCCGGGAACCTAGTTCTATTAATAGTTGCATCCCTAGTACCTGCCAGGTACCTAGTACGTTTTTGGTATCACCTCCATCGATGTTCCAAGTGAGCTGACGCTGACTACTGTTTGGACACACAGACAATTATCACTCCAGTGGCGTCACATATTGCGTGTTGCTTATTTATCGCCTAAAACATTATCAAAAACTGTTTTTATTGGACCGTACAAGTGAAACAGAGAGCCCAGTGAAGTAGTCACCCTTGTAGTTTAGTGCTCTCCTACGCAGATGGTTAGGACGCCACAATGACCACCAGCTGCATTGAAGGGGTATCTGCAGTGGAAAAAGTACGTAGTACCAAAAGCAAGTAGAGTTGGCTGAGTATAATAGAGTACTGTATAGCCGGTAGCCTTTACCATGCAGTAGAAAAGCTCCAATATACACGCTTGCGCGCACACACACACACACACACACACACACACACACACACACACACACACACACACACACACACACACACACACACACACACACACACACACACACACACACACACACACACACACACACACACACCATAAATGTATGTAGTGAGTTCATATCCAGTAGAGTTATGGCTGTGGACATAAACCCTTTTAGCTGATTTAATCAACATAATCACAAGCCATTGTTCTTTACAACACTTACAAACAAGGAACATAAAGAAGCCAGGTGGTAGCCCTACTGACGTCTACACTATTTCTTTACTTATTCATTCTTTCACAGATATTCTTCTGCCAGACACTAGTGATATTTATAGCCAGTAGAGGTGGTGCTTACTCGGTTATGTGCTAATTTTAAATCACAAGGCTTTATTCTTCACAACATTGACGTTGCTTTATATTACCCTTCTTCATTGCCACAATGTGGGGCAGTTGTTGCCCATAAATGCAGGCCAGCATGGAGGCTTGTGGGTGATTATATCCAAATAGATCCTCCTACGTACAGTATACCACTGTCAACAGTAATCTGCCACCATGCTCTAGCACCCACGCTGTGTCTTTGTCCATAATCTGATCTGGTGTGATGAAGTGCCACGCTGAGCTGACTATAGTTAGTGGTTAGGTGTAGCATATCCTGTACCCTGCTATAGAAGGTACAGGATAGGCCCATGTAATCCTGACTATGATATTGATATTGACAAGGAAAAGCCCAGTTTGTGTCAAGTCAATTAGTTGGACTACCTTAATGAATGTTAGGGTTACAGAAAAGGTTGCCCATGTCAATGAACTGTTTATGACTTTGTTTTTATTGACAGAGACATGGGCCACTATTCTTAAGGTGTGTGTGTGTGTGTGTGTGTGTGTGTGTGTGTGTGTGTGTGTGTGTGTGTGTGTGTGTGTGTGTGTGTGTGTGTGTGTGTGTGTGTGTGTGTGTGTGTGTGTGTGTGTGTGTGTGTGTGTGTGTGTGTGTGTGCGCGCGTGTGTGTGTGTGTGTGTGTGTGTGTGTGTGTGTGTGTGAGAGAGTGTGTGCGTGTGCGTGTGTGTATGAACTGAATACACAGTACTGTTGAAGTGATGCCAGTACAACAGTGGCACATTATGCAGGAATGCAACCTTGAAAGACTTGTTGGCCTGAAGTCCAAGGAGGATGGTATCTTATCTTGCAATAAAGTCATTGCGAAATTAAATCGCCAAATGGTGACGCATTAAAACAAATGGCTCTCATGATCCTGTCATTGTTTCATTGCGGCAACACACACGCGCGCACGCACGCACGCACGCACGCACGCACGCACACACACACACACACACACACACACACACACACACACACACACACACACACACACACACACACACACACACACACACACACACACACACACACACACACACACACACACACACACACACACACACAGCATTATAAAACATTACTGAAATGACAGACAAGCATCATGTTCCTACATGATGGTTTTGCCTCACTTTTGCGCAACGGCACAGCCTGGGCAGATTTAGCAACCAACCAGCTTTAGACATAATCCGACCAACATTATAAAAGATTTCTAACATGCCAGAGCTTTGGCTTTGACATGCTGTGAGATATGTGAGTTATGTGACAACACTTTACGCTGTGGCCTTTCTTCAGAGCACATCTGTGTAGGGTTGCAACAGTTATCTAACTAATACATTTAACCCATTAAGACTTGAGGCAGATTCTACAAAATGTATTTTTTGAAAAAAAACTATGTTGCTACATCAGTGGTTCTCAAACCTTTTCATGTCCCCCAAAATGATACTTATTTGGCCGCGGACCCCCATCTCTAAATATTTTGTTCCAGGGACCCCCAGAAGCAAAGATTTGAGTTACAAATGTTGGCTTTAAAAAAAAAATATATATATATATATACTGTATATTCAAAGAATGGCAAATTCTTGACGATAAAAAAAAAAAGCAGTTCTACAAGCTCGTAGCACGGCACTCGGTGCTGCGCTATGAGCTTGTATTGTATATCTGCTATTTTTGAATAGCCAAAGAAATCTAAAATGTACACAGATGCGTTCCCGGTCTTAATGGGTTAATCGATTATAACGTAATTTTTTTTCTTTCAAAAGGTATTTTAAAATGGCAAAAAATTGCCTATCTACAAAATGTTTCTCTCTCTCTCCATAGGGATTGACAGTCCAGAGGATCTAGGTATTCTGTATTCTAACAGAGCGGCCTGTTACCTGAAAGATGGGAACAGCCAGGACTGTATACAGGACTGCACAAGGTGAGAATGTCCATCAAAACCATCAGTCAGTTACACACCCAACGTGGAAATACACTAGTATCACTAGTTTTATTGCATTGTTCAAATGATTTAATCCTATACAAAGGTCTATTAACGCTTGCAACGTGTCAGCAATGTGACGCGTTGTGAGCTTGTAGATCTTCTATTCTCACTGAATGTTTTCACCAAACGGTCATACATTTTTGCCGAATGTTCATCTATGTTTTTCAGGTTGTTCCGCTATTATGACATGCCCAGAAAAGGGAAGCTAGGGTTCATGTGGCTAACTCTTTTACAGTCAAATGATAAATACAAAGTCATCATTATCTCTTACCAATTTCTTGACATTCTGTGTAAAAAGAAGAAGATGGGAGACTGGGTGTGGGTGTGAACCCTCATTTGAGCTCATTGACAGAATAGCAGACATACAAGCTCATAGCGTGGCACAGAGTGCTGCGCTATGAGCTTGTAGATCTGCTATTTTTGAAAAATTGTGAACATTTGTGCAAATCTTTGAATATAGATATTTTTAAAGCGAACATTTGTAACTCAAATCTTTGCTTCTGGGGGTCCCTGGAACAAAATATTTTGAGATGGGGGTCAAATACATATAATTTTGGGTGGTCCTTGACATGTGAAAGTTTAAGCACCACTGATATAGCAACATAAGTTTTTCAGAAAAACTGATTTAGAAGACATTTGTAGAATCGGCCTCAGGTCTTAATGGGTTAAGAGCCTTCTCATGAGAACATGTGCCCACATGTGTTGTGCCCACAGCATCCACCCTATTCCACCACTGTGCTGCACTTGTACTAACTCAGAAGAGAACTAGTGGGGACACTTGTATGAGACTTTTAGTCATTTGTTTATATCATACATGATACATGTACCTGATTGCAGTTCATTGATACTTTATGAGATAAACCTTTTAGTCTGAAAATTTGACTTTTGACGTTTGACTTATTTATAACCATTAACCACACAGATTTACTTTTGGTAAACAAAGCAGGATTAGGTTTGTGTGGAAAAAAAGAAAAGGTCTGGAGTGCTCGGAGGTCCAAACAAAGTGTAATGAAGGTGCTCTTTGGTTGGGGACCCAAAAGATACAACAAAGGGAAAAAAACAAGGCATCCTTTTTTTTAAGCCTTTATTAGATGGCTATTTCATGATAGAAATGAATTAAAAGTATTCCATGGTGATAGCGATACAACACACACATAGCTGTTCCACGGCTTCAGGGAAAACAAAGCCATACATGGGCATGGATATGAGCCCATGCCCATGTACTGCATATATACCAATTACACAATCACTGACTTTCAATCTGTCAAACACGCACATGCTGTTACTCGCCCTCCAGCAATCCGTGCACAGACAGACACCACTGTCTTATTACGTATAGCAGGCCTGATCCTTAACCCCTCTCATTATGTCTATAATTACTGTCCAGAGCCCTGGAACTGCAGCCCTTCTCCCTCAAGCCCCTCCTCCGTCGAGCCATGGCTTACGAGACGCTGGAACGTTACCGCATGGCCTACGTGGATTACAAGACTGTCCTGCAGATAGATACGAGTGTCCAGGCAGCAAACGACAGCGTCAACAGGTATTATTCTTCACCTTTGACCACGCAGTGGAAGTCATGGAGGTGGTGTCTACACAGAGACACAGAGAGCCGATAGGACAGACTTTATCATTCAAATACACATTCCAGAGTTGAGATGGTAACTAAAGCAGTTCACACGTGTCATTAGTGCATGCCTTTGGATTTTTGTGTTAAAGTCTAAGTTATGCTTCATTACACGGCAGTGTTGCTTACCAAAAATAACGCATTTACAATTGCTAGTAAATCAGTCATCTTCAGCGTAGATTAGGCTTTATTCTTCTTCATTCAGCTGAACTTTAAGCAGGCCGGTCTGGTCAACTGTCTTATCTTGTTGTTCATTTTTCTTTTATCAAAACGTTAAATCACTGATGTGTTAAACCGTTTGATTGTCCCACCCCTTTTCACCAACTAAAACCAACCATCATATTTGCTCCAGCTAACAATCAAACCGAGTGAACTGTCCAGGTCAGCACAGCCCATGACTAATTAGTGGTGAACAGCTTATAGGCTGTCGGCTTCAGCTCCAGCTAGGAGCTATTTATGGCTCTCGCAACATGTGCCCTCTGTTATGTAACCAGGAAGCTCACCTGGGAGATGTGTGCCAGGGACTATGAGGGATTTATAGGCATTTATATGTTCTGGGTTCAAGGTTTCTTTATTGTTACATCTTGTGTACAGGTACATAAGAGTACAATTGTTGGCAGGTTGTTCTCCTGACACCATTGTGTCAGGTTCTCTACCTCCCTCCAGTAGGATGTGTCATCATCGTCAGTGGTCAGGCCTGTCATTGTCATGTCATCAGGGAACTTAAACACTAAGTTGGAGGTATGAGTGGTCATGCAGTCGGTGTACATACATGGAGTAGAGAAGGAGGCTCAGAACGCAGCCCTGGGAGGCTCCTGTGCTGAGGGTCAGGGGGCAGAGGTGTTAGAGCCCCTCCTTACCACCAGGATCCAGCTGCACAGGCTGGGGTTGAGTCCTAGGTTTCTAAGCTTGGTGTCAAGTCTGGAGGAGATTATGGTGTTGAATGCTGAGCTGTGATCTGTATACAGCTATCTATGTACAGCATTCTCACATGTTAATTCATTTTCTCCAGGTGTGTAGTGGGCAGTGTGTAGTGTTGTGACTCTGGATCTGTTTTGCTGGTAGGGATTTTGGTGGGGTCTAGGGTGGGTGGCAACCAAGGGGCTAGCATCCAAGTTGTAAATTCAGTTCATATGAATGGCCTGTAGTCTCGCTGTTTCACCCCTTGCTGGTGTCAGAAGCAATTAGGCTCCATTGAAGCGGCAGGGTTTTTGCCGAACTTTACACTTGATTTTATTACCTTAATAAACATCATCATAAATACTATATGCTTCCAGTCGCTAGTTTAAAGTCTTCTTTCAATCACCATGATATGTGTTTTGGTAAATTATGGTCCCATTTATTTTTAAATTGATGATAAAGTAGGGTATGCTGTAGGAGGGGCGTGGCTACCTTGTGATGATTTGATTGACCAGCTACACAACCAATAGCATTAATTCCCCCGACCCCCGCTCTGGTCCCAACCAATAGCATTAATTTCTGAGTCTATTCACCTGTTTCCTAGGCTGTGTGTTTTCCACTTCCTGTCGGAGTTCATTGGATATCATTAGTCATCTGACCAGTTTCATTGGATTTCATTGGATCAAATCGACAGGAAGTGGAAAACACACAGGAAGTGGAAAGCCCATAGAGGTATAATATAACTAGAGGGCGGATTGCCCCGCCCCCAGCTATCATTTCAATGAATGTGCTCAGTGGCGTTTTGAAGCACCCGGAAGCCTGCCGCACTAGTGTCCTTTTTGCGTTCTACGGCAGCCCGTGTGTCAAGGATTGAACGCGAGATATTTATTAAATACACTCGAGATGCATATTTATATGTAAATGCATATGTATGTATGTATAATATGTTTACATATTTATATTTATATATATAAATATCTCTCAGTATGTTTAGCTCGTGCATGTATTTCTCCCCGCCTGCAGTTCCAGCTTTGGCCACTGGGGTGGCGGCTTCAATGTTTCTCAGCAACTCTGGGGGCTTGGGAAAGCCTAGGAAACAGGTGAATAGGATATAGAAAGATGCCGGATTTGAAATTGCTGAAAAATAGGCTTCATTTACGGTCTGTGGAGTCCATATTTTTTACTGTCTATTTTGGCAACCTGCAGTTGAGCAGCTCCTTGACATGCTCTCAAAGCATTTGCAGTCACTATGGGGGTGAGTGCTACGGGTTGCCTGTCATTTAAACCAGTTACCTTGCTTTTTTTCGGCACTGGAATTACTGTTGCTGATTTGAAACATGAGGGTATTCTACCCTCAAGGAGGGATTGGTTGAAAATATCTGTGACAACTCCATATTGCTGTGCACATGTTCTGAACATTCTTGCTACAATCACGTCTGGTCCTGCTGCCTTGCGAGTATGAACTTGTTGGAACATTTTGCATACTTCAGAATCAGCAATAACCAGAGATGACGTCATCCTTGGTGCTCGTCCAGCTTTTGTTAGTGGTTTCATTTTTTTTTGCCAGGGAATCAAGGAGACGTCTCACTTTGGGCTGTCACGATTATGACATTTTACTTGACGATTCATTGTCACTCAAATAATTGAGATTAACGATTTAATTGTGTTTCTGTCGGGTTTTTTTTATATTGATTAATACATAAAAAATCTGTTAGTTTTTTAGGCTTCATTAACAAAAGGTGCACAGGGCAGATATAACAAATAACATACATATTTAATTACTTAATACAAAAAATTACTTTTATAGTGAAAATAACCGGTCTACAAGCTGAGCTTGTAGATCTACTATTTTTTTAAATCACTATTTTTTTAAATCACTATTTTTGAAAATGTTTGAAAATATATGAACATTTTTAATTTAAAGCGATTATGACGATTATCACGATTATGCAAAGAATTATTGCGATTATCTCAAATAATTGCAATTCGGCGATTATTTAATAATTGTGAAAGGCCTAGTCTCACTTTTTTTCTCTAAACAGGTCTCTGTCAGTCTGCATTCTGCATGTGTGTGCCTGTGTGTGACTGTGTGTTTAAGTGAATATTGTTGTGTCTGTCCCCATGCATCACCACTTTCTCCCCTCTGTCGTCTCTCCAGGATCACGAGAATGCTGATAGATTTGGACGGTCCTGATTGGAGAGAGAAGCTGACGGAAATTCCTCTAGTTCCTCTGTCGGCTCAGCAGCACCGTCGAGAGGAGCCACTCAGCGCAGAGGCCCTGCAGGCCCGTGCAGAGAAGGCTGCTAGTGACGCAGGTGTGTTAAAGCCGCATATATACTTCATTGTACGATGAATCAAGAAAGACAACGTGATGTCACACTGTGTTGTTTTAACCCATTCAATCCGGGAACGCATCTGTGTCACTTCAGATTTCTTTGGCTATTCAAAAACAGCAGATATATAAGCTCATAGCGAGTGCCGCGCTATGACATGCAGCAAAGGCCGTCGGGAGTCGAACCCACGCTGGATTACCAGCCTAGGTGCCCAGACGGTTACGCCAACCGTCTGGGCCTATCCTAACAGTTTTAAAAAAAAACTTATGTTGCTATATCAGTGGTGCTCCAACCTTTCCATGTCAAGGACCCCCCAAAATGATATGTATTTGGCCGAGGACCCCCATCTCAAAATATGTTGTTCCAGGGACCCCCAGAAGCACGGATCGGAGTAAAAAAAAAATCGCTTTAAAACATATATATATATATTCAAAGATTTGCACACATTTTCAAGATTTTTCAAGAATAGCAGATCTACAAGCTCATAGCGCGGCACTCAGTGCCGTGCTATGAGCTTGTATATCTGCTATTTTTGAATAGCCAAAGAAATCTGAAATGACACAAATACGTTCCGGTCTTAAACGGTTAATAGCGTGGACCTCACAAGATGGCGTCAATGGACGGGATCCATTGAACTCATTGGACGGGGGGGTTCTCTATTAGCTCACAGTGCATCATATCGTGATGCATTGTGAGTTTGTAGATTGGCTATTTTAGAAAAATGTTGATAGTGAAATGCTGTGCTGGGACGGATGTCACAGCATGGGCATCACAGCATGTAAACAATGCCTGTTGGCACAGTTGGGCTTCAATGACATATTTCATTAAATCCTGCCTACCACCACGGAGTGTAGGCGTTGGCCGAGCAACTATATGAACACGTGTTCGGGGGAGGGAACCAGGGCGGGGAGGGTGATATTTGTCACTGCACATACTCCTACGGGCTAGGGCGGCGCCTGTCAGTGGGGAATGTTGAATGGGAGGAGTAGGACGAAGGCTCTACGACGTATTAGTGAGGTCCACGTAGAGTCTACGTCCTGCCGTTGGGGGTTCCTCACTGGCAGGTGAGCCATTAGGGTACAATAGCAGTGGCAAGCAGTGGGAGGGATTAATTGGCATAACAACTAAATTGGGGAGAGAAGGGGTAAAAATTATTGACTACTCCAAATTTAGGGGGGAAAAAATAATGAATACAAGAAAAAAGTAATTGAAAACACATGCATTAGAAGGATAATATCAGTCACCAGCAGTGGTGTTTTGGTCGCTACACGGGACACCACAGCGTTCCACTGGAAATGTTTCACCCACCCCTAGATTCACGAGCCAAGTACCCAAATGGCTACTTTGCATAACAGGTGTGCGTGCATGTGATGTCATTAAAATACAGTTTCCCTAAAAAAAAATCACCATTACACCACTGGTCACCAGAAGCAGGTGCGTGTGTTTTCAATGAGTCTAACATGGTTAAAATGTGTCACGCTTAGTGTGAAATGTACACATTACTTCCTGCGCCCACATTGAATCAACTCGTATTAAACCTTTTTAATAGCATGCACAACATGTCATTCTCAGGCAGTGCTAAACGCCACATTAACCAAAAGTAGACCAACAGGCGTATTATAAGTGCCTTTGGTTCAACAAAGGTTTGCTGTGTTCTTTCGCATTGTTCTTATCATCAAGGCTGTTAAATAACCTTCAGGCCTCGTAGGCTCTAATGCTGGGCCATTATAATGTACATTCAATGCAAACGGCATCTCTCTTCCTCTCTCTCTCTCTCTCTCTCTCTATATATATCTATATATCTATATATATATATATATATATATATATATATATATATATATATATATATATATATATATAGCTACAGTGTCTCTCATCCCTCTAGATGAGATGGAAATGAGGTACCTGCTGTAGGCTGATGTTAAGAATAAAGCACCTCTCCATCTCCATGGTTCCCTGACCAAGCAGTTTCTCTCCAACCTACTGTAAAGGCCACACTGCAGCTGTTATTTTTAAACTCTGACTAATGGAACAAGGGAGCTGCTGGCAGTATTTCTCCCCCCTCTCCCAGGACAGGGCAAATTGATTAGCCTTCACTCTTCACAGTGAAGGATCGCTGACTTGACTGTCACACCGCAAGGCGAGCTAACCTTGCATTAAATTGCACAGTTTAAACTCTCCTGCTTTATATAGGGAGAGAATCAGGAACCTTGGCTTGTGCGATGGGTTTTACGGAAAGTGTGGTAGGATCAATTCAGCTGTGAGTTAATCTCACAATCGTATTTTGGGGTATTATGGAAGGCAAATAAATTAAATATGAATGCACTCAGAAGTAATCACTCTTTTTGTCCTGCTTTTCTTTCTTTACATTTTCTGTCTCGCAGCAAGGAGAGCAGAAGTTCGTTTCACATCTTTGAAACAGGAAGGAAATGACTTTGTGAAGAAAGGCCAATACCAGGAAGCCATGGGGAAGTACAGCGAATGCCTTACCATAAAACCTGAAGAATGTGCTGTCTACACCAACAGGTTAGAGGTCCTATCAGATCACTGTCAGTCTCACACCAGTCCCTGAACACCGTAAACCAGAGGTCTTCAACAGGGGGTCCTCAGAGTTACTACAGGGGGTCCGCCGAATCTTTGTGTGATTTTTACATTAACCACTTCAACCAAGCGTCCCTATTTTGAGGAGAACTTTAGCCAAAAATAGCAGATCTACAAGCACACAACGCCACAATCTCTTTCTATTTCATTATCAGGATGTTCCAGTGGTTAATTTGGCTATGGAACATACCACATACTTTCAGTTCTACTTTGATCTGCCTGCATGTCATACACACTTGTTTCCATGGTAAATGCTATAATAAGTTAGGAATGTCATTCATAACAGTGAACAAAAACTAAACAGAGTCATGCGGAAGTGTAAAACGTGGACAAAATGTGAACATGCTTCTGTGGCTTACTGGCAGTGTGCACAGGACATTTGGCACCGATCGCTCCAGCGGTTTGTGAGATTAGCTCCGGACACACAGACAGACACCCAGACCCCTGCAGAGCCATGCGGTGAAAATGCTAATCCATTCATTCGTTTGAATGACCTGACACAGAATGATCTAATGTACTCGGCCATGATCAGTCTGCAATACTGCACCGACTCTAGCTGCCTTGTCATTCCACCCATGACGTCAGCCAGTCAGCCGACTGAGCCACATTAGTGAATATTGTTTGGCAAGGTGGAACAAGATGGCTGAGGCAAGGGAAACAGCTGCCGGCTTCACCCATAATGCTATGTTTCCTTCCTTTTGTCAGGAGTCTAATTATAACCTGCATCATGCCTTACACATAAAGATACGCACCGTGCTGGCAGAGAGGTCTGTCTCATACAGCTCCTCTCTCTGCTTCTCTCTCTCTGTCTCTCTCTCTCTCTCTCTCTCTCTCTCTCTCTCTCTCTCTCTCTCTCTCTCTCTCTCTCTTCTCTCTCTCTCTCTCTCTCTCACGCATCACGGCCTCTTGTCCGGTCATGCCTTCCACTTCTCTTTCCTCTCCTTTTCTCTGTCTCACAATAGTAGGTAGATTGTTGGCCATGCTGCAGAGGAAAGAAAACATACATGCTGACAGGAATAATTTGCGCCCTTTGTGTGCACAGTATGTGTATGTGTGCCCTGCATTTGTGTGTGTGCATCTTGTTTGTTGTACTAGCCTAGTCACTGACATAGACAGAACGAGAGCTCAATCCAAGGCCACCTGGAATGTATACACAGTAAAATCCTCAGTGTTAACTTATATCCATTTGTAACTCTGAGCGTGTAGAAATATAAGCTAATGGTGGGTTACATTTGTACACTCTCAGAGTAAAATGATCAGTGATGATCTTATTGTGTTTGTGACTATGGAGGCTCCATCCTTCTGCCTCGATGAAGCGAAACGTTGTCAAATACTATTGTTTGTGAAGATGCATGTGGTCGTTTGCCTGTGTTTTCCACAGGGCCCTGTGCTACGTGAAGCTGGAGAGGTTCGCTGAAGCCAAACAGGACTGTGACGCAGCACTCAAACTGGAGCCAACAAATAAAAAGGCCTTCTACAGACGAGCCATGGCCTATAAAGGGCTCCAGGTGAGGACAGGGGGACAGAACTGAACTGGTGGTGTACCTGTATATGGATGGGTGTGTGATGGGTGTTGGCGCTCAATCTCAATGTGCGTTGTTTGCCAGACAGGATATTATGTGTATTCAACATACACAGTGGCCACGTCTCATTTGCAGGAAGCTTTTTTTTATTCGGAAGAAAAAGTTGAGGCCAAAGCTAAGGAGGTTAAAATTAAATAAACCATTAAAATAACGGGATGTGAAACAGTCGCCAGCCAAACCGCACAGCCTTCTGAGATATTCGACAAGGCCAAGGAACCACTTGAGTTCCTTGGCTGTGTAGAATATCCTAATGTTTGCAAAAAAACAAGGATGTATATATACTATGCTTCCTATTGTAAGGACACAGTCTATGCAGCCATGTTTCCTAAAAAAATGAAGCGACCTATAGTACCTACTGTTGGAAGCCTCTTCATATATGAGACAGAGCCAGTGTCTAGTTTCTCTCCTTACCAGTATTAAATATTTGCGATAAACCTACTTGAATGTGTGTGTGTGTCCCCACAATTAGGACTACTTGGCGTGCAGCTCTGACCTACAGGTAGTGCTACAGCAGGACCCCAACGTCCAGGAGGCTGAGAAGTTGCTAGAGGAGGTCACACTGTTACTCAGACAGAGCTTGACCAACACCGCCTCACCGGCCAAAGCCAGGAGGACCGTACCCATCACTGAGGTACAACCATAGATATATATAAAGGCTAGATGACTCACCCGCGCTGCTGGCCAATGGAGTACGACGTTGCCACATGGCGGCCATCTTGGGACGGTCATTCATAACATTATGTCTATGGTGCATGTACTTTGAAATAATCATAGCGTGCTCAATTTTCATCCGATTTTCAAACGGTTTGGTGTGTTGTAAACACCAAAGATGTAGTTATGATACTGCATACTTAATATTATAAAAAAAACGTGATTATAATTATAAGTATGCAGTATCATAACTACTATAAATTTTTATCCATCCCAACTCTGAAACCATTAAAAATATATATTTTCTGGATAACCTACATGGTTGGTTTCAATGGTTTGAAAAAGTACCTGTAAAAGATGCAAGACAGATCTCAAGATCTCCCTAAGCTCATTGCACAGCACAGATGTATAAAGATACAGATACAGCGAAGACTATTGCATGTTAACTTTGAAATCAGCACTAAATCCTGCCTTGATGCGCTGTTATGTTCAGTTAGGATTCCAGCTTTTGTCTCCTGTTGTCATTCATCTCTAACTAATCTAGTATCCTCATGGCTAAGCCATAGTATTACTGCCATACAAACAAAAGAGGAGTAACACACTGCACTTCAAAACAGTAGGATTACTGTTTTTTTTAGGTTACTGTTTTTTTTACGCCTGAGGGTGGATCACTGTATCTCATGTTCTTATTCTCACAGTAGGAGCTTAAGACCAAGTCTCAAGGCTGAGATTTGTCAGAGATGTGTAAACTTGGTTTGAGGCAACAGCTTCCTAGAGCTTCTTAAACGTGTCTCTTTTCCTTTACATTCTCTTTTGTGTTCAATCATATTTGGATTGAACACAATCATACTGTTTCGATTCACTAAACTGGTCGTACATAACATGTAAATAAAGTGACCAAAGGAGGGTGTATTTTCTCTGAGCAAAAACTGACGTGCAATTCACAAAGGGGTGTTTAAATCCCTCAAATGTGCGGATCACAGGTGTATATCATGATGAATCCGGAGGGCTGCCAGCTGATCGTAAAATCTCAAGCGTGTTCCCGAGATTCATTTGCATTGTTCCACGCCCCTTTTCACACCATCAAAGGCAACAGGAAATGAAATATCCAACTTCAACTTCACCGTGCTGAAGAAGTTCAACTTTGTCTCGTCAAAAAATACAGCTCGTCGGCGTCGCATCGCCTTGACAACTTGTACATCTGTTCTGTCTCTCGACTCGATTGCACGATGGATCAACGTAATGCTCTCATAAATGAGAATAAGAAGTTTACAAAGTTTAACTTTTGTTGGGCAAATACATATTTTATTATAGGTTTGGCACTATTTTAATTGATTTTGCATGAAGAATAAGGCATTCTAATGACATACGCAAGATTTGGTCCCATGTAAGTCTACCTCAGAGCAGACGTGAGAAAGAGCGGCTCTCCCGCAAAATTCACAGACAGAAAAAGATGAATAAATCAGACTACTAACGTGGGAAGTTGCGTAAATTCCTTTACGTTCAAAATATGGGCGTAAACAGCGAATCGGGTCCTTTGATTTGATTATAACAAGAGTGTTGTACCTTTTACTCTGATTGGTGATGATGCAGTAGAGATTGTCCTGGTGGCATATAATGTACAATTTAGGCATTTAGCAGAAGCTCTTATCCAGCGACTTACAATAAAAAAGGTAAATAATGACATACTGTAAATAGAATGCAGAAAGAACAGAACAGTGCCTAAAGAAACTAGGATACAGGTAAACAATGAACCTAGCATCTGTGTAAACATCATGCTATCTAAATATCATTCTGTACATTTAAACTATAAAATAGACAACTATAGGAAACAACATGCTTTCTAAATAACATTCTGTACATTGAAACTATAAGATATAGGTATACAATGAACCTAGAATCTTTTCAGGGTGTTTTTCCCGGGGACCGCCCGTAATATGCCTGACAAAAACTATACCTAAACCTAACCTTAAACTCAGATACTATGCCTAAACCTAACCTAAAAACTACTCCCATCTGAGGCGAAGCCCGGGTACTGCATGCTATGCCACTATAGACCAAATCATGACATCACCACATAAATGTATTTCCGGGTAGACAACACTGGCAGCGTTGCATGTGACAAGCACCATGAGTTGCGGAGAACGGTATTTTGCTCCCTTTTATCCCCAGTGTGTATTGTGGAAGTAACAATAAAACTTATTCTGATTAATAGTATTATTCACTAACCCTATTTCTGGAAGAACAAGACATTTGTGATATTGTTATTGATTATTAGAAATATAAATTTGTTCTAATTATCCACAGGTTGACAAACTAGACATAGCTATGTTCTAGACACTTTATTTATACTGTGCGAATATCCATAGACATTCTACTCGAAATACCTCTTTGTTTACAAACATTCAAACCTTCTGTGGTCTATAAAGAGGAGAGCACAATTAAAATTGGAAACACCCGCTGATCAATTAGCCATGGCACTGCTCCCATGAGTCTGCTCCCATCTCTACCCACAGCTTAATTAAAGTGAGAGTTCACAGAAATACTAATAAACATTTGGGGAAAGTGAAGAATTCGCTTTCTCACATATGCATATGCCAATGGTCCATGCCTGTGTACAATTTGAGATGTATTGTTCAACCCACTGAGGAGAAAAATGGATGAGGGCATTTCCATCCACACTAGAGTCTTAATTGAGAGTTCACAAAATTGCTCATAAACAGCTTCATTTTGGGAAAAGTGAAAAATTGGCTTGCCTTCATATACCAAGATAAGATGAGATGATAAGATGTTTATTGTCACTGTATGGAACATACAACAAATATTTGTTTAGTGAATCCACTTCCAAAACAAATAGCAGCATCAACAAAGAAATACAGATAGAGCAACATTATGCCATAAACTGTTAGTCCGTCATAGTCAAGTCATCATAGTCTGTGACCATATAATACCAATGGTTAATGGTCATGTGCAAGTTCAGATTGATTGGTCAACCCACTGAGGAGATAAACGGATCAGGACAGACAGAGGTTTCCTCATCTTATAGTAGGCTAGTACGATAGTAGGACTTATTGTAGGGTAATAACGTTTAACTCGGCTCAACTCAACATAATAAACTCACTTTCTCTTGTATATCCACCTCATGAGGCCCACCGCTGTTCATTTGCTCCCTCAGGTTGAAGGTGATGAGGAAACGATGCCAGTGTCCAGCGGCTCAGAGAACCACTGTGTTGGAGGAGAAGAGGTCGCCATCAACCTCCACCCAACTAACGCCTATGAGTTCGGCCAGTCTCTGAACGCAGCCCGCTGCAGCGGCAATGCCGCGGCTTGCGCAGAGCTGCTGTCCTCTGTCGCTCCGGAGACGCTGCCCCAGTACCTCAGCACCCAACTGGACGGCCACACCATCAGTTTCATTATGCAGGCACTGGACTCGCACCTCCTTGAGAAAGACCCCAACCTGGTCTACCGGCACCTCAACCACCTGCACACCGCTGACAGGTTTTCGGTAAGATGATCTTTATAAATACTTCACATAAACTCCAAGTACATAAGTGTAACTAAAAGATTAGCTGAGGGGGGAAAATGCATATTTTTGATTATCAAACTGCCATAAAATTTTCACACTTTTAATGATTTTCATTACACATGGCATTTCTTTATTGTAATTGGATATGGTCAGAGATGGTTCTGTTTCATGACGCCATTCGTGAGCTGTGATCTGTCTATTTTTGAGGAGACATACAGTACATAGATACAGTACATACAGACATACATACAAACCCTGCTCTAGATGGGAAGAAAGGGAATTCTGCCGCACCTCAGCCAAGCGAAGCCTCTTTATTAAGGTGTTGAGTATACAAACAAGGACTGACTGACAAACTGACAAACAAGGACGATGCTACTGCATCTTCCTCATAGTCATGACTCTGAGGAAGATGCAGTAGCATCGAAACATTGTCCGAGAAGCTCCAGTGTGTTATCTATGTTTGATCCTGTTCTAGATTGTTTGTTTACTTGGTATTTTACAGTACAAGCCTAGCTATTTTGCCCATATATATGTCACAGTACAATTGGAGAACCAGTCAGATTGAAGAAGGTGCACTCGGTTTCACCGACGGAGGCGCACCGCCTGAAGGTGACTTGAGCCACGGGAGGCACCGCCGAGTAAGTCACCGCGCCGAGCGTTACGAAGTCACCTTCAGCCTACTCAGCGCCGTCCGAATTATGTACCGATAGGGACAGAATCGTAAATCATCGTCCCCCCTACTGGAGCGCGGGAGGTGAACAAAATTTGACTGGTTCTTCAATCGTACTGTAACATATACACAGAGTACTTGACAACCACCATCGTCATTGCTTGATGTTAAGTCATAAAACAACAACGACACATTTCTCAGTCTTCTACACCTCTGTAATCTTGCGTCACATCTTAGTGGCTCATTAAAACAGAGATGCACAATTACAGTATGCCTTTATGTTCACAGAGATTTGAATCCCTTCTCTCTCTTCCATCTTTACTCCAGGTTGTACTGATGCTACTGGAGAAGGGAGAGCGACGACACATGACTCAGCTATTTGAGCATCTGTCTGCTGTGGACAGCACAGAATTCACTAAGAACGATGTTCAGAACCTGGCCAACAAATACATATGAATGTGCTCTCCCCTGCTCCCTCCTGCATGAGCTACGACCACAATACCAAGGATCTATGCAAAATGGCACAAGTACTCAGTTCATGACAACAAAAAAGGAAGGAGACTGAAGAACTTGAAAAAGAGCAACACGAATCACATTCACTTTACTGGCTCTCTACTGTAAATGATCTGGTTTACTGTAGGTCTCTGCAACATTAGAAGGAATATATTTTTTTCTCTCCAAAGCATTTTGCTATTCAGACATAATTTTATACCACCACTAGCAATTCTGTGAAATGTGACAGCAGGATACTGTTGGGCTCATTTTCAATATATTGATGCATGGGAGTTGGGTACGAGTTGTGTAATGTTCAACTGCAAGGGGTTTCCCTTCAGGTCAACTCTATTTGCTCAGGTGAGGTTCATGTTCTCAGAATTTAAACAAATTCCTCTTTGTGAACTCTGTTAAAAGTTTTCATATCAGTCAAATGATAAGGACTGCTGCTAAAGCTGCTCAGCTGGTCTAAGGTCAGAAGAAATCTTGGAACAGATATTAGAAGCATGCTAAGCATACATACATACATATGTAGGGAAAATATAAATACATGTAATTTGCTACTGAGCCTATAAATAATCTTTGCTAATGGAGAAAAGTAGACTATAAGGTTACAATGACAGTCATATTATCTGTGACCAAGTTATATTTTTTATTAAGAAAAAAACAGACTGGTCCTATTTTAAAAATGCATGGCAAATTATTACTGTTCTATGCAGAATTATCTCCAAAGCCACAAATCCAAAGCAGTTCAACATTGACAAAGTATTCTGGGTTTACAGTCTATATATCAGCCCCATGTGACACAGATTATATAGTTTTGCAACATGCCATGGCAAATCTGGATTACAAATAAGACTTAGTTCTCTTTTGCACTAAGTCATCCATAAAGTCTAGCAAGCATTGTAAAGGTGTCTTCGCCAATTGGGAATGACTTTTAAGTTATGAAAATGTCCGGGCCCGTTATTTGATTACCAAATATGAGCCATCCAGTCAAGCACAAACACTGGTCCAAGATTCTTCTTCACAACAGTTTTAAAGCATTCCTACAAGCAGCCATTCACACATTGGAGAGTAGCAGTGTCTGTATGAGATGTGTGCCTTTGTTAAGGGGTCCAGTGATTTGTGTTGATTGTACACGTTCCTCAAGATTAGATTTATTTATGATGTTTAACACTCAAAAATGCTACATAGCTGAGACTCATGTGAACCCATATTGCACAATTTGAATCTGTTTTCCATACAAACCAGAAGTAGTGCAATTAAGACATTAAAACAATAATATAACATAGTAATATATGGTTTTCACAAAGCTGCAAATCTATATTATTTTACTGTTTGTTAATAAATATCCAAACCCTGCGGTTAGGATTTCTCTGAATCAAAGTTATTTTTTTTTAATACCGTATATTATTAAATTTCAATGAATGTATCACATTTTACATTCAGGGAGGCTAGTGGGGATCAGAGGCTACCTGATGCAATAACTGCATGTGTTTTTAATACTATATTTCAGTAGAGATGTACATGTGTTTCAGAGTCCAAATGAAAATGGTTATTTATCAAATAAGTGGGATAAATACTTTATACGCAATATGGATATAATTGTGAATATATTATGTTATGGAAATGACAGTTGAATAAAAACTGAACATTAATAGAAAGGACCCGTGTTTTCTAATGAAACCTGAGAGACAAAGACCACAAAAGAGAATTGTATTGTTTTTTTTATTTTTTCAGATATGCATTTACACGCATATTGTAAAGCAAATTAGCAAACAAATATACAAATACCAAATGCCATTCTTGACAAATTACAAATTATATCTGGCACTAGTGTTCAAATTAGAGAAAAGAAACAGGAAAAACAGAACATAGAAGTAGGAACCAAACAATGTTTATATGTGGAGGAATGCAGCATGTAGCCTCATCCTCCAAACAAAACTGAATGATCAGAAAACAGACCTGGATCCAAAATACCATTCAAAATGCTTTAACAGTTTTAATTAACATCCGTGTCTTCAAATTGCTGAAACCAGTCATTAGATGCCAAGTAAATGAACACCCTGACCATCGAGTCCCTAAGACAGACTCAAGCAAGAACTCAATAGTAATGTTCAATTCATGCTCTGTCATATGACGGTGTTGCACGCTGAAAAAGCCAATCTACAAGCTCACAATGTGTTGGATCCTCAACGAGTTGTGAGCTTGTAGCTCGGCTATTTTCTGTACGCGACACTGTTGTATGACTGAGTATAAATCGTGCTGAACTTGGTATCAACAATAGGATTTGACTCCAGGTCTGGTCAGCAGCACCAATTGGCAACACAAACGGGAATCACAGGACAAATCAACAGGATAGGGAAACTCATAACAAACAATTGCATGTATCCCCATAAACTTTGTGCATCGCAGTACAATGTAAGAATAAAAACTAACGGTTAACAGTGCAGGTGCCTAGGGCCATTCTGCGGCCTCAGTAATTTGCGTAGCATTTTGTAAAGCATGTATAAAACAGCAGTCTGTATCTATGTGTGTATATTTCCTGGGTCTTGTCTTCATTCATCCCTATGGTGTAAAAAGGATGCACCATACTGTCTACAGGTGACAGACAGACATCAAAGGTACTGTATAAGGACTAAGATTTAACAAGAGCCTGAGTGCTGTCTTTGGTAGGCAATTGAAAAGTCTTCATTTATAATGTCTACCACAGTATGTACTTTATATGTATATTGTATAACCTACTACCATCCCTCTCTACATAGACATTCTGAGATCTGTCCTGTGTTTGTAGTATTAAATCTTGAAGACACGGTGGAGAGACGCGGACAAACAGAAAGAACCAGCTTCTTGAAGGCACCATGAATTAACATAGATAGTAGATATCAAAGTTCTCATACTCAGTGAGGTGAGACCATCAGTCTGAATAACGAGACATGAAACTCTTTTTTTTTGCTTTTTCTTTTTTTTTACAGTTTGCCAGAACTGACCAACCCATTGGCTAATAATAGTATTATGATGACTGAATTATCTCCACAAGGGCCTTCCAGAGACCTTCTATAGCACTGAATAGTGGACAGCAGTCAAACTGCTCCAATAATCCCTCTTACTGACAACATCCACAGAACAAAACCAGGCCTCGAGTTTCCAAATGCATCTTAGCACTGATGTGGAAATCACTTTACTGTCGCATGTCTGTTAGGAAGTTGCAATGCAACAATTTTAAGTAAAAAAAAATCTAATAAAAATAGGACTTGGGGCCATTTCCCTAAAACTGGACACTAAACAAATTTACCACAGGAAAGACACACGTAGCCACCTTATGAGAAACTTAGTTCTGGAAATAAAGCAGAGCTTTCAGTGCTAAAATGCATTTAGGAAGCTGAGCACACCCAGCTGCATTATTTCTAGACTAGAGTGTTTTTTTCATGTCACCATCCACAAAAATCAAATAATAAATACATAAAGAAAACAGAGGCCTCTGTTACTCATATATCAGTTTGAAAAAAAAGAAAAAAAGACGATGAATCATATTGCCTGGTCCCTATTTGTGTAATTCTTTTGGAAAGCTATAACGTTAAGATTGCTGCATGGTGTTTGCATCCGCATTGAAAAGCCCAAATAAAATAGTTAAACAACCGGCACAGTGGTTTTATATTTGTTAGAATTACACAGATCAAAACGACGGCAACCAAATCAGCGGGCTGCCCTACGGTCCCAAGTGGCAAATGAGTGTCTGACAAGTTGTACTGTAAACTACACTGTAAAATCCTGAGTGTTAAATTTAACTCTTGAGAGTGTACAAAATTGGATGCATAAGGTTTTAGGTTTGTTTTTAAATGTATGTTTGTGATTCAATAATACAATTTGAACACTGCTTGTACACTGCTCTATTCTTACACCCTCAGAGTTAAATTAACACTCAGGATTTCACTGTGTGGCGTGGTGGTGGGAGAGCAGTCTGACGTTTACACAGGGGGAAACACCAGCATTCACAATCTTAACATTTTCTCACAACAACGCTGCACTTTAAACATTTCTCATCCATTCTAACGAACCTCCTAACAGCCAGTGGACATGGAACGTTTTTTTATCCTCCAAATATTAGTCAAATGTTTTTTTCCAAGGAAATAAATCCCAAATCACCATCTCCCTTTAGAAGGAAGAAAATGCAGTTTAAACTTTTTAAGCTATGGTGGTTAGTTAGTGGAGAGAAAAAAGAATGTTAACTAAAAAGATGTCATGGGTCTGCAGCACTTAAGGTATTAGATTTCAGTCTGTATACAGGAGTTCTTGGGCTGCTGCTGGGGTTGCGTCTGATGCGGTGGTTGGTGGTGGTGTTCGCTGTTGTTATTGTTAGTCTCTTTTAGCAGCTCTCCAGTGTTGATTTGAGAGTCCAGCTCAGCGGGGCACACCAGGTTGACGTTCTCCTCCGTGATGAAACAGAGGGGGGACAGCTCTGCACCATGGCCTTGGGAGGATGTGGTGGAGGTGGGCGAGTGCGGCGCGACCGCAGACCCCTGTCCTTGTGACGAAGTGGAGGAGGGCACGGGGCAGGTCTCCAGGCGGTCGTTTTCCACCTCGGGCAGGGGGCTGACGGTGGCAAAGCGAGTGTGGTAGTCGCCGCCGCTGCCGGAGCCGTGGCTACAGGACGTCTTCATGCTCTCCAGGTCGGAGCAGCTGAACTCGGAAAAGTGGCTGGAGTGGGAGTCGGCCACCGACGGCAAGCTGCCGCTCAGCGACGGGGAGTCGAACTCGGAGGAGTTGGTGCTGCGCTGCTCCAACAGCTGAGCGTCCATGTCCTCCCGGGTCTCGTTGATCTTGGTACCGCCGCCCTTCTTGCGCAACTTGCCTTTGCTCTTCTTGCCCCCAGAGCCGTTGGAAGAGGAGCAAGAGGGCTCCTTGGTCCACTTGGCTGAGGCTCCTTTGACATCTGAGGAGGCACAGCCGGAGGAGGGGCAGGTCCAGGCGCAGCGGCCAGCTTGGCCACCGTCATCCACACTGCTGCCACCACTGTGGTGCCGCAGCTTGGCGGGTTTCGACTCGATGTCCACCTGCACCTCCATACTGTTCCCATCTCTGCAACAAGCATGAAGGATGACAGTGAGGTGTGTGTGTGTGTGTGTGTGTGTGTGTGTGTGTGTGTGTGTGTGTGTGTGTGTGTGTGTGTGTGTGTGCAGGGCCGGATTTATAGGAGTTGAGGCCCCTGGGCTAGAGTAATTTTTTAGGCCCCCCTTTTCTCCTTTTATTTCAGGTTTTTGTTACTTTAATTTGGTTAATTTGGTAGGGTTACTTTACAATTTGATCATAAAAAAATAAATTTAAAAAAAGTTTTTTTAGAGGCCCCGCCCAGTTGGGGGCCCCTGGGCTGCAGTCCACCCTAGCCCAACGGTAAGTCCGGACCTGTGTGTGTGTGTGCGAGAGTGGATTCATGGTATCACGTGTTCTGTGGGGATGCTTGATTAGACCAAACAGATTAGACCACTACAGAGAAGTAATAAAGGTCACTAGATGTAGCCTGGTATGTGACATTTACCTGTCAAGAGGCATGTAGGCATTGAGAATGGATCCAGCCATTGCTTTGGTGCTAGCGTTGTCACTGATTGTCCCCAGGCTGACGGTGCCAGACTCTCCACTCAAGCTGCAGCGCTCCTTCTGCACATCTGCCTGCACCTCCAGCCTGACAACATGGAGGAGCAACACAATACATGCAGGTGAGAAGAACGCAGGTAAACAGCAGGAATACAGCCAGCTGCACAATATGAAAAGAAAATCATACTGCATTCCTTTATAATATTACAATTGTGATTCAAACTGCAATATGAAAGATATTTCAATTCTAACATTTATCATTATGTCCTTGCTCCAAGGCAAAGATTGTGAGATCTACATTATTGTTAATCATTACAATAATTTACATTTATTAGCACAACGAATTTAGGCTGTTTTATAAGGTTTATGGCTGAGGCAGCCAAGAACAGTTTTTTTTATATTAACAGCAGTTTCAGTCTAATGAGATTGGGTATTAATACTATACATTCTATGTGCCTTCTTGAGCTTCAGTCATACACACTGACAATAACTTAATTTTATTTAACTATTTGGCGAATGAGCTTTGAGAGCGGTTATGTTCTTTGCTCTACTTTTAGTTGCGACACACACAGGTCTTTGTGGCGTTGCAGGAGTTGGTTATTTCTTCTTTAACCATACTCTTGTATGGGTTAACACAGACATGATGCTGTTGCGTGAGGTGTGGCAACACGTTTGTTGTGCTGTCTCAGCATGTTGCAATGTATAATTATTATTATGGCCTAAATCATCCTTATTTACTGCGAAAACATAACCCCCCACTTTGCCCTTTTCTCTCTTGGCTACTAGCTTTTCTACTCACTAAAAAATTACTGGCTTCTACAACTACTAAGAGCACATCTCATTGGCCAGGACAACTTTAACTCAGTGTTCGATTAATGCAAAAGATAATCGAGTGCGATTCTCTGACGAATAGCTCACTGGCAGATATGCACCAATTCAGTAAAAGTATTGCATTATTCAATATCGCAAAATATCAATATGAATTCAATACATTGTACAGCACTAATACCAGCAATACATCCCTCCAAACAGCCTGAAATAACACATCCCATAAGGTGTACCTGTTCAGGTAGTTGACCATGGCGCTACCCGACAGGCTGCCGGTGATGCTGGTGCCAGCCAGGGCCATGGTGGAGGCCGTCTCACTCAGGTTGTCCCTGATCGTTCCCAGACGGTCCATGTGGCTGCCACTGGCGCTGAGGCTGCCGGTCAAACCACCCACACTCCCCTCACCAATACTGGGGTTGTTCCTCGTGTCGGCCACCGATGTGGTGTCTTAAAGGAAACAATAAGATGTGACGATCAGGACCACTGTGTCCAATGTTCAGAAAATAAATAGGGAAATGCAATCAGCTCTTTAATGCATAAAATAAAAGACAAAAAATTGTGACAGAAAACTTATATTATTAACACAATAACGGGATAAAATATACACAAAAGTTATGACTATGTCAGCGAAAAAAGGCAAATGGTGTTGTTGCTGACTCAGACACACACACAAGGTCATGTTTCACAACTCTCACCCGTTGCAGCCACCCCGCTGCCCACGTTCATGTCATTCTCGTCATCAAACTCGATGCGGACGCCTTTGCCGTTGCCCGCAGACACGCCACAGCCTCCACTGCGACACAGGGAGATGGGCACCACGCCATACACGTACGCCAGCATGATGGGCACTCCAATGCCTGGAGAGTGACAGAGAGAAGACAAATGCACACACAGACACACACACAAGGACACAGAGACCAGGGTCAGAGTATAGCAAGGCACTGAAGACACCAGCAGAGGCCACTGCACCACCAAATAGAAAACCACCATCTGTTTGAAATTGCTCAGTTTCCGGATATTTTATGCAACAGCTCAGCTGCAAGTTCAATATGCTTTAACAAACAAATATAAGCTTCATATTATAATATAATACAATCTATAATGTGAAGTTTAAGAGTAAAGATTCCAAATATCCCAAAGATTCCAAATTCAGCTAAAACAAACATGAGACAAATCAATACAAAAGTCTGCCAATCAACATTCAACCCAGACAGAGAGGAAGCAAGGGAGTACTAGACAGTGATGTGTTGTGGACGGGAAAAATATAAATAAATATATAGAGCGAGAGAGAGGAATAAACAATGACAAAGAAGAGGACGTATAAAACGGTCGAGACAAGGCTGAGAAAACATCAAAAGAGCAAGAGAGTGAAACAGAATTAAGATGGGGCAGGGTTTCCCATCCCGAGCGTGAAGTAAGAACAAAATGGCCACCATGTGAATATTATGGCAAATAGACTGACCGACAGTGACTGCTGCCACCACCGGAGAGACGATGACGGAGAGGGTCACTCCACCAGCGATGACCAGGTTCCTCTTATGGTTGGAGATGTCTTTGCCTTCGTAACGGTTGTGGATCTGATGAATAGAACAGGGAGGGAAATCAGAGGGTCCTAATCTGGATAACTTTTCAACACACACCAACTAAAGGTAATGGAAGAAACCTAACATAATACATTTTCATAGATATTCACAAGCAAATATTTACTTAACACTGTTAGCAACGATTCAGTAATGACTTTACATTCTCACAAGGGGGATTCCTAAAACTAAGTTTCACAACACAGTTGACAGCAGTGTTGTGTTCACTATAAACATAGTAGAGAAAGGTTAAACAAGATGTTTTATTTACTACCACTTCATAGCCTTCTCTGCTTTAAGAAACGGCCTACAGTGGTGTTTGAAAGGAAAGATGAGGGTTTGGGAGCGATCAAGCGGCTGTGAGCCAAATTAAAACCGCAACTTGTCATGAACATGACTTACATGTTTAATGGCCAAGGCAGCAGTTACACCAAGATTAACAGGAAACCTCCACGTTCATTGTGAAATATGCAGATGATTCATTCCCAGAGATACATTCATGTGAAAGCTTCTGAAAGTTATGGTTTAGTCAGTAAAGAAAAGCTGCTGCTAGCTCAAGTTGCTTCTTGGCAAGGGCCGGAGGGAAATTCTAGAAACTTCCCAACATTTTCACTTCATTGTTCCACCACAAAAGTTTTAATAAAACCGGCCTGGGTGATAGATGAGTTGCATGATATAACGCAAGCACTGAAATCTAGACACTCACACCACACACAAATACTGTACATACACAGACAATGAGCTATTGAGAAATAACTTTGGCAGCTTGTTGAAGAGAACTTCCAGAGCTTGAGAAAATGTTCACTGCTGACTCTCACAAAGAGCTACACACAACACAACTGGTTTGTGGACATTCAAAGACCATGTGTTTACTTCCATTAACCACATTAACCCTAGCGTCCCTATTCTAGGCCTGTCATAATAGTAGAACATTCTGTGAAAATAGCAGCAATCGATTATTTTCACAATTTTACAAACAAAAGTATTAGGGTTAAAGTGGTTAATGATACTGATAACCAGTAATAGGGGCAGTTATGTAATGTTGCCTGCGTTTAAAAGTAGAAAAAATAAAAGAAAAAAATAAAAGAAATGCTGGTTGAGAATGTGGACCTGCAGTGTAGGAAGTAATTCCAACAATTCAAGAAAACAATGTGATAAACTTGCAGAATAGAAACATATTTTTAGGTAGTTGGCTTCAGATAAAGCTCTGGTACAGCAGAGCTACAGACTAGGGCCTCGGCAGTTCTGGTCGAGATAAATCAAAACTCTGGTCAAAGTACATGAGACAGTACATGTCAGTTCTGCTCTAGTCTTCACATTCCTGCCCGCATACAAAGTAAAAGGAGAAGCTTAGAAAATGTAATTAAACCATCTGGGTGTTGGTCTTACTGAATTAAACTTTAACCGTGTATGAGCCTCACCTTTCTCCCGACATACACAGGGATGCCAATAATCATGGCAGGGATGGCTATGCCGGCGATCAGGGCAATGCCAACCGGTGCGCCCACCAGGGTGCCCAGCTGCCACAGGATTTTCTTCTTCCTGCTCCACGGCTTCTTACCCCAAAACGTACAGCCTGACGGACTGGAAGAGACGTTACAAAAAAGAAAAAAAAAATAGAAACATGACAGAAGAGTGAGTTATATTCTACTAGTACACAAGGTGTCTCAGTGGACCAGAACACCAAAAAGGGACATATTAGAAATAGACTTTACTGTTTGAGCAAAGTGTGAAATGTGTTTTATTCAGATTTTAATAATCAAACTTCATTATCTTACTAGGGGGGACGCATGTGAATGAAAACGCATTAATACTCAATTATTACGAGTATTTTTCACATATAAACACCAAGCCGAAACAGCCCAACAACCCATTTTAATGCATAGCTCATAGTTTAAAGAACACTGGCTTTGAGGAAATATCAGGGCCACATCCTGTCACTGACAGATTTATCCATTAGCCTTCATATACATGTTTTATAACCGTTTTCCCTATGCCGTTTTTATATCCTGTAGCTACCAAAAAACTGCTGTGTTGATAGCTTTATCCATCTGTGGTAGTGCAGACTAAGTCATTAGAAGTAGACTGTATGATGTGTGTGTGTATGGTGTGTGTGTGTGTGTGTGTGTGTGTCGCCACAGTGAAAACCACAATTGCTTTTATGTCTATTAAAGACTGCTAATTAGAATAAGCATAGAACAAGTAAATCATTTTACCACTTTCAACCTGACATCCCTGTTTTGGGCATGTCGTTATAGGTGAAGATTTGTTGTTTTTGATCAATTCAATTGAATAGCCTAATCTGATCACTTGGAAGATCAAAAAGAGCTTGGTTGCTCACCCCTGCCCTAAGTAGAACAGAGGTCTGATTAGGGCAAATCATCTGTAGATATGCTTCTTATTGATACGCGCATGTGTGAACATACTGACCTCAGGTAGTGCAGATCAGAGATCTCCTTCATGCAGAGCCAGCAGAATTCACAGCCGCAGACGGCACAGGTCATGTGGTTACAGCTGCCGTCGTTCATCTTGATGATGTAGGCGGCACAGCGTGGACAAGGCTTGATATCGTCAGCTGAGGACCAAGGAGAGGAGACCACGGGGTCAGAGGGTACAGTATATGCATACCGTTAAGTTTACACAATCATTTAAAAAAGGACCATACTGCACGTGTTTTCCCCCAAACCTTTGTTCAGTTTTCTTTATTTTTCTACCCATGTGTATTGTATAGTCCCTGTCACTTCCAACCCCTACTGTTGGTCTTGGCGAAGGTGTGTCCCCTCCAATACACATGACGTAGCCAGCTGTGACTTTTCACCCGACAGTGTGGTGTTTCACCAGGAGGGCGTAATGCATATGGAGGAACGCGCTATCCTTCCAAGAGCCACACCCTGATGAACAGGCACCCCAACCAACCTGTAGGAGTCACTAGTGCAGTGACAGAGTTCGCCCTCCCCACCCGGCTTCCCACCCTCAAACGAGGCCAATTGTGTGCGTTGCACTACAGTACAGGAAGCATCGTTGAGGAATTGAACCCCAGTCTTGGGTGGGCCTCTGCACCACCCAGACGCCCCTGCATGTTTAAGCTCACTGACTACAAATCCCCTGTACCTTACGTTATTGTAAGGCTGGGTAAAATGGGTGAAATTAATAACAATTCCTGTATGTAAAAATCCCAACTCTCTACTCATGTAAGGCTTCTGTCTAGTTTTCTTAATGCCTAGTAACCTATCAACCAGAAACATTACTTGACTAAACAACAACTTGAAACAATGGTTGGTACTGTCCGTCTGTGTTACAGACGGACAGTACCAGTGATGAGGTGGGAGTCTATTTCAATGTAATAAACATTAAGTCAATATTAGGAGACAGAAAGTATCTGAACAAGGAACAAGTTACTGAACAGAACAATATGAAGAGAAGTCTACATGCTTGCAAGCTTGTAAATGTGTAAGCTATATGTATATATATATATGTGTGCCCATGAGTGCCTGTGTGTGTGTGTGTGTGTGTGTGCGTGTGCGTGTGCGTGTGTGTGCGTGTGCGTGCGTGCGTGCGTGCGTCTGTGTGTCAGACCTGCAGCTCCACTCTCCTGGCTATAGCTGAGTGAGGAAGATCGGACAGTCCTCAGGCGGAGGCTCTGGGCCCTCTGCTGTCGTGCTGCGTCACATGTCTGGTTGGGATGCCACAGCTGTTTACAGTGGTAGCAGAACTCTGTGCCACAGCCCTCCCGGCCACAGGTGATCTTGGGACAGCTAGCACAGCCGAAGGCAATCACTGCATACCTGCATGGAGGGAAACATACCCACACACACACAGAAAGGGTCAATGAGCGCATTCAGATATATGCTCTGAGAGCAATGGAGAGCAAACCTAGGTGCTCTGTGGTGTGTGCCTGTGACGTGTGGTCATTCAGAAATTAAGAGTGGCCGGAGTGTTGCCGCTCTGAGATCAGTCAGTGCACACACTGACCACACAGAGGTAAAAGAGGGGTTGTCCCGAGCGTCTAAACATTGGAGAAGTCATTGGAAAATGCGATGGTTGCAGCTTATTTGTTACTCTAGAGACAATATTCAACATATATTCAACACAATTTACGTGTAACAAAACAGGTTATAATCATGATATACATGGGATGAATTTTAAAAGATGAAAAGGGCAATGTTAGTTTATAAGTATCTACTCCGTAAATTAACTGATATCTAAGTGCTTTATGATATTACCAGAGCGCTCTGAAATCTGAGCAGAGCACAGAGGGTACAACCGAACACTCCCAATATCTACTGCCAAAGTCTTGCCCTTTTCTTATTTTCATGTCTATGGTCCTGGTAATGGTGTACATAATGTACATAAATCAAAAACATGTTTTCAGGAAACTGGCTGCTCCCATGAAATCTGCCAAACAAAAGCAAACTGGAAACCATCTTAAAGTTCAACAGCCAACTGATGCGTATAAAACAGAGATGTGAAAATGATAGTCAATAAGCAATGCAAAAAATGCTTGCCACATCTTACACAATAAACGGCTTTGACAGCACTGTTTATAGCTTTGCCCTAATTCAGGTACACAAATCACAGCCTAGTGAATTCTGACTTAAGTTTATTTTTGTTGAGAGTAAATGATTAATAGGTGTGCCTCCTCATACAGTACATGTTGGCTACTCTGACACAATCTCTGTCAGTCAAATAGCACACAATTTAAAATGTGAGAATGGACCCTTTTCACAGCAGCCATTTTGACAGGTAGGTAAACACAGCTGAAGGTAATAACATTAATTGTGGGGGTGGTTCATTTACAGTACGTATTTCAGCATGAAGTTCTGTGTAGGAGATGTTTGGCACAGTACACCAGTCCCTCACCAGTATTACCCTCAGATGTGTTTACCTATCAAAATGGCTGCTGTGAAAAGGGTGTACACTGTACAGGGCTGAATTTCGAAGCGGGATTGCGGGTATTGCATTTACAGCTATGTTAATATAATCAGCCAGCATGAATGCTGGAAGACTGGTTGAAAGCGCTGTATAGACAGACCATACATCAACCGTGCACCCTCTCCCCCTCACTCTCCAGAAACATTCATGTCTGCCTCTCTCTACTAGGCTACAAGCCCCACTCCTTATAAGCTGGATAATGCTTATTTATACTCAAGCCGTATGATGGCAGATCCAGGGATTCCGCCAGACCACCGAGAATGGTTAGCACAGAGACTAAACGTATATATACACACCACTATGGCACTGTAATATGCTGTTTTAAGAATGTTAAGTTATCAATGTTGCTACAATTAAAATGTACAATAAGTATGAACCCATATATTACATAATGTGTCGCCATTTAGATATTTGGCAAAAATATTGAGGTATGAATTGTGTCCATATTGTGCAGCCCCAGTGCGCGTAGACACGTGCACCCCCTCAAGTAGCACGTAGACTAATTTGTTTCCTGTAGGAAACCCTGGGATCTATAAGCTTACGACCTGTTGTGAGCTGGTAGATCGGTTATTTTCGGGCATCATCATCATTATCATCATCATCTTATTACAAAATCTGGTTCAAATGTCTATTCCCTCTTCCTCTGTTCAATCTCTATTAATCTTCTCCCTTCCACATTTTGTTCGTCTGTCTGGTTATTTAGTTCCTCTCTCCATCCGTTTCTGTGAAGTGTTAATTCTCTTTTCATATCATCATCGTTAACATTTCATCTTTTGTCCCTTGTGCATTCTTTCCAAGGAGAAGTGTATAGGACATACAGTAGTAGACACGTACTGTAGGCACAGAATGCATAGACCACATACCAACTGTACCCATGCTCATACATAAAATCTACATTACAAAATAATTCTAGTGATCTTTAAAATGAATATTAATGAAGTGCACATAATTACTATACAGCTTCTGTCCATTTCTCATCCTCTCTCTCTCTTTCTCACACAAACCCATTCTATTGGAGCAGAGTGACAAAATAGTTATTTATAGTTAGTTATAAGCTCACCACTAGCATTCTTCTTAATTGTATATAAATGGCCGTTATGTGAAGCCGGTAACCCATTCAATCCGGGAACGCATACCGTGTCATTTTAGATTTCTTTTGCTATAATAATTATTTTATTTACAAGTTCATGAGCTTGTAGATCTGCTATTATTTGGGAAATATCGTGAAAATGTGCAAATCTTTGAATATATATGTTTTTTAAAGCGATGATTTTTTAACTCAAATCTTTGCTTCTGGGGATTCTACAAATATCTTCTGAATCCTAACAGTTCCAGGGGACCCGCCAGAAGCAAAGATATATATAGATTTTTTAGTAAAAACATTCTCAGTGATTCATTTTTGGGCTTTTATGCCTTTAATGATAGGACAGTCGACTGACAGGAAATGGGGAGAGAAATGGGGAGTGACAAGCAGCAAAGGTCGCCGGGATCGGGATTCGGGACTCGAATCCGCGACACGCTGTCAAGCTGGCATTGCAGCCTAGGGTGCCTGGACCGTCCGCCACGCCGTGGCCCAGGCCAGAAGCAAAGATTTGAGCAAAAAATATATATATTCAAAGATTTGCACACATTTTCACGATTTATTTTTCAAACATAGCAGATCTACAAGCTCATAGCGCTGCACTCGGTGCCGCGCTATGAGCTTGTATATCTGCTATTTTTTAATAGCCAAAGAAATCTAAAATGACACAGATGCTTTCCCGGATTGAATGGGTTAACAGGGTAATTCCCCCCAGTTTGACATTTGTATTTCAGGCCATGTGGTATGCGTGTACCATGGGGGTGCACATGCATTAATGAGGCTCAAAGTTCACGTGACGCACACTTTACTGCATTAAGACATGGCTATAGCCGTGGCCTAGCTACACCAGTTTAATATATATCGCCGTATTCAAAACCCATGTCAGGTATCTTAGAAAACAGCAGGCCAGACAAGCACTTTCTCTCCTTCTGCCCATCGGTATTGTAATCTGTTCCTAGGGTGCTTAGTCCTCTGACATGAGTAATGTGGCTTGGGTCTGTACTCAATCAAGTCTGTACCACTGTGTGTGTGTGTGTGTGTGTGTGTGTGTGTGTGTGTGTGTGTGTGTGTGTGTGTGTGTGTGTGTGTGTGTGTGTGTGTGTGTGTGTGTGTGTGTGTGTGTGTGTGTGTGTGTGATAGAATCAGCCGAGGCTTTAATGAGCCAGCCAGCTTGCCAATATACAGCAGGCTCAGGAGGACTGATGACTCCGACTCCACTTTATTTGACATTAATTTTAAACTTAATGGAAAATGGAACACTTAAGCATCAGCCATTATTAATGGCCTGTTCATATTCTTATTGATCAGATAGTAGCAAAAATCATCAAGGAGTTGTACTTGGCCATACTGTCAATATATAACTGAATACATAATATACGATGAAGACTCCTGGCTTAGATTTAACCAAGCAGAGATTCTCAGCAGGCTTTGACCATGTTAAGTATGAATAAAGTAACATCGACCTATCTGAGCTTCATCTGTGACACTGGAAAAGCTACAGTACATCAAGTGCCGTTCCTCATGTTGGACCAACTAAATGAGAGGAAGACACTAGTCCTGCATTCTGTGACAAAAAGCACTAGGTTTTACTTGGTTACCGAGGCTGTATCTTGTACACACAACACATATCTCCACTGACACAAACTAAACTGTTGTACATTTTGCTCTAAGAGTACATTGTAAAATTCTGAGTGTCAATATAACTCAGGAGTGGAAAATTGGCATGGAAGGGTCATTTTTTGCACTCCGAGTTAAATGGGCACTTAACATTTTATAGTGAATGTATGTATGCAGTGTAGCCTACTTGGCCTGAGCGCCTATGTTGTGTCTGATTGCAGCAGACACACAACCCCCCTCCAGTGTCTCCCTGACTGACCCAAGGATCAGGTTTCTGTTCCAGAGTCAAGGGGAGCCTGGGAGACTTCCTCTCCGCTACAGATCACTTTACTAGAATGCAGACGGACACTGACCAAACAGAGAGAGTCCTACTTGGTAAAACCACCGGGCTGAAACACTTGAGCAGACTGCAGAGTGGGAAGAGCCAAGTTTTTTTAGTGTCGCGGTACGAGTGCTTATTATGTAGTCAGCCACTGCAACTGTGAAAAACGCAGTCTCACTGAGCCCAACCTTCCCCACACCCACAAAAATGACAAATCGTCAGCCGTGTTCTACAACCATCTGCCACAACAAACAGCCCTTTTTTCCCCTTTGTTTTTTTTTTATGGGCTACTCACAAAATCCCCAACAAGTATTACATCACCAGTTGCAGTATGACCAACCGCTGTGATACACAACTTTACACTTCAATCTGAAAATCCCCCAAATTGCACAACATACAGTTTTAGAATAACAAGTTACTGGGATGAACATGCATCACATTTGACAAAATCCCCTAATAGCAGGTACTATGATTCCAAATTGCAGCTGCTTCTGCAATGCCAATTACATCCAGACATTCTCAACTTTGACCAGACATATCCAGAACTGATTGCCCCTCAAAGCCAGGCATTGATCCCTCTTTCCTAACCACGCTCTGCCAAATGCAGCATCTTGAGAAAGCAAGGCCATGGGCTACTAGGGCACATAAATAGAAAATGTCATTTAAATCAATGTTATGTCATGGCAGTGCAGACAATGGTGGTCTCACACTCCACTGCTGTCAGGAATGTATTCACAAACTACCTTTGAGAAGAAGCACTGCTGATCTAGAACAAATTTGCCTTTGTTTTAATGATTAATTTGTGTAATCACAGACAATGTTAATCAGTCATTTTAGATCAATAATATGTGCAAATAAAAGGTACATGTCAGGCAAAATGCCTGATACCCAACTGAACCATAGGAGATGGGACAAACTCAAGCATTACACAAATATAACCGACCCAAACATGAAATTGATAGCAAAACATACTAATGAACAGTCAATTTACTTGATTTTTAAACACATTAACCCTGCCGTCCCTATTTTGCGCATGTCATTATAGGTGACAATTTTGGGAATTTTAAATAGCATTTTCAAATAAACCTGAGTATAAAATAGGACTTAAGTGGTTAAACTGGCTGTGGAATCCAGTGGCCAGATGGATGTGTGGATCAGCCCCAGAACCTCCCAAAATGCATCCAGAACCCAGGAGAGAACCCAGCTGTCTGCGTGGGTTGGGAGGGGAGCAGGACAGAACCAATGTTTACAAAGGGAGATTACTGGTCCAAATGTTGAGTTCTGCACACTCCCACCCCCAAAAGCCTGTCTTAGCCAATAACATGTTAAAAACTGGGTCATAAACCTTTTTGTTTTTCATTAAAAGGTGGACTAATCTGAGATCTCTGAGGCTACAGGAGGAATGGGCGAGGAAAAAGGAGTTCAACAAAATAAGAGGCAGAGAAGTAGGAAAACATGGAACGGGGGGAAGAACCCTGTGTTTTCCTTTGGACCACTGAGGGGTGCAAAAATAACGCTTGATCTGTGGACACAAGAAATGCACATTTATCATCCCTGACACTGGCCCTGCTGACAAACATTCTCAGTGAATAACTGACACCAGAACTCTCAAACAAGCACTTGTCTTTGAATGTGTACACAACACATTGGTTGGACTAAATAGAGCAGAGGAATGTGGACGAGATAGGAGGGAAGGACCCATTCGTGGACAGAGAGTGAAAAGACTCTGAAGACAGGTGTGGAGTGTGTGGACAGTGGACAGACAGTGATGTAGTAGCCATTGCCTTCAATCCTGTCAACATACTTAGCTTGGTTAACCCATTAAGATCAGGAACGCATCGGTTTCATTTTAGATTTCTTTGGCTATTCAAAAAAATAGCATATATAAACAAGCTCATAGCGTGGCACCGAGTGCCGCGCTATGAGCTTGTAGATCAGCTTTTTTTTTTTCTGTGAAAATGTGTGCAAATCTTTGAATATATGTATTTTTTAAAGCGAACATTTTAACTTAAATTCTACAAATGTCTTCTAAATGCTAAACGGTTTTCTGAAAAAGAAACATACGTTACTTTTTCATGTCAAGGACCACCCAAAATGATATATATTTGGCCGCGGACCCCCATCTGAAAATATTTTGTTCCAGGGACCCCCCAGAACCAAAGATTTGAATTACAAATGTTCGCTTTAAAAAATATATATATATTCAAAGATTTGCACAAATCTTTTAGAATGTCTTTTTAGCAGATCTACAAGCTCATAGCGCGGCACTCGGTGCCGCGCTATGCAATTGTAGATCTGCTATTTTTTTATAGCCAAAGAAATCTAAAAAATTACACAGATGCGTTCCCGGTCTAAATGGGTTAATATACCTTCTTGGAAAGATAGTACATTTGATTTAGGCAAGAACAAGTTGTTTCAAACATGAAAATGACTCCTGGTAGATAAATGGAATAATAATGAACTGCACATTTCGTAAAGAAAGACGGGATCAAAACTAAATCAAGGGCTCTTCAATTTCCTTTAATATATTTGGTTATGGTTTTGCCCAGAGCAAAGGCAGGACACCCTACAAACACCACATCCAATTGACTGACGATTAAAGGTTCCTGTGACTCCAGCAGCACAAGGTACAAACAGCATTAGAGGCTCTTAAGGGGAGGGAGAGTTTTAGAGCCATCTGCAACAATTCCTGGAAGAAAAGGAAATGGCTGCCAGCAGCACTCTAAGTTGCAGGCCTTGAATAAACTTGTGACATCGTCAAAAACAGAAAGAAGCCAATGCCAGAAAAGTAACCAAGGGTAAGTGAATTCAATGCAGTATATACCATGCATTATGCAAGATAAAACATCCATGCAAGAGACAAAGAGAGAATGTTTTGGCTAAAGAGAGTACGTATGTACACTATAGTATGCGTGATATGAGAAGCTGAGATACCCGACGTCCGCCGGTACAACTGAGTTCACACTGTGTGAACCACGCCTGTGTTCCACAGGAACAGGAACATTCACAATTAAAATGTCCCTTGTATTCTCGGTGACCCCACAACAGCTCCATTATAAAAGGCCAAGTCGCATCAGTGTCACTCCATGTCCTGGATGAAGCCAGTTCATGTTGAAAAAATCATCCCATCGTCCTTAAATATGAAAATCTGGTCATTCTACAAATGACTGTTCCATGGTTTATTAAACTGTGAGTCATGATTGCTAATGGGGTGCGCATACATTTCCATTAGTGGGTTGCCATGGGATCATGGATCGCAGGGTGTGAGATTAAATTACTCATCTGGATACAAAGTTGAAAAAATTAAAACAGAATTTTCTTTATATATAAAAAAGGGGGGTCCTCGACCTTGACTGAACTGATATTACAGTTGAGTCTGTGGCTGAATCCCAAACGGGCCTTCTTTTCTGCGTCTATCCTGTTCTGGTCGCAGTTAAAATTAATAAGTACTTAAGAGTCAACATGCTGACGTGTTCCTTGCTCCTCACTGCGGCCAGCCTGACCTATGTGTGTTATGATTAGCCAAGAGTTGGAGGATTTGGACACATGTCCACTTGGCCCCACCAAAATGAGCTGTGGATTTCTCTCTCACACACACACACACACACACACACACACACAGGATGATGGCCAGACAGACATCAGCCAGGAAGGGAATTAGACGGCTACACATAGCACAGCATAGCCGGCAGATTACTGCTTAGGTAGAGAGACGGAGAGAAAAAGCCAGGTAGAGAGAGAAGCAGCCAGCTGCTGCAGAAAGAGAGATGAGATGGGTACAGAGAAATGAGCAGGGTAACAGAGACAGGCAGGCAGCCAAAAAGGGATAAAGACAGAGAGACACAGACAGGCAAGAAGAGAGAGTATCAAAGAGAAACAGACGAATGGGGCAGTAAATGATCAGTGAGAAAGACAGGCATACAAAGATGGGTGTTCTAGGGAACCAGGACAAGATAAACATAATTTCTGTCATAAAGTGATCTTAACTGTCTGGCATATTACAGAGTTTATATGACTTCAGTACAGTGTACTGTGGCACACCCATTCTACTGGATCCACCTGTGATGCGTCAGCCTTTGGCAGCAGATTATGATAAATATTTAGCCTTGGACACTATACAACCTATGACGTAATATACCCTGATGTGATGATTTTATCACACCGTGACACTCTGACAGACCACCTCCTCTCAGTCTCTGGTCCTTATGTCTAACTAATACTTTGTTGTGAGTCACCGAAAGTATCTGATTGTCAAGCTCTCTGAGGTGATGCTTTGCGTTGTTAGCTTGAAAATCTGTTATTTTGCGTCTCTTCTTAAGCAGGTAAAAGACGATAAAGTGTCTGTGCATACAACAGGCATCTGCCGTATAAAACCCCATTCTAAATGAGCAAGCAAAGTTTAGTCCAACTCCACTGAAGTCTAAAGGTACATAGATAAACTATTTCTACAAAAAATATTGTCAGTATTAGCCTAAAGCAAGCTACACACCACTGTTGTCCAGACATCTACAGACTAAGTCTTAAATTGGGAGATCAGTCGGAGATCAGTCGGTTGAAAGGTGTGAAAGAGTTGCTGAATGCAGCTCTCTCCACACCGTGCAGTCGGCTGGTATCGTACATGCTAAAAATGAGAGCTTGACGTTCTAATGAACATGCCCTCGCATGCGTAACTGCAGGGCTTACACAGCATTGATATGGTACATTGACTACATTCACATGAATTCATTTGAGAAATCATAGCAAAACACACAGATGACCACTGCACAGCAGAGGGCTTATAGGGCATAGCAGTGGCGGCCATTTTCTGGTTCCACTTCAAAATAGTCAATGCATTTTTCCCATTGACATTTCCAAAAATATTTATATCAATTATTTTAAGCTTAGAATCAAGCCATCCAGGGTCCTGGTGAATCATGACCATAAAACGTTTGATTCTGTGAAAACTTTTTTGAAAACGGCAAAACAAAAGGGTATTTATTAAATATAGTATATCATATAATTAAATATAAAATAAATTTAAAAAAATGTTTTATGGTCATGATTCACCAGGACCCTGGATGGCTTGATTCTAGGCTTAAATGAATTGATATAAATATTTTTGGAAATGTCAATGGGAAAAATGCATTGACTATTTTGAAGTGGAACCAGAAAATGGCCGCCACTGCTATGCCCTATAGGACATAGACACAAGGCTGTACGTTAACAAAATGCCATTTAGCATTTAGTATCTGCATTTTCTGCAAATACAGCGGCGACAATGTGTGTATGCAGACAGAAAACTCCCCCTTGCATGGCTAAACAGCCAATCAGAGAGCTCTAGCTCTACGCCACCCCGATGCTATCAACGGGCAACGACCCACTGAGCTGGCTCAGTCGGCGAGTGACGCCTCACTACAACTGATACAGTTGTAGTGTACTACACTACACTAGAACCTTTAGGATAGGTGCTATATAGCACCAACAGAGGTTCCCCTATGATTACAATCCAAAGCACCACTTTTAGTGCTATTTAGCACCATTTTTGTTTAGCACATATGACCACAGTGAAGCATCCTGTCCTGCTATTAAACAACCTAGTATCACCTCCGATGTGTCGAACTGTCAATATACAAAACAAAATGGGACGGCTAGTCGGCTAGGTGTGAGATGGGGGAGTGTAGTTGGCTCTAGGTATTTTATCAATACTCTGCAGTTTCAGAACCAGAGCCCCACTCTGAACAGCAGCACAAATTCCTCCTGCCTGCCTGGGGCTTTGGCTGTATGCCCCTCCCTGCAGCAGCAGCAGCAGCTAACGACACATGGGAGGGTTAAACCCTCCATTTTCTACCACATGTCTTGCCCTCTCTGACATGTTTCTTCTTTTCTTTTGTGTTCTGCATCCTTTAATTCAAACATATAAATTGATATTGTTGCTGTGGGAAAGCTTGTATGTCCAAAAACATTCATTTTGTAATACTATTTTAAAAACATTTTAAAATAGTGAAAATAGCCGATGTGGTGCGTTTTGAGCTTGTATATCTGCCATTTTTACTACTTTAGTACGACACTCTTGTATGATGAAGTAGTAGGGCATTAATTTATGAAAAATAAAAATGTAGATACAAGGATTCTGCCTGACAGCAGTGATATATGTTATATATCCATAATCCCTGCATGTGACATCACATATTCGGCTATATCATATACTTACACATTAATGTATAATAATTGCATATTCATGTAACATGAGCATAGCAAGATGAGGCACTCTTACAGCCACGTAATGATTTGTTCATAAAAGGCTGTTCAATTTCAAGTTCTCTTTCCATGCTAAACCCACTCTACTCGCTGTATTCATCTTCCAGAAAACACTAATTTAAGCATAAGTAGGGCTGAAGCTGAATGTGGCAATGTCATTCTGTCCCTCAGCTAATGCTGCACGACTAGCTACCACCACGCATGTTTTTGGAGGTCTCTCTTTTGTCAGCCACACAGATTATTTTCATTCCCTTTTAGGTGCATCTATTCATGCTGCCACTGTCTGCCACGAAATCTCAAACCAATCAATTGCCAGGAACCTGTGGGAAACGTAGTCCAAAAACAACTAGTAGAGAAATGAGCTGTTGTTGTACTGTGATGACTGCAACACGCCAAACAGCAGCCAGTCCCCTGTGGTGCTGTCTCTCCCTGGTACAGTTATGCGCCATGCCAGTGCCACCCTCCCTGAGAGCACGATTCCTCCATCTATCTTTTCCCATCATTGTAGCCCTATTTCCCCTCCTCTGTTCATCCATCTGTATATCATCTGCGGTGACCTCACTCTGTCTATTCTCCACTCTTCATTTCTTGCTTGCTTGCCCCCCTACCATCCTTGTCTGCATATCTGTCCATTTCTCCGATGCCCTTCACTTTCTTTGCTACCGTCTCCATTCTTTCCTCTTCAACTCAACATCCTTCATCCTCTTTCTCTCCTGACTCCCCCCTCCTGGAACAGCTTGTGACCGACAGCCACCATTGGCCACTCTCTCTGTGTCTCTGAGAGCACAATACACGTCTGTAACAGCGGTGTCAGCAGGCTTTGGGCTCTGGGCCAGACAGCCGCTGTGTCTTTTGTTGGCCAAGCTGAGGCCGCCGAGCCACACATAGCAGTTTGCCAGCATGTACCGCCTACTGTTGAAACATCACCAGGGCTACAGCAAGCAATCAGCTGGCTCCAATTGGCCGTCAGAGGGTAGCCCATCAATCCTGCTGCTAGTGGTCTGTCTCCAGAGCTGTTTCTGTGGTGGACTGGAACTCAAAGCAATGGAATGGATTCCCAAAAACCTGTTAGCGCTAGGATAGTTGCATGTTGATGTTTTTGGTCAAATTGGCTTGCAATGGCGCTAGGATGGTCTCACCACAAGGTGCTTAGGAAACTGGTCCTTGCTGCCTGGTATCCATGGGAGATGATTACCCAAGAGGAACAAAGGTATTCAGAGACTTAGGGCACCAGAGACTAAAGCTCAGATCACACTCTCTGCTCTCTGGAGAAGAAGCTGGTGATGAATCAACACGTTTAATGAGAAACTAATTCAACAAGCACCACATGATGTGTGCAGTTGTTGATGTGTGTGTGTGTGTGTGTGTGTGTGTGTGTGTGTGTGTGTGTGTGTGTGTGTGTGTGTGTGTGTGTGTGTGTGTGTGTGTGTGTGTTTATATATTAGGGCTGTCAAAATTAACACCATAATAACGCATTAACGATATATATATATTGTCACCAATTGTTTTAACACAAACAAAATGTGTACATTATTTTTTTGAACTGAGCTCAGAGATAGATATATCTCTATATATACACAAACACACATATATATACATATAGTAAGAAAATAAAGTCAGTGTGTGTTATAAACATGCACTTCAAACCATCTCCTCACCCGCAATCTGGCGCGGGACACCAGCGACAGTCGGGGTCAGCCACCAGCCACCTCCTCAGCATGAACTCCTCGTACTTCTCCATGAGCACATGGTCGCCCAGGATCATGCGGATGTCGTGCGGGTTGAACCGCTCCGAGCACTCCGGGCAGCTGATGTTGACGCGCGACTCTGAGATCTCGATGCGCAGGTACTGACGCAGGCAGTCGGCACAGGAGCGGTGGGGGCAGGTCATGATGTCTGGGAAGCTCTCCCTGGAGTGACGCAGAAGGCACAGCGGACACTCCAGTAGCTCTCCTTCACCTCCATCCCCAGCACCAGAAAAGGAGGAGGTGGTGGGGGTGTAGGAGGGCGGCCCTGAGGCAGATGAGGTGGAGGCAGCAGCAACAACAGCAGCAGCAGCACCACCACCACCGCCGGATGTGGAGACAGTAGTGGTCCCTGGCACGGAGAAGAAGGCAGCATTCTTGTCGTTACACATCTCGGAGTGGATACTCTCGATGCTGGCGATGCCGTCCACCCCTCCTCCTCCGTGGTGATGGAGTTCACGGGACCGGTGGCGCGCCCCGGATTTGGGCTCCCTGCCCCGCCGTCGGAACAGCGAGGCCAGGGAGAGGCGCCTCTTCTTCGGGGCCTTCTTGATGGAGGGCAGGGAGATCGAGGAGGCGGTGGACTGAAGGTCCCGGTCGGAGCCCATCACGCAACCGCCTCCACCTAGATGCTGGTGCTTTTGCAGACTCATGTCTCCAGGGGAAGGATAGGGGACCGAGGAGGGAAGAGGGCCCGGCGGCGGGGAGCCAGAGCTGGGAAGCCTGCCCCTCACATGGGTGGGGAGGTCAGGGAGCGGGATGGGGGAGGGGGAAAGGTGGTCCACTGGGGAGGGGGGGGAGGGGCGGGGGGAGGGGCGGGGGAAGGGAAGGGAGGGTGAGGGTCCGTCTGGGTTTAAGACATGATGGCTTCTCCTGATCAGCCTCGTGGTCACATCTAACAGCCGGATCTTGGCGGAGGGGCGAGGGCTCACTTGCTGTGAGCTCCCACGCATGCAACAGAACCTGTAGAGAGACAGAGAGCAAAACAAGAGGAACAGAGAGTGAGAAAAAAAGAAAACACTGATGGAAGACGGGTGAAATAGACTATTCACCTTCAAAGACCACTTGGTCACAAATAAATAATAGGCATACCATTCTAAAACATTTTTAAACAATACGCAAAACTTAAACTATGTTAAGACTTGGTAGACTTGAAGTTCAACATTCCAGCGGCAACAGTATCATATTTTCCATCACAGATAAAAGATAATAAATCCTACTGCACACAATTCATTTGTGTCTCTTTCGGTTTGGAACATGATGACCTCCTCCAAATAGGAGAAAGATGGGAGAAAAGTGAGGAGGAAGAGGAGAGAGAAGGTGATAAGAGGAAATGAGAACACACCGTTCTCCAGTCAAGAGCTTTGCCAGTGTGCACAGCTGCAGACAGCCAGTGGGTACACTGCGCGTGCGTGCGTGCGTGTGTGTGCGCGTCTAATAACTGAGGTAATGACGTGACATCTTCCACTAAAGGAGACACAAGTGGGCATCAAGCAGAGGAGAACACGGGTACAAAAAGTCCCTCTTACACCATGTCATTGCCTTATAAAGGTCTGTAGATATGATGTAGCAAAAACACAAACTGTGCCTTCCAGGAGTGGCCTTCAACACAAGGACATTAATTTAAGCGCTGCAGTCTTATGCAATTCGGGTCCCATCTCCCAGAGCAAAAAAAGGCCTATGTCTCACTCACAGTCTAAATCTTGGAATGAATTAGAAACAAATGTGACTGTGTATTAGGGGTCCCACAGTTTGGTTCAAACCTTGGTTTTTGGGTCACGGTTTCAGTACAGTAGAAAATATTTCCAAAATGTTCTTTATTTTAATTATTGGCAACAAAAAGTTTTTTTTATATTCAGAAACATTCCAGTATTTTCTGCCTTTTATTATTTAAGGAAAATTATATCGCAGACTTTACTTTCATTATTATGCTCACAACTTTAAATGAGCTCCTGCAACAAGTGGTAGGATAACAACGTCAGGTAGGCTAATCATTATGCTCATTTTTTAATCTGATGGTGTCGCGCCCGCCTAATACAGACAATCTACAGGCTCCCAATGTGTCGTGATGCTTGTGGATCGGCTGTTTTGGGCTCTGGATTCACTCTCGGGGAACTCTGGGAGTGATGTTTTTTTTCCTTTTTTGCAAAACCGAAAAACCGTAGTCCAATAAAGGCGCATTGAACCGTGCAGGGCGAACCGTACGGTTCAGTTTTATACTGTAAACCGCTGCACCCCTACTGTGTATGTGTTGTTCTTTTCTTCTGATTATGTAATGTTCTATTACACAGAAGTCTCTAATTCACAAAAAGTCAATAAAAGGTATCTATGTTGCAATAAATTCCCTTCTTTAGCTTGTGAAGAGTTTGTTAACTAATGACCAATGCATGTTTGCTAATCCCTGACATCTTCTGTCTGCCAATATCGTTGCTGGGCATCGGTGAGTGCACGTTTGCATAGCTTATCAGTTAGTCATTCAGACACTGATCAGAGTGGCCCGTCTATGAGATCAGCAGTGACAAGGCCTGTACCTTTACTAATAATAGGAAATAGGAAGAGGCATCATGATAAGAAGTCTTGGCAAAGTGATGTCTCACTTTTCAGAACGCACATCTCAACAGGACTACAGGGACAGACAAAATCCAACATTAGTTGTTCTCTACATTGATCAGTGTTTTGTACAAATCAGACAGAAATAAGATTACGTTATGTTTTGCATCTAAGGATGGCAATGACGGATGGTCAGTGTTAAGGAGCAGCAAGCATGTAAGAAGAATGAAAGTGAAAATAGCAGATCTACGTCGCATCGTGAAGCGTTGTGAGCTTGTAGATCGGCTATTTTTGCATGCTACCATTGTACAACGAAGTATAAGTATAGTAACCATTTGGTTGGAGTAGCACTGTTTAATAAACTAGTCTACTAGCTGTGCACATTTCCCAGCCACAAAGAGGTCTAAAATACAACCTGAAAGAGAAGACCATCTCTTACAGACCTACAGACCTATCATGTCTAATGGTGACGCATGGTTTACCAAGATAAGATGGGTTTACCACCTGTCTTGTCCAGGTGTCTTGGTGTGGTGACGAGGTGAGTGGAAAAATAATGCCTGTTATTTAGTGTTAGCCGTTTCAACTTTACCTCCTAATGAGTGGGTGTGTTTGTGTTCTTGGTTACACCTTTGCAATGACCCATGGAGTGGACACACACACTCACACAAAATGACTTTGTCTTTTATGACTAATCTGGAAAAACAGCCCTAATACATACTGTATATTATATACTATATACACACACACACACACAGACACATGCAGTGAGGAACTAAATGGGCTTTTGAACATAATTTCTACACGCACACTAAGGGTGTGATGACACTAAGAAGCATCGCTACAGATACAGAGTTCCAGACCCATCAAAATGCCTTATAGACAGAAGGGATCTGCATGACTGACCAAAGATCTTATTAAAAAATGCTACTGTTCTTGCAAAAAAAAATGGTGTGTGTGTGTGAGCAAAGAGCAGCCTCAGTGCAGCACTTGGGGACCAAACCCAGTTGTAATGCTAGTACTTTGGTCAAGGGCACTGGCAGCAAATATCTAACAGGCATGTCTGTTTGGTGTGGGAGGCCGGAGTACCAGAGGAAACCCAAAGCAAACATGGGGAGAACGTGCAAACTCCACACACAAGGCCAACTCTGCCAGGGTTCAAACTCATGACCTTCTTGCTGTGAGGCAATAGTGCTAACCACCCTGGGCCTGCACCACTGCGTTTGAGGGGTTGACAAATGACAATAACCGTTAGTGACATGCATGTTAGTGACATCCCTGTTAGTGGCATCCCTAATGTTCAGGCAAAAAGACATGCATTTAGGAAATCGAAAGAAATCCGACATAAGAATTTGCATGGCACTCAAGTGGCGCAGTGGTAAAGTGCCTGGCCACCACCATGGAGGTTGTGGCTTCAAATCCACCGTGGTGCATCCGGCTTTGTCGAGCGTCTACACAAACACAATTGGCCCTTGTTCTGGCATAAAGACTAAAATGGGGAGAAAGGGGGTAAAAGGTCTGTCCCAACAACTACTATGCATGTATTGTAAACAGGGCAACATAGTCTACCTGGCTGTCGTGCAATTCTGTCAATCTGTGTGCCAAAACTGCCAAAACCACTAACATCAAAGACGGCATGCCACCGCACCACTCACATAACCTCACTCTACTAAGTGCAATGACACTCTTCTTGGAATTCCTCAGTCACACACGTGCTGCTTTTAACTTGTTCTCGACCACTGCTCTCTCTTTCTCTCTCTCTCTCTATCAACAGAGAGCGAGAAAATAGATCCCCTCCCTAATCCTTTGCTACTACTCCGCTCACTCTGAGCCAAGGTTCAAAACAGGAAACTCTAATGTGGTGCTGGGCAGGCTTTAGTAACTACTGGAGTCTGGACATATGGAGCCCTTGAGAAGAGGCACAGAGCTCAGGGTATAAGATCCTGTACCAGTGGCTGTAATGTTTAATCATCACGCCATTATTAAGTGGTTATGTATTCTAACATTTCGCTTTATGATAATAATGCCCACTCCACTGGTTGATTACAGAGACAAGGAGCAGTCATATGTTTTGCGCTGTTACTGAGAAAGGGGAAGTAGCTAATATGATTTAAAAGTAAGTCAAATGACAACACTCTGCATGCACAGTGCATTCTCTCATGTGCAAACCACACTACTGTCAACACAAGTCACACTGAGCCACAGGACTAAATTCTTCAGTTAAATTGTTTAATTAAGGAAAATGTTATATTATGATATTTCAGTTAACCAACCGATAATAGCTTAAAGCAAAATACACAATTTGTAACATGTTAAAGGGACTACACCATGAATTTTCACTTTTTCTTCTTTTTTGTGTGTTTTTGGTCTCCCCTACCTCTCTTCTATCCCAAAAAATACCCCAGTTTGAACACTCAGGCTTTCACAGCAAATCTGGGGTTTTCTGTAAATTGGTCTCAAAACAGGCCAAACTGATTTGTGACGTCACGTATTTTTTTTAAACTTTTTCTTTACTTTTTCCACACAGAACCAGGAGATAACATGCATACAAACTGGCTCAATAGCGCCCCGTGCCAAACAGGACAATGTGGTATTGCAGGTGAAAGTGCTTTATAAGCCAGAGAGAAGTTAGTTGGAATGAGTATATCTGAGGCTTGATTTAGGCTCAAACCTTTTGAAAAACGTTTGAGGGACATAAACAATATGATATTAAATATATATATATATCTTTTTTAATTCATGGTGTAGATCCTTTAACAATCTTCTGTTCTAGTTTTTGCTAGGGATGTGCAAGACATACTTACTATTAATAACGAATATTCGACCACAATGCTAATGCAGTAGAGAATGAATATTACACCCATCGATGTTTATCCTCCAACGATTATTTGAATATTCTATTATTATTCTGACCCATCCCTAGTTTTTGCCAACTACCTGTTACCATGTGAGAAGTAGCTTGATTGATTAATGAGCACGCTGATAACTAAGGAGTTTTAATTCATCCGTTTCCATTAAGTGAAGCATTGCATTAGTTGTCAGCCAGCCATGCTTTTCTACACTCCAATCACAGCTCATTCCCACAACAAGGCGGTCCATTTAAGTATGGCTACCTACTACACTGGATCTCTGCAATTCAATTGCTGCCACACATATGCTGCTGGCAACAGTAGCAAGGCTTGCCACCTCCACCGCAGCCTCCACTTTCTAGTTCAGAGACTTGCATGGCTCAAAAGTTCAACTGAATGTTAAATTGAAATTCATGTTTGCGTAGCTCTCAAGAAATCTGAAATTCAATGTTTGCATGGCTTTAAAGTTACTGAAATTCATTGTGGCATGACTCTAAAGTTAAACTGGAATTCAGGTTTGCATGACTCAAGTTAAACTGATTCATTCAATGTCTTGCTTTAGGCCCGCTCTTGTACTCATGGGTTTGCATTGTGTTCCCTGATTTAGCTTCAGAATGCCGCTTGGAGCCATCAATGCCAAATATAACTGTATTTAATTTGTTGCAATAAATAGTTATCTATTCATGATGTGAGTGTTCCTGACTGAATTATTTATTTTAAAACATCTTTCATAAATAAGTTGTTCAGTTTGCACACAGTCCACATTGTCACTTGTGACTTGTAATTGAGCAGGCCCAATGGGTATAAATGATACTCCCATTGAACCTGTCCCTTTTCCCTCCAGTCAAAATACATTTCACAGGAGAACAAAATGCCTGCCATTTTCCACTAATCATCTTGGTGAACACATCATGGGACATTCATTGAAAAGCCACCCAGAGATAGCCTGGTTCCAAACCATAGACCTTGCCCACTCTCTGAGTGGACTGCCCCTCTTGGTCTGGTGTTGATATCTGAGCCTAGGACTTTATTCGGTCCAAAAAGTACCGTCCAATGAGAGTCGGAGGTGGGGGTGGGTCTAACGACAAGCCAATCAGTGAATATCTGCTAAAACAAGCTGTGCGATGACGTCAGATGTAGGTGGAGCCGTGGATCTCTTGTGATTGGTTTAGGGAAATTCGAACCCCCTCCCCCTTGTAATCGCCGACACTGCAGGCAATTTCAGACTGAAGCTCCATGCATCTTCAGGCTAATAATCAGGCTAACCCAGAGACTAACCTGTCACCCAAGCTTCTCTAAATGAAGCCAGGAAAACTGTCACTGCCTGCAGCAAGTGAAGAAATATAAATAAAAACAAAATAAAACACAAATATACACCAGGTGTATATTTGTGTTTTATTTTGCAAGACACAAAAGTACACTGAATAAAATAAAGCTTTTGTTATAGTTGTTGACAAATTTCACCTCAAAAGACTATGATATGAAAAGAGCTAGGACGGCAGAGTGGAAAAACTGCAGCAGTGGCGTTAACTATCAAGCCTGCAGAAGTCCCTGCAGCTCTTTCCTGCAGGATGTTCTATGTGCGCGCACTTCAAAGGCTACAGTACTACTGCTGCTCTGTGGACGGCTTGCTGCTGTGATCCGATGCTTTCTGCTGTGGTCAAACTGTACAGGAAATATGTGCCTACAGTGTGCAGTAAACAGGGACGAGCAAAATAATAATGACACTCATTGAACCATGGAGAGAAGGCTACTGTGTGTATGTTCCATCTACTTAGAATAAGTAACAACGGTACTGCAGAGTTTAAAATCTCAGCTGACTGTGCAGAGGCTTTATCACAAAAAAGCAGATATCCCTGCATGTGTGTGTTGAGGGGCCTGGAGCAGGTAGACTGATGCACCTACCATAAGAAGCCTGGCTAAAACCTCCATCAGATAAAACAACTCCAATGTCAGCTCATCTGGCTGTAGCCTGTAGTCAGCATTCACAGCAGAGATTTAAGTAGACACACATACATTTACAAAGCAGCAGTTGAGCAAAGAATGAGATAAGACTTCTTAAGTGAAAGAGAAGGGGTGGACTCAGAGAGGTGAGAGGGAGGGTGAGAGAAAAGGGGAGAGGGGCAGAAGAGGGGATAAAGGGAAACATGAGGAAAGGAGGAGCAGAAATGACACCAAGAGATAGATGAGGAAAGAGGGAGAGTGAAAGAGAGTTGTTTAAGTACAGAAGGGGGAGGGAGAGATGTGGTTTCATCAATGGCCCAAATAGTGGGCCATTTTCTTGACTTGCTCAAAGAAACAGAGTTTCTCAGAGTTTTGGCGGCATTCCAATCAGCGCTACAGTACATTTTCCTCACTGATTAAGTGTCAGATTCAAGGAAGGAGCATGCCATGTGCTGGACTGCTGGTAGAATAAGAATGGAGAGAAAGAGGAAGAGAGCAGTTCTCATTAACTGAACTGAATCAATCCGATCGTATCCAATAACACAGATAGGCAGAGCGGGCTAGATGTCGGTCACGCGTAGCTAACTAGCAGCCGTAGCTGCATGCTAATGTCAAGAGATGCCGGCGTGGTTGTGAGGTTAGTCAGCAAACAGCACAGACACAGATTGTTAGCTCCATGAAGATGTGGCGCTGTGGAGAATGAAGGGCTTGGATCAGTGTGCCAGATATGGGTAAACTATGCAGAATATATTGCAGAACAAATCTGAAGTCAGTTCCAAACAACAGGATAAAACTATCATACTGTACTGTGGGACTTGGAATGGAAGTAAGACTTCTGAAAGGAAAATGCATGGCAAGCTAAAAATTAAGATATTTCTAGTTTGGCACCAAGCAGCACTCTGCAGGCTGGGTAATGGCTTTGAACAGGCCACTCTCTGCTGTGTGTTGTAGCTGGATTCCACCATTATCTGAGAGCCTTGCATAAACACAGGAAAATGTGATGCTGAAAACACTGCGTGACGCAGAAGCAGCAACTAATAATTAAGACCAGCTTTTGAGGATTATTACCATGTGCAATTCACACAAGTCATGCTAACACAAAGAAAGGCATGCCATGCACGCAACAAGCAAGCACGTACACACACAAGCATGTACATACACATAATACACACGCCCATCCTGTCTGTCTCACCGCCAATGGCATGTCAAATTCGTTGCTGTCGGGTGGAAACCTTTTATGTCCAAAACCATTCCTTTATTATTTTAAAGCTCTACAAGCTCTCAACACGTCACGATTCAACACGTTGTAAGCTTGTAGATCTGTTTTTTAATTACTTTTGTGCAACACTCTTGTATGATGAATTTACGGGAAAAAAGTTCAAGTATGGAGATCCAAGGTTTCTGCCCGACAGCAACAAATTCCTCTTTGGCTGGTGAAATACAGAGACCAACCAGCCACTCATGGCAGGTAAAACATTAGGAGGCAACTTCCTTAATGTTCATACACAAAATTGCTTCTGTTGTCTGTCAGTTATTCTGCCTAAAGTGCTACTTTCTTTTCCAAGTGGTGCAGCAGTACACGTTTTTCAAATGAATATGAAAATGTTGAATTTGCCTTATTTGTCCTCCATCAACACTAAGGTACCTCTTAAATCATAGCTGATCTGAGCTCGGGCATTTCAAGTCAGTAGTTAAGAAACAGACACTGGATGAAGAAAGAGTCATGTAAGCAACATGTGTGTCTGTCTGACAATGGCAGTGGGAGAAATGCAAGGGTTTGGGGACTAGTTGCAGAGGGGGTAGACAGACGGTTTGTTGCTACAAAATGCCTGGGCTTCCATGTCTTTCCATTCCTTATTGACAGAGTTCATTGGGACATACCTCTACTGACCTCAGCTGACCTGCTGTAGACTGGGACTGTGAAACTCTCACACTACATACACTCACACTCCTACAGTCCATTCACAAGATGCTGGTTATCTCTATGTCCCTAGGATAATTCAGCACTCTGTAGGTGGCAGATAATTTTACCACTATGCGCCACTTCTGTGGAATAAACTTCCCCCGAGGCAGGCTCTATTGAAAATATTAGTAATCACTCTTACAGCTCAATTATGAGCTCAAACCAGCTACTATGTTGGATTTATTTTTTATACAATTGTGTTATTTGTTTATTATTATTATTATTATTATTATATTATTGTACTTTGTTGATATTAGGACTGTAGACCACAGAGATTATATTTTGTGTACTTAGACTTGTGAATATACCTACTCTAATTAAAATAATAATTGGAACCCCTATAGTTTTTGTTGGTGTATTTATGAAGTACTTTAGTACATAACTGAAATTCTTCCTCTGAACTTATTTACCCTTCCTAACTATTAGGAGCAGTAGGAAAGTGCCATTATTACAACATCCAGGGAGCACTTATGGGGATACGTCTTGCTCAGGGACACTTCAAAAAATTCACTGGGCGAACCAAGGGTTGAACCGGTGACCTTCCAATTGCCAGACAGCCTATCTACTCACTCAGCTACATCCGCCATCAAACAGAAAAACCTTTATGGTAAAGCACACTCTTTTTTTTTACAATTCTTTCCTTTTCATCCTAGTTTACAAGGCCAATCCCCAATTCCCTGTGTATTCTAGGACCTTGTCACTGCCAACTCCTACAGTTAGAACTCAGGAGAGCATAGACAACCACGTATCTCGTCAACATGGTATTCAAACACCTAGTCTCCATGGTGGTTGACAGAAACTTTACCCTTGCACCACCGAGCGCTCCCTAGCACACTTGAATCTCTGAGGCAAATGAGACTTCCTGTTGAAGGGAAGTCTTAATAACTTTTCTCTTTTTCTTTGGACTTTGCACTGCTTAGTCTTAGTGTGTTCCAGACACTTATACATTATTCTAACGAGTACTGTGTTTGATAGAATAATAATAACATAAGATAACTGTGATAAATATCAGTATGGCAAACAATTGCAGTTCTAATTTTCATGAGACATGGAATTGATGGAACTAGGCCTATACATTCCACACCTATTGGTGTTATTCCCTTGTTGTTTCTGTCGATGACGTATCTCAATCTCAACTCTTAAACACTAACTTACTGGCACTTAAACAATAAAATACATTTGCACAGCCTACAATGTTAAAGATGGAGGAGGTCCTCTGGCTCTTAACATTAAAAAAAACTGTTTTAAGAAACCAAACACACAAAACAAACAACAAAAATAAACAGCGGGTTAGAGGACCTTTTAAGCACCTACGAAGTTATTTTCCTGTTGTGTTGACATCCAGGTTAAACATAAACCCAGTCAGACTCACTCCAAACTAAATGGAGATTATTATGGGACCATGTTTGCACCTCCGGCACCAGTCTTCACCCTTGACCCAACTAAGGCTGTCAACGAATATTCCATATTCGATTATTCCTTAAAAAGCAAAATTCTTCTGCGTGAGTTCTCACGAGACTCTGGGCGCATGTACCCTTAAACGGCGACTGGTCTCGCGAGATCACAGAGCCGTCAGTCAGAGGCAGAAGGGAGAAGCAGGAAGAAGTCTGCCCTCAAAGCTTTACTTAAATCGCACAACGTGCAAATCGGAAAAATAATTTGAACAGCCCACACGAGAAAGATAGTGCGAGAGAATTTGTGTGTGTGTGTGTGAGAGTGAGAAAGAGAGAAAGACGCACATACTTCATGGAAGCACTCACACTTCTGGCAAAAGAACATCATGATTGATCAGATCATGAAAAATATTTGTAATATAGCTTGTAATATAGTGAGTTTGGTGTCTCTCTATAAGCAGTATAGCTTCCAGGGTTAGGCTATGTGTGTGCAGAGCATGGCAAATTGGCAACCCACCCACATGTGAGTGGAATGCTGTGTGGTCTCTTGCTGCTACTGGCATGGTGGCTGTGCACAATGTGAAACTCCTTACCTTATTTAATACTACGCCAGCTCGCAAAGAGACCGAGCTGCAGGGAGATAAAACAGTGGGGCTGGAAGATAGAGACTCATTCACATACAGCCAAGCAGAGGCAGAAAAACAGGCACACACATACAGCATGGGAGCAGTAAAATTCAGAGCGGCTGATCTGAGGCAGTGCCATCAGTCGGTCAGTGTCCACTCAGGCTGCATTCCTAGCCTGCCTGTCTCCTGTGTAATGCTGCCTCTATGCACATTCCTGGGCCTCTGTGGGGCTAGGGACAGTCAATACATTAACACGGCTCTAACTGCAACACATACACACACATTGATGCACGCACGCGCGCGCATCAACCCCTGGCAGGCGAGCCCAACAGCAATTGACTGATGTGGGCTGGCAGCCTGGCAGCCAAACAGTTTCCCTTCCTCCTTTCTCTCTCTTCACCCAAGTGCAGAGCAAGCCGCAAGCTGTGGGTGTGGTCGATCAATGTCTGTGTTTCTATGAGGGATTTAACCTTGTGCAAGTGTATTCTGTGGACAAAGACATTTAGATTAAATTACCACTCTGACAACAAAACCTAAGAAGGTGGTTGACCAACACAAACTGTTAACTTGAGGAGAGGAATTGGAGCAAAGGCTATAAATGACATAAATATAGCTATCATAGTTGCCAAGTCTGCTTATTATACATTTTGGGCTTGTTTTTCTGCAAAGTCACTTGTAAATACTGGTATTTTCTGGTATTTGGGCTTGTTTCCAAAGTGTAGTTGCTTATTTGGGCTTGCATCCTAAAATTGTCTAAAACAAAGTTAGACTAGAAAACATGCTCCTCTGAGCACAGGTCTCCGCCAGGTCAGGTAGGTTATTGTGGGCCAGCAATGTACGGAATTCGCCAATCAGGATGGAACATTGACTCACTTGACTATTCTAATGTGTACCGATTTGTGTGAGGTTTGGAATAAAATCTGAAGGAGTAATATACAAAATTGGGTTTACATATGTCAGCCTCCTGGTGGCGCTACAAAAGGTAGATGTGAAAAATGCAGGGCAAAGGTTTGTCCTTGGCCTCTAAGGAGTGCGCATACAAAGTTTTACACAGATCGGTGCAGTTATAGGTAAAAACACGAATCGGCCAGTTATAGCGTCACCATGAGGCTGATTTGAAAATTTTCAAGTGGCATTTCTTCTTTGACCTAGTGGGAATGTACGCGCAAAATTTCATGCAAATTGCACGCTGTGTTCATGATTTGAAAGATTTTGTTTGAAACAGAGTACTCCTGCAAACTTTGGAAGCCAAACTTAGCCAATCAGGATGGAATATGAAAAATCTGAAAGACTTCGTTTAATGACTATAGAGATACTGTGCACCCATTTGCGTGATGTTTGGACAAAATCTGTAGGAGTACTGTCAAAAAAATGTTTGGGCAAAAATTGGCCTCCTGGTGGCGCTATAACAGGCCCATGTGAAATATTTGGGGCAGAGGTTCTGCTCTGGCATCCAGGGAGTGTGTGTGCACAGTTTCCCTGCGAGCAAGCCAACGGTGCCAGAGATTAGCTGTTCACAGATGGAAAGATGGACAGTGGACACGGACACGCACGCACGGACGGACGGACGGACAGGGTGCAAAACATAGTCTTGGCCATGCCTATCGGCCTGGCGGAGACAACAATTAGGTTTTACTGAGCTCCAGTCAGTCAAAACCTAACCTCATGTCACCAGGCTTTCCGCAGGAGCAGTCCACAACAGCATTCCCTCTGTCCCTCCCCTTCCCCCATGCACATGCACACACCCTGTGCTCCATGCTGGTTTCTCTCGTGAAATGTGGCAACATTGATAGCTATAAAATCACCTAGTTTTAACGAAGGTCTCTGATAAGCATTACCTCAGAAAATATTAAGGATTTAATACTATCCTGATAATCCTGAGACTAAGCAACATCACAGGCATATACTGAAAACAAAACAAAGGGAAGACAATGCTCACTACAGCAGTGTTACAGTTAACAGGGGAGCCGTTGTTGAAGGCACGAGACGAGAGGCGAGGCAGCGAGCAGAAGAGGAAAAGTTTCCAAATCCAACAAGGCCAGTATAGTTTCCTGGAGCCTCCCTCCCTCCTCCGACCCCCTCTTCTTTTCCTCCCTCATTTCACTCCAGAGGGGAGGAAATGAGGTAAGCACCCTGGCATTTCTGCTCAGCTGAGAGAGAGAGAACTTAAACAACCAGAGAGAGCGTGTGAAACAGACGAAGAGGAACGACTTGGTAAAATGAGAATGGGATAAAGATTTGTTTTGCCTGTTATCTCCATGGAGAGGAGGTTTCCTCCTTCCATCCATCCAGTCTGGGAGAGCAGGGACACTAGTTGAGCCTCTTCACACCCAGACACAGGCCGGAGCTTTTGCGAGTCCTCTGATAAATTAACAACCGCCCCGGAGCTCCCCTGAGTACTTGTCTTTACAACCCCACCCCGATACAGACGTTCTATGCGTTGGGATGTTCCAAGGAAAATGCTATCAGTGTTCTTCCTCTCACAATTTAACAGGCAACAAATGTGTGAAAGCTGCACGATGTGGCTTCAGTAGAGGGGCTTTCCCTGACTATTAAATGCTAAGGAAATCTTAGGCTGGAAACATTCTTAACGTAAATTGCAAAATGACGCTCAGTTGTGTGTGTGTGTGTGTATATATATATATATATATATATACACATACATATACATCACTGTGGGGATAATGACCCACCCATAGTTACATTTAAAACTAGAGCTTGCGCCTTGCTATATTGTGGAAGATGGAACATAAGGGGTCAAGAAAACTAATCAGACTGCAACATCCTATTGTTGCCTGCTAATAGACACCCACACTGCAACACATGTCACGCTTGCGTTGAGTTAAGAATTTCAGGTGACACATTTTAGATCAGCTTTGTGTAGCTCAAAGCATCCGCAATCCCGCATACTTATGTTCACTTGAACCCTAGCACTGTATTCTCTGGGCATGTCATACTATGCAAACATTCTGCCAAAATAGGTGATCTACAGGCTCACAATGCATTCCCAAGTTCACAACTCGACACATTCATTGCGACTGTGAGCTTGTAGATCGGCTAATATCAGCGAAGAGATTTGGTGTAGAGGGGGAAAAGGATGGGCCTTGTATAGAGTAGACCCCTGTGGTACCCCGGTAAACGAAGCATATAGGGTTTAAGGGGCATGTTTCAGGCTTTAGGACTATTATCCCCTATAAATTGTTAATTATTCCATGAAGGGCTGTTTTATTGGAAAAGGTTTCTAGATAAAGTTCATTAAAGACATCTTCTAATTCAGGGGCTACAGTTATGTGGGTGCCCACTGTTGTGACAGTAGCTGGCATTTTCGTCAACTAACTTGAGTATGCTGAGATTGACACTCGTTTCACAGATTACAACAAGGCAGGGGAGCAGAGGAGTAACTGACACCCACTCGAAAATTCAAAGCCTCTTCCAAAACAACTTGAGGGGCCACCGTATAGGCACCAGAACAGCCACCTGCAGCCTGAAGCATGAGAGTCAAGAAGGCACCAGACTGCAGAAAACACTGCACAGTCAAGTATTTAACCCTCTTATATGAATCCTCACTGTCAATGCGGCTCCTTTCTCTAACAGAGTTAGCGCAAGAATTTGCTTTACAGACATCTGTGAATCAATGTAACCTCTGAGCAAGAGGCAAAACTAAGCAAGAGGCTCTAAATGTGCCCAAAACACACGGGCAAGACCATCACCCAGCCAGCTAGAAACAAGCTGCAGCAGCACCTTTACACTTCCTGGAATCTCAATTGTTTTGCTCCCCCAAGGAAAAACAAACTCTAGCATCTGCTTGGGGGAAAATAAGGAGCGATGGAAGGAGGGAGACTGGTGGGACAGACTGGTCCCTGGTGGGGTGGAAAATTGGTTAAGAGATTTGGCTTTCAGAACCTTGGGTTGGGGACAAGCGAGGAACTGGGGGTATGGGGTGATTTCCATTATTGGGGCAATAAATGACAACACCCTAATGGGTTGGCCAAGCCACCATCACCCTGCCCTGCAGCTGTGTTTACCTAGAGGAGGCAAGGGAGGTCCTAACAAACACACAGAGGGAACATAGACCAGGTTGTCATGAGGCATGAGGGCCAATGACCTGTCCCTGGCTGCTAGAAGAACACAGACAAAATGACCTGAAATAACCAGCGAGGGCTCTCTGATAGAATGAAACACTCTCTGGGCTCTCTGAAATACTGATTCAATTTCTGGGCGGCTGCTTTCAGCATCAATAAATACACAGTATGGGTGTCATCTGCAGATAGGTTAATCGCAGAGAGTCCATTAGAAATGCATCAGAGCACTATCTATATATCTATATATATATATACATATATATATATATATATATATATATATATATATATATATAATTTAAAACATAATTACATATAATATTAGACCTATTTGTGACCCAGCATGACACCAGAACATCACTGTGCTGGCAAGCCTGGCGTCCATTTTTTTTTTTTTTTTTTAAGATTACAAATAATTTCTTCATTCAATGCAGATTGACCTTCAGATTCAACTAAATGTCGGCTCGGAAATTAAATTGATGTGTAAATACAAAAATAATGCATGAACACCAAGACAGGTTATTCCTCCTGATACCACTGATCATGTCAGTTGTTGCGCGTGTTTCATACTATCAATGAGTAACATGACAAACCATTACTTCTTCTGTCACCTCAATGCCAAATAAAAATAAATTAACAACAAAAAACAGTTTAAAATCGATTAAAACATTGGCTAGTAATTCAGAGGTCGTCTGAAAGCAGGACAGATGTTGACATAAAATGTGTTGATAATGGTCTGATGATCGAAACGTCGAAAACCGAATTGCCAGTGTGCGAGCAACAAAAGTGTGCGAGCCTTTTTGTTATTTACAGATGTTGACATACCAATATTATTTATAGGCAAACAACCAATAAGGGATTCTAATTTCTTAATATTTGTGTCTGTCTCCAAATATGTTTAATATGATATCATACACACACATATATATATTACATATATACACACACGGCACACGCCCCATTTTGTATTGTAGATCAGCTATTTACTATTTTGAAAGTTTTCGATTCTTTTGATTTTCACATTTTGCCCAAAATAGGGACTTATTTTACTAAATTATCCATTAAAAAAAATAATCTATAAAATGAATTAGTTTGATTAACACCACCGATGGCCACTGATTTATTGTTCACACCGATATTAAATTTGCACACACACACAAGTTTTTTATTCTACTTAATAGTCATGATCCCCACAACATCGATAAAGGTATGTGGTTAAAAAATATATATTTTGTCCATCCCTCTACTGTCATGAGTCAGCACCACAGGGAACCCACTGTCTTTCAGCAACCAAAAGGTAAGAGGATGAATGAGAAGTTGAACATAGAAATATCCAAGAACAGGGTTGCAAAATAATTGAGACAATTTACACTCTGTAGCCCAGCATTTACTAGATATCGCTCAATGTTTCCTGCCATCCCCGGGTAAAGCCACACAATAAATAACACATGATTGCATTCAAAAGCATTTACATTAAGGTTTCCAGAGAGCTTAAATGTGGGGACACACACGGTCCTTTGAATAAATAGATCTGGTGTTGTATCAATAAACCACTGGCAACCAATAACAATAATAACAGCTAGAATTATATAGCGCCTTTCATTAAGCCAAGGACACTTCACATCAAAAACAATTAACCAACCAACCAACAAACAAAACAACAAACAACTATTCGCCATAAACCTGAGAGAATAGGTGTCTTTTCAAGGCAGTCTTAAAAGAGTAGGTGAGAGTAGGTGATGCAGTAGCCTTGGATCAAGACCATCATAGATGTATTTTATCGATTTTTACATTTGCATAGAAACGAAAGTAAAAGTCAGACTCGATATAGTCTTGATCCAAGGCCAAGTGATGCAAGTGAGGCGTTTTCTCAGTAGATTCACAATACAGCAATTTAATGGACAGATTTAGGTTATTGTCTCCCTTGAAACAGGCCAATCCCTGTTCAAACACATCAAGGCAAGTAAAATATATATTTCCACGGTGCCTCAGTCATCCAGACACAGGCACCAAAGTCCCGACATATTTAAGGCTCAGTCGGAACAGATATTTGTCTACTACAGTAAACACGAAACTCTCGATCACCCAACAACCAGAAGATATAGGCTAGGTGGTTGAACTGCTGTACTATGTTCTCGTTTTTGGTCGTTAACTTTTCACTGTATGTAGGATTTGAGACTTTGAGTAGTATGCAATGCATTCCAGTCGTACTCAATTCTCAGATTTGGCTTAGAACACGATTGCATCCGTGTTCAGTTAGTTATGTAGCCTTAGATCAAGACTATCATAGATGTATTTTATAGAGTCTGACTTTTACTTTGAAAATCTATAAAATACATCCATGATAGTCTTGATCCAAGGCTATTAAGTTATCCATGTCACTTATATCACATGAAATAGAGAAAGGGGAAACACACTAAATTATATTGGGAGCAGCTGGCTAATATTGTGTTGGGTTAGCGAGAAACGGGACATTTGGTGCCACTGCCATAGATAACGTATCCAGTTATTGACCTACTATAGGTGTAACACCATTTTACAAAGTAATATGATGTTGTCTTGTTTACTAGATGGCTAGCATTCATTCAGACAGGCTAATGTTAAGATGGCTAGTTTATTAACTTGCGTTAACTTACAATTGTCTTGAATGATCTCGGCAACTGTACGTTCAAATGTGACACTGACGTTGAGACGGGCCATTAAAACGGTGTGATATTGTGATAATAATAACAACGATATCTGCACGACCAGAGCTTGCTTTCTTGATGTTAATAATCTCAAATGACAGTCAGCTAGCGTTAGCCAAATGTATTGAATGTTAGCTTAGCCACGTTAGCTGCTGGGGCTAACGCTAAATTAGAAACGATGAAAACGTACCTTTTTGTTGCTATTGACACTTCCCCGGACGAAAACAGCCAAACAGTGTTGTCTGTCTCCAACGCAGGTGTGTTAATCCTTCGTGCCGATACTACGGTGTTGGCTAATTTGACAGTTTAACTGACGTTTTATTCAAACATTTCTTTCGTTTGTTCGGTTCGTTCGTCTCGTCTCTGTGTCACGCAGGTCCTTCCTCCTTTAGTCTCTGCTGCTCCGCTTTGAACCACAACAGCCAGAGCTCGAGCTCAGTGTTGCCAGGTTTTGCGAGAGAAACAAGCCCATAAGAAGCAATTTAGGTCACAAGAGCACTTTAAACCTCTGCTATTTGAAAATAGCCGATCTACAAGCTCACAAGCTTGTAGATCTGCTATTTTCAAAAACTCTTGCAATAAAATGTGGAATATTTGGAATATTTTTGAAACATTGTACAAATCTGGTATGCGGGGCTCCCTGGCACAAAACATTTTCTGATGGGGGTTAGGGACAAATACATAATTAATTTGGGGGTCCATGACATGGAAATATTTGAGAACCACTGGTTTAAATTTTTTATTTTTTCTTAAATGGAAACAAGCCCAAATAAGCAACCACATTTTAGAAACAAGCCCAAATAAGCAACTGCATTTCAGAAACAAGCCCAAACTAGAAAAAGTGCTCCTCGGAGCACAGGTCTCCGCCAGGTCAGGTAGGTTATTGTGGCCTCCTGGTGGCGCTATAATAGGCCAATGTGAAAAGGGTGGCATTTCTTCCTCGGCCTAGTGGGAATGTAAATGGTGCATTTATATATTGATTGTGCCATTAACCCATTCACACACACATTCATACACCGATGGCGGAGGAAACCATGCAAGGCACCAACCTGCTCATCGGGAGCAATTAGGGGTTCAGCGTCTTGCTCAAGGACACTTCGACACTAACTCTAGGGGAGCGCCCCAGCCCGGGATCGAACTGGGAACCTTGCGGTTTTCCAGTTCACTCTACCCGGCCACTCTACCCCTGAGCCACTGCCGCCCCAATGTGCATGCATTCATGATTTGAGGCATCTTGTTCCAAACATGTGTTTTGCTAAAGTAGACCTGCTGGTGGCGCTATAACAGGGCAATGTGAAAAGGGTGGCATTTCTTCCGCGGCCTAGTGGGAATGTGCGTGCAAACTGTCAGGGAAATCGCACGCCGCGTTCATGATTTGAGACATTTTGTTCAAAACGGACCAATCCTGCAAACTTTGGAAGCCAACCTTTGCCAATCAGGATGGAATATGAAATATCGGACAGATGCGTCTTGATCACATGACTATAGAGATACTGTGTACCGATTTGCGTGATGTTTGGATAAAATCTGAAGGATTAATATCCAAAAATGTATTTGACATAAGTCGGCCTCCTGGTGGCGCTGTAAAAAGCAGATGTGAAAAATGCAGTGCAGATGTTTTTCCTTGGCTTCTAGGGAGTGTACGTGCAAAGTTTCACGTAGATCGGTGCAGTTATAGTATATATATAGCGCCACCATGAGGCTGATTTGAAAAGTTTTAAGTGGCATTTCTTCCTCTGCCTAGTGGGAATGTGCGTGTGCAATTTTATGGAAATGGCAAGCTGCGTTCATGGTTTGAGGCAGTTTGTTCAAAACTCACCAATCCTGCAAACTTTGGAAGCCAACCTTAGCCAATGAGGATGGAATATGAGAAATTGAACAGATCCGGGTTGATCACATGACTATAGAGATACTGTGTACCGATTTGCATGACGTTTAGTTAAAAGCTATAGGAGTAATAGGAAAAAATGGGTTTTGCACAAATCGGCCTCCTGGTGGCGCTATAACAGGCCCATGTGAAAAAAGGGGCAGAGGTTCTGAATTGGCATCCAGGGAGTGTGTGTGCACAGTTTCGGAGCCACCGGGCCAACGGTGCCAGAGATTAGCTGGTAACACACAGACAGGACACACGGACGGACGGACGGACACACGGACGGACGGACGGACAGGGGCGAAAACATACTCTCTCGCCATGCCTTTCGGCCTGGCGGAGACAATAACAACTGCATTTCAGAAACGAGCTAAAAAAAAACGCAAACCGCAACTACCAACATTTACAAGCGACTTACAGAAAAACAAGTACAAAGTCGCTTATAATAAGCGGACATGGCAACACTGCAGCTCGAGCTCGTTCGTTCGTTGTCTGCTGTTCTCTTTGTATCTCGCACATTCAAATAGCATCGCGAGATCTCAACCACGCAACCGGCTGGCCACTTTAACTCTACGGCTGGCCAAGGTAGCAATACCCTCACAATGAGAACATTAAAATGTCATGATGGATCATCATGCGGGGAATACATAATAGCATACAATATGATTAACAGAGCTGTGTGTGTGTGTGTGTGTGTGTGTGTGTGTGTGTGTGTGTGTGTGTGTGTGTGTGTGTGTGTGTGTGTGTGTGTGTGTGTGTGTGTGTGTGTGTGAGTGTGTTGAGTGTGTGAGTGTGTGTGTGAGTGTGTGTGTGTGTGTGTGTGTGTGTGTGTGTGTGTGTGTGTGTGTGTGTGTGTGTGTGTGTGTGTGTGTGTGGTTTAACACCTAAATGTCTTGTTGATTCTGAGTCTCAGACAGTGTGTATGGTATTTCAGTTGAACAATCAAAACCTTAAAAAAAAGGCACCACTCCAGGTTGTGCAATGTGGGCTTCTGTGTAGAATAGATCAACAGATAATAATAATAATAATTACAATAATAATAATAAACCTCATTTGTATAGCACCTTTCATACAGGGTTGCAGTTCAAAGTGCTTCACAGGCATGACAGAATTCAAATACTTCACAATTCAGATCAGCACAATATGAATATAAATCACTGTTTTTAAATCTTCATCAACACATATTTTTCATTTTCATTCAAATCCTGGATGTCTATTTGGCATAATAACCACTAGTAGGGTAGTGTTAATCATCAGTCTGTCAGACATCTGTGGTCTCAAAGCTTCAGGTCACCATGATCCTGTCTGTCATAGCAACAGATAAGGTAGACATAAAACCTATCATCCCTTAAATTAACTAAACAGGTCGGTTATAAAAAATCACTAATAGATTTTATTATCCCCTTTATGAGACCAAGGATGAGTTGAACCTTTCAGATTGAACAAAGTAATTTTATGGACAAATATAAGTAGATTTAAATAGCCACAAAGGATACAAAGATCATAAAGCATGCAGGTAGTTTTGTATGATCCCAGAGATGTAGATGAAAGTTACAAAAGCTGCACTGTAACAGTCAGCCACCACTGAAATACAATCATATCTTACATAGAGCTATTATGAACATATATAAATGCCACAATATTTGCTCAAATGTTTGGTTTGGATTGGATAGGCAGTTGGGCTGCTTCAGACATACACATCTAATCCAGGCTAGAGGATTACATGATGTGTCTCAGTGAGTTTGTCATTATCTGAAAAGACAGATGAGGAAGTGGTGTATGACCTGGTGCATTTTCTAACCATTATTACCCAATATATCAACTGACATTTCGTAAACTTGTTTACTTATACCACAAACGTCTAAACGTGTTCTTCGCAGGAAGTCCTAATAGGGAAGGACAAAAACAACTCCCTGAAACAGTTTTGGGAAATCATGTGGTAGCAGGAATCTAGGGTAATCTGATGATTTAATACTATTTTTCAATAGATGCAGGTCATGTTGTTTATCAACACTCAAAGGTTACCACAACCTTCATTCTTAGGCTATAATGTATCTGTAGACACATAACAAGAGTAAATGCAATATGTAGACTATGAAGCTCAAGGAAGCTCACAATGGAAAGTGGTTTTGGGTTAGTAGGCTAGTCATACACACGGCATCAGATTTGAAATACATAGGCTGTACACAACAGTGCACAGCTTAAAATGAGGATATATTCAGTCTGCACTCTAAACAAAAATGGTGCTAAATTGCATAAAAAGTGGTTATTTGGCTCATAATCACTGGGGAACATCTTTTGGTGCTAGTGGGCAAAATGGTCAAATGGTGCTATGCCCATTATGTGCCTAAAAGCAGTAGAAAACCTACCAAAAAAATCATTGAAAGAGAAGATGTAAAAAAATGTGTTTTCACAGCTATTAAAATTGGTAATATCGCTCAATTCAAATAAGTGGAGCAGTTGGAATAACTGTTGAAGGAATGGGGTTGTAACCGTAAACAGACCACAGCCACAAATGTAAACATAGGGAAGTGAACACATGCCAACTGAAGGTTGCCCCCCTTCTTACAGTAGGGTCCATGACAGGACATGGGGATACAAGCCAGTTTATAGAAGATAGTTGTCAATTTTCTTCACAGCTGTAAATGTTTATATTTTCAGATGTCTTTACACTTTTATTCTCCCCATTTGAAGTCTGTAGTCTTCTCTAGAAGCAGATTATGGCATAAGAGCCACATAGGCACATAGGTAATCTTTCTGCAAAATCGAATGTTAAGGGGAGTAATAGGCACTTGATTATGCAAAGCTGACCTACTTTATGTAAATACTTATCAATTACGATCTACACAAACAATGCAGCAGTCATTGACCCCACTATCCATCAGGATAAATCTGAACATTTAGTCAAAATGCACTCTTAACACAAATATGACTAGGAGGAATAGCAAAGCATGTATTAAGGTGAGGCCATACATACATCACAGAATCAAAGAAAAGGTACAAATCTCAATCTAAAGACACGACATGGCATCAATATATTTCAATACATTATACATTAGGGCAGTGGCTGACACATCACTAAAATCTAAGTGCCACAGCTAGGTCAATAATTTCATTCAAACTACAGTGCCACCTGGTGGACATACACAAATATAACATACATTACAGCTGAGATTATCCCATTAATAGATTACTGAATGATCTCCTCTCTTAGTATAATAGGCCAATTGTATTGACAAATACAGTAATCAAATAAAAAATGTGCTAGTCAAACCAAAAGCGACAATACTTGTCATTAAAGAAACCAGGCATACAAATTGTTTGAGAGTTTATTACAGCCAGTAGTTTACGATACAAATTACTTTTCAAAATGCTCAGCTATCAGCTTCCTGTACACAATAGCTGATATTCTGAGCACTTACACAGTAAAATGACATAAAACAGGAATGCATTCATCATCAAATTTCTCATTTAGATTTTATGTTTTGCAATTTTTTAAACAAGCTTTTGCTTTTTTTTTATTATTATTTATTATTCAAGGCCTAGTCAAACCATTCCTAGACCTGGCAGAGTCAATTGTTTTCTTTTGTCTTTTTTAAGAAATAATTTATCATTTTGCAATGTTTTCAGAGTTTTCGGTTTTTCAATGTTTAAATTTTTTTTTCTAACTTTTTTATCGGTGAAGCAGGTTTCAAGTTGCTCGATCTGAAGGAAAAAACAAAAAAAAACATTCTAATGTGAATATCCAACATACGATTCAAAACACAACACAAACTCCATTCAATTCCTTTTACGACATCAAATTCATTATTTACTTAATTCAACACCAAATCACATGCTGCCCTCACCTTTCTTAGACGCTAGGAACCCCAGCAGGGGTGGTGGACTTCTGAGCGGCCTCCTTGGCCTGGTGTGCCTGGAGCACAGCAACAGCCTCATCCACCTAAAAACAAAACACTGGGTTAAGCACGGTAGAGAAAAGCATTTTCATACATACTACATTCAGAGTAGTTACACGCAATCCAGAAAGTATGACGCTGATTCAAGCTCAATAGGAATACAGTAAAACAGAGCTTGTAAAATAGTCTTAACAATTACACTTTCAAAACGCCTTTAAGTGAAATGTTTTAACTGACCTTAGAGCGCAGAGACTCTGGAGACTCCAGCATGTGGAGCAACTCGGAGTTGTCTATCTCCAGCAGCATACCAGTGATCTTCCCTGCCAGGCTGGGGTGCATGTTCTGGATCAGAGGGAACAGACGCTCACCTGCAGGGAGTAGAGAGGATAACAAGCCACCTTTAGTAAATGCCACACTCAAAAGACTGCTTCAATGTAGGGACAACAGGGAAATAGGTCAAATAACAATGTGACAACTCAACAGATATCCATGATCTGAAAAATGGGGAGACTACACAGAAGTGTTCATATTACCGGACAAAGCCTGAATCAGAGGCAACCGTTAATGATAAACAGAAAATGTACATACCCAGCATCTGCTTCTGTTCCTGAGGAGGGGCAGCAGCCAGCATGGAAGCAGTCAGGGGCTCCTGTCCTTGGACATGCACTGCAGGCTGGAGAGAAGGACATTATATCGCAAGATTATTGGCTTGTTCAAACAAACAATGAGTTAGATAGGGTTTGGCGACTCAATTAGAATACTTTGGATTTGGATGAATAAGTGATCATCTGGAATTGCACAAAAAGAATTAGTCAAATAAATTGACTTAGACATCTTTACAACAAACCTAGGTAAACATCACAATAATAATTTGGGTAACTTGACAAAATGTGATAAACCTCTGGCCTCTGAAGAATAACTATCTTACTTGAAAGAGCTTTGATTTGTTTTTGACCAAATTAATCTATATATACATATTTGTTCGGAAAATGCTTGAAAAACGGGTTTGGGGCAGCCCCAACAGTTGGGTAATGGGGCACAGTCATGATGTCAAATTTGTGAAAAGTACTTCATGTCTGATCATTGTCCATTCTATAAAGTCAAAGCCTTGTTTGTGAAGAAAGCAAGGAAAGAAAACAAAAGAAAACGGACACTCATGCCTTGAGATGTCAAATTGAGATTAAGCCCCATTTTCAACCCCTGGATTAACTGTAACTCGTGATTGATTAGATTTTATTTCCTGCCCGCAAGCTGGCGTAAAATTCTTTTTTTTTCTTAATTTGCTTCATAAGGAATGTCTGCAACATATCACACAATTTTTCCTTTTAATTATCCATTCAAGGTGCAGTTTTAGTTTGCAAGGAATTCAATATCAAGACATTTTCATCAAGCACCACATTTTGCACAAACCTGGTATAGACCGCTTTACCGTTAGATAAGATTATGTTGTGTGGGCACAGCGTACATGGAGGCAAAGTAATTTGATGAAACGATAAGCAATCAATACATTCATGCCAGCGTTGCTGAACCTGGTTTTTACCATCCTGTCACCCCCAACGAGGGACAGTCTTCTTGAATACACAACCAACACACAATATGTGAGTTATGAGAGAAATCAACAATTATTGTCTTTCCATTTCTGATGAATGGGCATGACAAACCTTTAGACATATCCATAACTTCAACAAAAAATACTTTATTTAACCGTATCTGATTTGAAGTGCGCGCTAGAAACAAGCATTTTTGATGATCCGATCCTTGCGTTCTATATCGTACTTTTTTGACTGGCAGTGGCAGCTATTACACGATTAGTGGAACCCAACAAGTAGGTGAGTAGCTAGGCTGCACCAACGCTCCTGATTTCGTGTATAGAGGGGCGGGTGTATAGAGGCGCAGAGAGACTGCGCCTGATCCCATTGGTTCACCGATCTGTCCATCAACCCCCGCCCCGTTAACACAACATTACGAGCGACGCCCACTGCACTCTGGTTGGTTGGGGAAATGAAACACTTCCTATACCGGGTACACCGACGCGTTCCTCCAGGCTTTTATTTTTTAGCAAAACTAAACAATAAAAGTCTGGAGATCGAGGCTAGTGAGTAGCTAGCCGGTTACCAAAGAACTTCCACTATTCTGAGGTGATTACTGTTAGCCTCCAATCCAATATTCCTTTCCGCTTGCCTCCAGCTAACCCCATGACGGAATCATGACTTAGGTATAAAAGGGGCCCATTGTGTAGGAGTGAAGCAGGACCTGGATACTTTTTATTACCAGTATACCATGCAACACTACCATGAATACAAATACCTTATGTTTGCTCACAACATTAACAACATAAACCCTGAATAGTACTTATTTGACTTCCGAGACCCCCAGGGGTCTATAATTGGTCACCTATTTTTTTCCCCCACCAACAAATCTCTTGGCTGAAAATAGCTGATCTACCAAGCTCACAAGGGGTGAACTTGTAGATCGGCTATTTTCGCTGATCGTTTGCCCCAGAATAGGGACACTAGGGTTCATGCGGTTAACAGGAATATTAATATAACTTTATTCCGAGCAGTGTGGTACATCAAACACTGCTTCAATCAGTGTGAAATTCTTACCTGCTGCATAGCGACCTGTTGCTGAGAGGGAATGTGCTGTTGAGGGTTGCGCACTCCAGGGGCATACTTGTACTGGGGCATGGCGCGTACTGGGGCAGCTGTAGCCGAAGCATTGGTAGGACGCTGACCCAGGGCCTGGGTGGCTAAGGGAAGAGGAGATAACATTCCATCACAAACACACCGATGCAATTTATTGGTTCTGCTGCTTGTCAAAAGAAACTCAAGCAAATGATTGCTGAGGAGTTATTCAGAACCATCCAAAATACTCACGCATACGCTGGGAGGTCATCATGCGTGGAACCTGGGTAGTGGTTGGCCTCATAGGGTTGAAGGTCTGGGGCCTGGGGGCGGACGGACGCATGGCATTGGGCATGTTCTGGAAGTCTGCAATAAGAGCAAAAACAGCATTATAGTGCATGTGTAAACATCTTACACAAGACACATTTTAAATCAACACTGCACCACATGAGGTTTGTCCAGTGTTCAAGGGTAGTCAAGAGAAAATAACTTGAGAAAAGAATAACTCACTTATCCCACCAACTGATATTCTACAGCATCACAATCACTAAATAGCCTTTTGCACCGTTTTTATTTATGTTTCTGTAATTGTATGCTTTTTCTATGGACCATGTGTCCAGACATTCATTTATTCATAGGCCACCTGACAAGAATAGCCACTTTAAGTAATAGACATCCTCCTGGCTGTTCAGGTCTGATTACTTACGCTGGGGTCTCACACCCTGAGTGGCCCAGCGGGGGCTGGGGCGGAGCTGTGCCAGCTGATTGGCTGAGTAGTATGCAGCACGGTTCTGAGCCTGTGGGGGAGATACACAAACAAAATGTTTAGTTATCGCACTGATGAGAAGTAACAACCCGTTTCTCCTGTTACCCATTGAGAAAGTCAAGAACTGATTGTGTGATCTTTTTTCTTTAGTTTCCCCTTAAAGACAGGATCTTCAAGACAAACTGACAGTTGCCAACTTTTTCTTAAAAAGACATTGGGAAATGGTCATGCTTGATTGGTAGCTTATCTAGAAATCATAAAAAGAGATTCTGTTAAAAATCCAGGACCATGAACCGTTTATAACCTCATATTCTGCATTCCAAATCCAGAGACTTGGCCCCAAGCTTATGTTCATGTCTGGGTTCATTTAGGATTTAAAAATGTTTTAGATTTGAAGACAGCAGAGATTAACTCAATAAAATTAACGCCATTTGCACGCTGTGTGAATCCAGTGAAATATTGTGGTAAATATTGTGGTAAACCTAAAACTTGCACAATCAGCAGATGTGGTTGTCCATAGGTCTCATGTTTGATTGTTTTACTTTTTTCATCTGGTTGCATTGTCCTGGGATTCCATGCACAAATCATTGAGCCACAATTTATGTTCATTTCATTCATGGGCCTAAAACACTTGAACCTGTAGTACAAAAAAGCTAGTGCTGTAGTATTACAGCAGTGATAATGGTTAAAATCCTCTAGAATAAGACATTCAATGTGAGGAAACATTTCTCTGGCACAATTACTCATTTATATGCACAAAATTACAGAACTAACAGCTAACATGACATTCTAAGATAATCCATATGTACATAATATTAGTATGTTTATTGCAGCATGTATTGAAAGTAAATTGTAAGGAAGTCATGAGATGTTTTCCTAATGCCCAGGCCTATATCATCCCGTCTTACCTGAGGTATGGCAGCCATGAAGTAGCCGGAAGGTGGGGCAGGCTGGTAAGGGTTTAGGACAGGATTGGGCACGGCACGGACAGTGGCCATTCTCTGCATGTACTGGTTAGTTAGATGAGCCTGGCGCTCCTCCTTACGCTGGGCAAGGGCCACATAAAGCGGCTTTGTGGCAACAATACGTCCGTTCATTTCTGTCACTGCCTTGGTGGCTTCCTCAGGGGATGAGAAGCAGACAAAACCAAATCCTTTGCTGCGCCCACCCTCCATCATCACCTATTGGGTTAGAAATTGATTAGCATTGTTTAGTTAATCTACATTGAGTGTATGTTGGTGACTTTATTGAAAAGTAATCAAAGACAGCATAAATCTTTATGACCTATGGGAAAGAAACATGTCTTCTACCATTCCCTCAGTTATGACTTAGTATGGAAAATAATGAGTATTTTCAAACCCATACTGTAATCTTAACTGAGTGATTGTAGAGTTTGAGGTGCAGTCTTTACCTTAGCACTTGTTATGGTGCCAAAGGGAGAGAATTCTTTACGCAGGCGCTCATCATCCAAGCCATCATCCAGGTTTTTGACATACAAGTTGACACCCTTTTTTTTTAAGGAAAAAAAGAGACATTATTATTAAGACATTAATAATTAAGACATTATTATTATTTGACCTTTCCCATGAACTGGGTGAAAACTACCACATTTATAAAGACCAACCAACCTGGTATCTGGTCATGCGGTCCTGTTTCATCTGCTCAAACTTGCGCTTCAGCTCATTCTGGCGCTCTCCCTTCTTCTGGGCTCGGCCCACATACACCTGCCTGCCATTTAGCTCCTTACCGTTCATATCATCTACAGCCTGCAATGCAATGGAACAACATGGTCATTTCCCTGTCTAGTCAATGTAATTCTAAAATATGGCAAAGAAAGACCTTTAGTCTTCCATCTGATGACAGGAGGAAAATAATATGAAATATCACTTACCTTCTGTGCATCCTCGTGCCTCTCAAAGCTAACAAAGCCAAATCCCTTGGATTTGCCACTGTCATCAGTCATAACACGGATGCTCAACGCAGGTCCTGGAACAGATTATTTGCCTTATTAAAACTAATTTCAATGGTCAACTTAACATGTTGACAAGCAGCTGTCAACACATCGTAGAGTGAATGTGATGAATGTCGATAATAAAAAAAGTCACCCAATTCACCATATTCACCATATTTATTAAACATCTCCCTCAGCTTCTCATCATCCATGTCCTCCCCAAAGTTCTTGATGTAAACATTGGTGAACTCCTTGGCACGTGCACCAAGCTCAGCCTCTCTCTCTTTGCGTGATTTGAAGCGACCGACAAATCTGTTGTGATGAGATTAGTAATGAAAAAGTGTCACATAAATATTTTAGTTTTAGTGCTGCTCAGATTTACAAAGAAAAACACTGGTGACAATTTAGCTATTAAGGGATTATAAGAGCCACTCAAAAAATATTGGGGTCATTATATATTGATTCATAAAAAAGCCTAGACAATAATAAGTATGGTAACGTATTTCTTACTTAGATAAAAAATAATGCTTATTTAACCAGACCGTATTAGGACTGGGAGCATAGCATGTGGTTCCGTTCTCTAGGGTGTAAATGAGTAACAGAGTATATAATGCAATTGTAAAAAAAAAGATGTCAGGAAGGATCAGCAGTAGAGTTAGTATACAAGATGCAATTCAACACCCCTCAAAACAACACATTAGTCTTAAATGGGGTTTTTTGTTGTTAAAATTGTTAATGAACATATTTGAGTTCAAGAGGGTAATTATTGTCCCACTTACACTTTTCTGTCATTGAGCAACATGCCATTCATTTTCTCAATGGCACGCTCTGCGGCCTCATGGGTCTCAAAGTGCACAAAGCCGTAACCTTTTGAGCCATTTTCATCACAAACCACCTTGGGAAAAGCACATTTGAGCATATAAACGATCAGAAAACACCATGCCAATCAAATACGTGTAACTATAACACACACTTTTTTCTCTCACACTACACATGCAGTCTTAATCTTAACCACTTGAACCCTAGTGTCCCTATTCTGTGGGGTGAATATTCAACAAAATCATCTGATCTACAAGATCAGACTCGTTGCGAACTTGTAGATCGGCTAATTTCCGTGCAAATATTCTGTACAGAGGGGAAAAGGAGGACGCCTAGTATAGACCCCTGAGGGACTCTTGTCAACCAAGTAGCTAGTGTTTAAGTGGTTAATGTTGACACACTTGCGTGGTTAATGTTGACAACAGTTATGTCTCAATTTACCTTGCAAGACAGGATGTTTCCGAAAGCAGAGAAGGTGTCATAGAGCGCCTTGTTGTCAATAGACTTGTCCAAGTTCTTAATGAATATGTTGCCTACACCACTCTTCCTCAGAGAGGGGTCACGCTGAGACCACATGATACGGAGGGGCCTGCCTTTAATCACATCAAAGTTCATGGTGTCTAGGGCTCGTTCAGCTGAAAAGACAATACAGAGCATTTAAAAACTCTGCGTTGACACCATCACTGTTCATGAATATAAATGACTTTTTTCTACGCCTTTTAGAATAGATAGAAGGCTTGACCCGCAGCCAGATGAATCTATCGCCGTAATGGCAATTGTAGGCATCGCTTAGCATCGTACCGCTTATTTTCCTAAGTGTAATGTATAATTACATGGGTATACCATATTGCCGATGTGGATTTCTAGGGTTGGGATCATTTAGGATTTTAACGATTCCAGTTCCTTAACGATTCCCTCGGTCCTATTTCTTAGTGGTTAGCTTTAACGATTCTTGTAGGGGGTTCCAAATGGTCCCTAACGGGTCTCTAACTCTGAGTGTACAAATGGAACCAAAATGGACCCTTACGGGTCCCTTACGGGTCCATTTGGTTCCATTTGTACACTCAGAGTTATCGTGGTCCTTGAAATGTAAAAGTCCACATGCCTGCTCTGACAGTGTGATAGAAACCGGTTCCAGAAACGGTTCCAAATGGAACCGAATCTGGTTCCTCCGATTCCGGATCCACAACCCTAATTTTCACCCGGCACACAATATCATCGCTTTGCCCATCCATCGCTACCATGCGTGTGTGTGTGTGTGTGTCATCGACACAAAATGGAGTCAGCACGTGTGCATTTTTTTTTTTTTTTACACTGCAACATATTTCATCACGAGAAAAAAAAAACACCTACCGTCAGCGGGCTGCTGGAAGTTGACATAGGCATATCCCAGGGAGCGGCGGGTGATCATGTCCCTGCAGACCCTGATGGACAGGATGGGTCCGGCCGGGCTGAACTTCTCGTACAGCATGGCCTCGGTCACGTCCTGGTGCAGGTCTCCCACGTACAGGGAGGCCATGGGGTAGCTGGGCGCGCTGGGATTCATGATTCACTCCTCACGAGGGGGTTATTTAATTAACAAAGGTATATAAACGTGATTTCAAAAGCTGGCAACTGTCTGACCAGTACCAGTCTTTAGATGTGGAATGACTGTTCTTCCCAAATTAGGGTTTTCGGTCACTAGCGTCCAGAATTATAAACCTTTACCACGGTCCAGAACTAGCTTCGCTAGCTTAGCAACGTGGGGCTAGTTAGCTTGATTAGCGAAATGTCGGATTTGAGGCCTACCCGTGCTGGCTTCGTACAATTCTACAATACTAAGTTTATATTCCTTCACAGCCGAGTCACCAAGCTTTGCCGCCGGTAATACAAAATCCTATATTGTCAAGTGCAATTAAAACGAAATGATATATTAATGCCCGTCGAGGAGGAGGGAAAATAATATGAACGTTAATCACCCCACGCTTTCAACAATGATGCTAACGGATTAGCTTTAGCCTGCGTTCCTCTGGTTGCTGCGTCTTTTCCAAAAAAAAAAAATCTTCTTTTTACGTTACTTGATTTTGCAAATGAAATCCTGCTTCACCGATTTTACTTTTTCTTATAAAAATATGTCTGCGTTTGTACTCTAGCTTTTGGTTTGTTTCATAATAATAAAATGTGTGCCGAGACTAGCTCCGGAGCACACCCTACGCAGACGAATTACAGGGAATGAAAAGGACGGGCGACGTGTGTGTTTCTGGGTGTCTAAACCCACAGTACAGGCGGGTAGGATGGTACGGTGCCGTCACAGGCGATCGGACCGGAAGTTAATGTGGCCAGTCTGGCCACGATAAAACAAACAATCCTCATTATCTTCGTTTACACATATTTTGCAGATATGCAGTGGTGGAAAAAGTACTCAAATGTTGTACTTAAATAAAAGTATCAATACCACAATGTGGAAATGCTCTGTTACAAGTAAAAGTCCTGTATTCAAAATTTACTTGAGTAAAAGTTCAAAAGTATTGGTATAAAAATGTACATAAAGTACCAAAAGTGGAAAGTACTTGTTATGCAGAATGTCCCATTTCATAAGTTTTCAAATGTATAAAAACATTTTGAAAATATCCGATTTACAAGCTTACTATTTTCAAATAGACAAAGTTTAAATAGGGCTGAAGTGATTAATGTATGTTGTAATAAAATCTACACATCTACAAAGTAACTAGTCACTAAAGGTTTCAAATAATTGTAGTGGAGTAAAAAGTAAAAATATTTGACTGTCAAATCTGTAGGCCTATAGTGGAGTAAAAGTTTTAAAAAAATGGAAATACTCCAGTAAAGTAAAAGTACCTCAAAACTGTGCTTAAGACAGTAAAGTACTTAAGTAAATGTACTTTGTTACTTTACGCCACACTTCTCATACCTTCGTTTTCAAATATATTGCAGATAATGTATTGTAGCAGTAGGTCTTTACCTTATTACTTTGTTTATTTCACCTGTATAGAAAATATACAATTATTTTGCTACTTATTTTTGTTGTTGTTGAGATTTAAGCCTAATTTATACTTACGAAAATAAATTACTTTCATTTTGTTGCACGAACCTTTTCACGTGTCCTTTGAAGTATCGCTGAACAGAACGAAGCAGAAGTCACTGCATGACGGTGACGTCACTGACGAAACCTTGGCATCTTTATTCTAGAAATCTAGATTGAGCCCAACGGCCCACGACGGCAACGTCAGTGTCACCACAGAGTACGCTCGAAAACGACTCTAAATGAATGTACATACGTCGTATCAGCAGTGTAATAAATAAAATCGAGAATACATTTTAACTATGCGTTCTAAAATGGTCGTTGACTGACTGCCAGCAAACCTTGTCAAATCTCCGGATAGATGTCACATTAAGGAAAAAGGCCATTTTCGAAATACGTGTAAAACAGTTTTCAAATTCAGCAGGGGGCGCAGAAAGCATCGTGATTTCATATAAACACTATATTATATTTTGTGTAGGCCCTGTACCTCCTGATGTTGCCTTTATTTAACTTTGTATGATACATATCAAGTGTGAGTGTTGCAGCTGCCCGTCACAAACAAACATTAACATTTTATTCCAATATTTATTGCATTAATAATGAATATTCATTCCCCCCCTACTTTCTCTGTAAATATATGTTTTTTTTTACCGTTTATGAAATGTAATGCAGTAGTTCTGAAACCTTTTTGTGCCAAGGAAGGACCCCCAAATTGATATTTGGCCAGGGACCCTCATCTGAAAATGTTTTGTGCCAGGGGCCCCCAGAAGAGAAGAATTGTGTTAAAAGAAAATAAAAAATTAATGAACATTTTTCAAACACTAAAGATTTTTCTAAAATGTTCAAAAATAGCAGACCTACAAGCTCACAGCAAGTCACTTTGTGTTGCGCTGAGAGCTTGTAGATCTTTTTGAATAGTCAACATATGACATATAACAAAATGATTGTGATGCTGTATTAAAGGTTTCATGACGTTCAGTTTTATCACACATTAAAAGTCTTTGTCATGGTCTTTCAAACGTGTATAGAAAGTTTTAACAAAAAATTCCACTCCATTGATCCATGGCAGGTGTTTTTCTCTCACATTTCTAAAGCCTTTTCAACTGCAATGAAAAAATAAATCTTTGCCTGCGGGTGTCGCTGGTGAGGGATTTTGCCTGTCAATCATCGCCTCTGCTCCGCCCCCCCCCCCAAAGGAAAGGATAGGGGAGGGGAGGGGCGAGGAGGAGAGTGGGCGGGATTAATCGACTGTGACCTCACTGTCGAAGGGCCAAGCTCAGATTACTTTTCAGCCTAATTATTCAGAAAACCCCAGACCACAGAAAATCCACTGAATGTTCAAAGTTCAGATTTTTTAGGTGTATTTGAGGTCATAAAACCCCCCAAAAAACATAAAAAATATAAAAAGTGAAAATGAATGTCATAGAACCTTTAACACATTTAGCTTGAGAACCAATGATGTAATGTATGGGTTGTATGTCTTACTGATGCATTTAGGACCACAATAGAAACAAGCTGGTTGCGTTATCCTTTTAGCATAACCTTTGACTGTACATTGCATTTAACAATTTTGTTAAACTATTCATCTCCAATTAATCAATGACTATGATTGTGAGATTACGCAAATACTTCAATTCGTTTTTATCATCAGTAAAGTAATTGTATATATCTGCAGAAAGATAGATGAGGCCGGGTTGTTTGACAATACTGTGCCTTGTCTACTAGAGCTAACGCCTTTTCATCCTCCCTTTATAAGGATTTTCGTTGCTGGTGCTCTGAGCACTGCAGCATGTCAGAGAGAGAGAAGTCTGTTTAGGCTGGTTTTATGACACCATAGATAGTGGAGCCGGAGGGAAGGTCCCACCTTAAAGAAAATACACTGGTTAATTTCAGCTGATGGCCCAGGGCAGCTGTTTGGGTTAATAATTCACTCTTAAGTTCTAAGTTTCATCTCACACTATCGGGCCCACTTTGTGTCCAAAGGTCTGCTTGTTTCTCTTGTGAATAAGATGTCACTTCATGACTCTGTGATGAGTAAGGATTTAATAAGTGGTATTCAGCTTGACATTCCTCTGTGGTTGTACTTTGTAGTGTCCTCCTCCCACATCCTGGACGCATGGCAGTGGGGCAGACACACCCAAAGGACTGCATGGAAAGGCTGGGTTTCTGGGAGGAAAAGTTAGTGCTTTCTCTACTTCCCCCAATTTTACATGTTGTACCTTGACTGACTTTTTGATGTTCCACTTCATCCTTAAAGAAAAGTGTGTGTGTGTGTGTGTGTGTTAGTTATTATTCAGCAAATGGATTACTGTATGTAGGCTTTAATGTCCCCGGTCTCTGAAGGTCAGTGTCTTCAAAAGTGGGTCTGCCTGCATACTTGTAGGTTAGTTGTTAATTAATCTATCTAGCCAGTGGTTTTCAGGGAATAGCAGAATTGTGTAACGTAGCTCCAGGATGACACTTACTACAAAGGCACAAAAGTCATTACTGACCACTAACAGGAGTGTTTCCTGTAGATTCTGAATCCAAGTGCAAGATGACTTGCTGAGTCTCTCTCTCCACCATAATGACTCACTCATTCTCGTCCAGACAGTGATTCACAGAAATTACAGCGGCTGAGGGGAAATGGCCGCATGCTTTAAAAGCACTAGATCCAACATTTCTTTCGATGAGTTTGATTGGGCTTACAAATATACAATTTTCTTCAATGCCCAACGTTAGAGATCTTGGATATGATTCAAATTGGCATCGTTTACTAATATCGTAGGACCAGGATATAAACTGAGGTAGATTGAAACTCATAATCAGTCAAAATAGACAGCATCAAACTTTTAAATTATCTTTTTTTATTCCACATACATGAAATTACATGTTTCCCTCCAAATAACAGTTATGTTTGGGTGTTCTGTATGAAAATTCCAAAGACATGAACAAAGTTAGCCAGCCCAACAACGACCTCCTTCACCTCTTCTCTAACTACTTAGCCACATGCAATTTAGGCAAGTATCAAAAGAAAAAAGGAAAATCAAAACAAATAAAAACCTTAATTGGAAAAAGCAGTAACTAGATAAGCATAATGGGAAAGAAATCCTTACTGCTCTGCTCATACAGTGACAGTAACAAGCTTGTGTGCTCTTTTGTTCATAAAAGTTTTCTATACCTCGTAATTGATACATAGAAATACAAATGCAGGCCACCCAAAAAGAGGAATAGAAAGTTGAGCAAGTGACAGTAAATGGAATGTAACCTTTCTGTTCCAACATAACCTTGCCTGCTGTCTCCAGCGCCCTCTAAGGCTTCATTTATACTTAGTTGCATGACCGTGTTGCACGACAAAAGTCATTCCTGTCGAGCGACGTGGTCATGCGGCTAAGAATAAATTAGCCTTAATACTACCTCCACTGTCCTCGTTTCCACTGTCGATTCTCTAGCTAAATACAGACTAAAAACTGCTGCCTCCTCAGATACGAGGAGCCGACTCTGATGTTGTGAAACCACAGATGTATCATCAAGCGATGGTGTCAATCAAGCACAAGACTGTTAACATGAGTAGACACAGGTACAGTACAACTGTTTTCTGACTTAAAAATTCAACCTGCTGCAGTTTGCATGAGTTGAGAACTTGCCCCCTCACCTACCGCATGTATAATGTAACACCCCTATTGCTCCCACACTCAAACAAACCCAAACAAAAAGGTCAGCAGACAAGCGCCCAACCCCAAACACACCTTCCTGATACTAATCTACCCACCCCCCACCCCGTCCAAGATAACCCTCCCACCCTGTAACTCCAAACCTACAACCCCCCTTCCGACGTACAGTAACTACAAAATAAGAAATAGTAAACCAATAGAAGTGAGATGTCTGGTGGTGAGAACTAAAAATGAAGAGATGGAGAGAGCTGGACGACAATGATGATAATGAGGTGGTCTCAGTGTTGATGATGAAGATGAGCCGGGACAATGACAGGCAGACAGGGACGACTAGGGGGGGTGGGGTTCCGTCTCAATCCCTGGACTCCTCTGCATCCTCACCATCACCCTGGTTATCAGAGGTCCACAGCTGAGGAAGGACGAGGAAAAAAGGGAAGTGGGAAGCGAGGGGTAAAGAAGAGAAGTTACAAACACATTAGCAATGATCACTAGTGTTATAGCTGTAATATACAGTATATCAGAGTTCAGAGAAAATGTAATAGTCATTCCTACTGTTTTAAAACAATTTCAGGTTTTTAACATGCCACGGAATAGCTATGGCACAGGTGTGAAAATAGTGGCCCACAGGCCGATTAGACTACTTGGCCTCTGTACAGTATGTGGCCTACGGGATGATTTGGGGAAGAAAAATATGTACAACTATTTATTATGCATCTGTACAGCGGCTACATAACAGACCCCACTCTCTCGCTCTACCAATGTCTGTAACCTTCTGCACTGCAGCTACTTGTGTGTAGGCTAGACCTACTTACACTTAAACCCTACTGAGTAGACAGGATTTCCAAGCTGTACATTTATCTTAGCCAAAAATAGCCCATCTACAACATGTCGCAACGCGATGCGTTGTGGCGCGTTATGAGCTTGTAGATCTATTTTTGGCGAATGTTCACCCCCTGAGTAGACAATAGAGGGAGTTAACAGGTAGTTAACCACCCACTGTGAGTAACCGTCAACGAAAAACCTAGCTTAAGTTTTAAGTTTGCAGTCAGGATGTGAATCTCATGAGAATAATTATAAGGAAGGTAAGTTTTAGAATAATTAACATGTATTCACGAGAAGGAACAGAATCACTGTGACGCTGTTTGCAGCAACATTTCTGTAGCATACAACAGAATGATCCTGTCTTCTTAGATTCGTGTTCACTGCTGCTCTATTTTCCATAATATAGCAGGCAATATAGTTTCAAATGTAACTCTTTGGGGGTTATATTACCTTCCCTACCCTGAACACGGGTCAATTGTGTTCATATAGCCAAATCGGATGTGATGGTTGACAGGTACTTCACCCCTGCACCACCCAAATGCACTGTAATTATGTATATTCAAGCAATAGAACATATGAGTGAGTGTTCCATTACTTTTTTTTATTCATATACGGTACATGTCTGATTTCATATTGTGACTTAAACATGTCAGTGTTTTTACAACTATCCATTTTCTCTCCAATTTAGACACAAATTCCTGTACACTGCAGTCCCTGTTGCTGCCAACACTGACAGTGACAGCCTGGGGAAGGTGTGGACAACCGCATGCCTCCTTCGATACATGATGGCATCACCACTCTTTTTCACCTGACAGTGAGGAGTTTCACCTGAGTGCATAACGCTACCGTTCCTCCCTCCCTCCTGAACAGGTGCGCCAACCCACCAATAGGAGTCGCTAGAGCAGTGACGAGGACAAAATCTCCTGCCGGCTTCCTACCCATGATCACTACCAATTGTGGTCGTTGGAGTGCCTGGCCAAGCTGGAAGCACCACTGACTGTTAGCGAACTGGTGGGTGTGTGTTTTTACTTCTACGTCATCTGGGTGCATGCATTGCTAAGCAACACCTAGCCCATATTGGCGCAATAACACAGGGCTCTCGGCCAATCACATTGCTTATTTATGCTGCAAAATGAGATGGGCCTCAAGTGTGTTGGGAAAATTGTGCTTATGTAATCCACAAAAAAAAGAAACTCTACTTACTGTCAAATTGTCTCTCAGTAGCTGCATGATCAATGTACTGTCTTTGTACGAATCTTCACTCAAGGAGTCAAGCTCTGCAATGGCTTCATCGAAAGCCTGGAGGAACCAAACAGAGAATACTGTTAGAAAAGCATTTGTTTATGCATCAACATACAGGTTGGTATGAGTATGAACTGTTTGTCTTTGTGTATAGGCTGCCTCTTTTGTGGCTGTTGTGCATTTTGTATATAGTCAGTTTAGTTGTACATTTAACATATCCTCACATTTAAGAAATAATTTTTATTTTGGATCATTAAATACAATTCAAATACTAGAAAAGTGTGCTCCTCAGGGCACAGGTCTCCGCCAGGCCAGGTTGCCTACCCAGGGCCTGCAAACTTGGTCATAGCCATGGCTGGAATGGGACTTATACATCTTGATCACATGACCCCAGACCCCAGAACGTGTACCGATTTGTGTGAGTTTTGGACAAAGTCTATAGTTTTACGCTGATTGGTCCAACGGTACCGAACGAACACACCTACACACACACACACAATCACAAGGTCAGACCGACGGGGGCAAAAACAGTCTCTCGGCCACGCCTTCGGCCTGCCGGAGACAATATTAATGCCATAAATAAACCAACGTGTTATAAAGTCATTACCGTCTTGGCCAGCTTGCAGGCCTGTTCAGGCGAGTTAAGGATCTCATAGTAGAAGACGGAGAAATTGAGGGCGAGGCCAAGACGGATGGGGTGTGTGGGCTGCATGTCTGTCTTACTGATCTCAAAGGCATTCTTGTATGCATCCTGTGAACTGCTTATGATGGCTGAGGAAGAGAAAATACATGTTAGTGGCCGTCTCATCTACCAATTTACATGGGTTGATTGCATACCAAGATTTCCTCATTATTCAATTCATACAATATGTGTGGAACAAGGTCTTGCATTACATTATCATATTCCAATTACAAAAAATCTCTTGCTGCTCAACTACAGTGTGCTTAAGTAAGTAAGTACATTTTATTTATATAGCACTTCTCACTGAGAGATCTCACAAAGTGCTTTACATTACAGTGAAAAAACAAAACAAGGTATTAAAGCAGAAAAAGGCTGTACAATTCATCTCAAGCAGGACAACACCACAAGTTGTTAGTAGAGCGATGCAGCGAATGCTCAGACTGTATTGCTCAGGAGGACCTGTGGTGTAAAGCCCAATTTATACTTCTCCATACAATGGAGTTGTGCGTAAAATAAAAACGGACCTCCAAGCACACAATGCATCACGAATGTGACATGTTGTGAGCTTGGAGCTATTTTCAGCACACGACACAATCATACCACAAAGTTATAAATCAGGCTTTACTCAGTGAATAATCCGGAGTACTACCACCAGCATTTAGCAGTTGCCTTGGAAACAACTAGACAAACAGACTAAACAAGCAAGTTTATAGTTTATGCTTTGGTTCTTTAATGTGTAACACTTTCTTTCTTAAAAAAGTAAGCAGACAATTATTCACCCGGCAGAGACCTTGTGTGGGAGGGAACAAACATGAAACAAATTTGCTGACATTAGCCTAATTCAATGACAAAACATTACATCCCCCAACAGAACAACTCCATTACAAAACAGAGGCATGATGCAATCATGACAAAGTTTGGAGGAGCTGGCAATCTCAGTTGGGGGTCAGAACGGTTTCTCTGTAACTAAGAGACTAGGTGTAGATCTCTTCCTCTCCTGCAGATAAACACAATGGGCTAACTGTCTGTCTGTTGGACACAAAAGGGAACTGAGCCTTGTGTTATTTCCCCTGTTCCCACATTACACTCTAACTGGCCTCCCTGCTTCCTTCATCTCTGCCACCCCATTCCAAAGAGGAAACAAACAGAAACCGTGACGACCTGACAAGTAGGGTGACAGTTGTACATGGCATTTATGGGCAGTCAAACTATCGAGTCTATCACCGTTCAGGCATCAGACACGCTTGTAATGAACATAGTAGTAGCCATGCCCAAAGGATCACGTAACAATTATGACTAGCAAGGACTTGCTGCCTACCCGTCACTAGAATACTGTGTAGAAACGTTTCAAAAGCATTAATGACTTTTCCTAAATGCCTTGTGGAGATAACTGATGACTAATCATATTGACATGTCAGGGGACACACCTCTCTATTCACAAGGCCTCAGTTTCAGTTGGGTGTGGACTGTGGAGTAACAAAAAACTGGGGGGTTGGGGGTTTCAATTCAAAGCACAACAGCTCTGTAAGCCTCTGTATCAGATCATGAGCTATGCCTTTAATTTGATGAACAGAAAGTAATGAATCACTCCAGGTTTTTGGGGGCATAATTGCACAATTTCCAAGGCCAATTAATTCTCTATACATTAGATGCAAATGGTGAAACAAGTCAGCACCTGCTTTGCTCTTACCAGGCAGACAGACAAACTGCAACCCTGCTGTAGCACACAGGAAGCAGTGGCCAAGACCGCGCCCTGTTCCCTGCCTCGCTCTCCTCCTGGGGATGAGCGGTTGGCAGCTGTGCTGCCATTTCTGCAAGGCTTGTCGGCTAGCTGATTTATTCTGCGTTCATGACTTGGGTTACTTTGTATGCATGTCTGACAGCCTGGAAACCTATGGCGTCATTTTGACATGGCAGCGTATGGCAGCAAAAAAAAAGTGGGGAAACCACGCAATGCACAAAACAAGAAATGTTTGTTACAGTCATGCTGACAAGACGAGCGCCAAGAAACAGTCTGAACACAAAAACAGGCTTGGTGTAGCAACTCGATAGCAACACATTTCAAGATTCCTCAGGCAGCACATTATGGCAGTTGCCATACTTCAGGCTACACTGAGCTTAAAAGAAACATAATTTTGTGTTTAGGATGGTGTGACCTCAAAAATCCCCAGAAAAGACGGTTGGTCTGAGCTATTTTAAAGTACGTTATTATGCCATGTTCGCTATACCCTGCAGGCAGCTGCTGTGGGTCAAGGTAAGTGAGTGATACCGAAAAATAGAGAGAGCTCCTGGCAGCTAATGTTTGAATATGACTGACTGACTAGATAGACAATGCTGTACTTGTAGACACTGACAGGCTATTATGTTCTGTGAATTCCTTGGTTGGCTGGCTGATCGGGTACCTGTAGGTTTGTGTGACTATCTCAACTATATGGCAGATCTTTCTCTTGTCCCACTGTTCCTAAGATGTGAACATTACCAGTCTGTTTCAGGAACTAATACAACTCCACTGTCGAGTGTACAGCTGCAAATCCAATCCAGACACGCTTCCCCTATGTCATCAGTTCCTTTAGTAGTTTTCTGGCACCATATCAAAGTGTGATGGGAAAGGGAAAAGAGGAAGTGCATATGAGTGCGCACACACACGCACAAACACACACCAGTCTTTCCTACCCGTGACTGAAACATCCTGTGGCAGTCATTATATGAATGGATGAGCAAGAGATAGTGGGCTGAAACTAACCAATAAGGAAGCTTTTTGCTGCCAGATAGATTATAAATCAATCAACTGGTCCTGTGTGTGTGTATGTGTGTGTTTGGGGGATTTGAAAATGTACTAGGTTCTCCATTAAATAATCTCTCGGGTATAATTCAACAGCATATTGATACCATTATCCGTTCAAAGGACACAGCCCAACATATAATTCCCAGTTTGTACAGTAGATGCTCTCAACCAGCTTGTAGGTCCATCTAAACAGAACAAAAAGCTGCAACTATTACTACACTTTTATGGATCCCAGTGGGGAAATTGGTCCTCTGCATTTAAACCATCCAAACTATCAGGAGCAGTGGGCAGCCAACTTGCTCAAAGGCAATTCATGCCAATACTGTAATCTGTTGTGAGGTGCCAATGTCACAAAGCTGATCCGGATACTAAAGTGTTAATTTAAAAGGATCTGGTGCGATAGGCAAGACCTGGCAATTGTAGCCAGTGTGGATTTCAATCCTTAAATACACACACACATACACACACAGCTAGCATAAGAGGGACTTATGGCACGACTTACTGGCCTTCTCCTCTCCGACAGCCACCTCGGCTAAGTAGCGGTAGTAATCTCCTTTCATTTTCAAGTAGAAGACTTTGCTCTCTGCTGGAGTGGCGTTGGGAATGAGGAACTTGTCTAGGAGACCCTGTTGTGGAAGACATACAGAGGACAGAAACACACAAAAAGGACCGTCTGTTAGAAAACATGCACATTTTCCAACATCCTCCTCCACCTTTTCATTTATTTACATGTGGCTTGTATGGGGGAAGGGGGGATGGAAACACATGAAAAACAGACCGACATCCTATCACAACTGTAGACATAAAAAATAAAAAATAATAGAAAGTGTAGGAGACATTTTCAATGACGCAGAAGGGCAATTTTCAGACGGTAATACCAGATGTTAAGTGGTTGGTTCTGTATTGGCTTGTTAACTCTTCCATCCATTACACATGATAGCAGTGCTAGTTACACAAACACACATGTAACCAATATCATCACAGCTAAACAAACTAGAAGCTTCTTTCTTAACCAGGCCTGGTTAAAGCTGTAGGGAGATGCTAGCTACCTCCGATAGCCTCAGGGCATGGGCTTTGGATTTTGCTTGGGCTGCATCACAGATGCTTCAGAGACCTCCCTGGGGGAGGGGGTGAGAGAGAGGAGGCTGAGTGTAAGAGCGGGTGGGAGGTAACTAGGGATGGGGGAGAGACTGACGACAACAGAAAGTGTTGGAAGGTGGATGAGGAGAGAAAGAGAGGCGTATGGATGGTGGGAGGAGCAAGAGGAGTGAGTTAGGCTGTTGAACTCCTGGTGAGCTTTCTGAGTAGAACTAGGTCACTCAACTAGCTCAGCTAGGCTCTCCAGTACAGATCCTACTAGCCTGAATAGAGGCGAGCAAAGAGACTAGAGTTCTTCCTATACCAGTATCGGAAAAGCTGCCGATACTGCTTTAAATGCTGGTATCGGCGAGTGTGCCAGTCTTTACCATTTCGATACCACGTCATTTATCACATGATGATATTTCATTTATAGCCATATTTTGAATGCTTCAGTTGATGTTGCATGACTGTTTTATACCCTTACTGTACTATTGACATTATTATTTTACTAACTTATAGCTGCACTTTTAACAATTATTCATGGAATTTTGATTTATTCCTAGGCTAGAACCTTTTAATTTCAAGGACCCCCATAACTTAGTTACAGACCTGTAAGGGTCCATTTGGAACCCCCTCAAGTAACCCAGATAGCCCCTGAACCCCACTTAGAACCACCGTCCTAGAACTTTTTAACTTACACACTGGTATCGGATTGGTACCGACCGATACGCAAGTGTTAAAAAATATATATATATGGAAGGAAGAAATGGTATCAGTACATCTCTAAAAGAGACATGTAGCACGTTGTCTCTTCAGAACAGATAGATACTACTCCATCCCACTAAACTGAACAGAGGCGAACAAAAATACACCATACCACGTTGTCTCTTCAGCACAGATGGATACTACTCCATCCCACTAGCCTGACTGGAGGCAAGTAAAAATATACCGTATTGTGTTCGTTATCACATCAGCATATATAGATACAGGGGTTGACACTAACGGTTGCCCGACTGCCCATGGAAAGTAAATAAAACGTTCGGGCAAGTAGAGTTTGCTTTCAGGTTGCCCGACGGGAAAGTGCATTCCGTCTTCATTAAATATTATTGGCCATTCATGCACAATGCACGATGAACAATGCAACCTTTTTACAACTAGCAGTTGCACTCATTCTGTTTTTTCAAAGTGACTGTCGCCACTCTGCAGTTATCGATTGGATTTAACATTAATTTGTTCTACAAGCACGAATTTTACCTATCATTTTATAATGGACAATTTACTTTTCAGGGAAGTGGGTAAGACCTTTGGGCAAGTAGAATATGACCTGTACTTGCCCGATGGGCAAGTGCCTCCGAGACCTTTGTGTCAACCCCTGTAGATATATATATATAGATACTACTCCATCCCCCTAGCCTCAATAGAGCAAAAATCACACCGTACTGAGTTGTCTCTTCAGCGAAGATAGATAATAATAATAATGAATTGCATTTTTATGGCAATTTTCTAAGTACTCAAACTTACTCAAAAGAGCTTTATGTACGCTTTAATGAACAATGGTTCATTCATTCATACATACATACATACAGGGGGGGGGACATTGGGAGGTGAAGCGGCGAACGGTCAATGCCAGCGTCCACCAAATACACACACCAATGGTGGCAAGCTAGCGCCGACCGACTCATTGGACGCAATGTACTGTAGATACTACTCTATCATCCCACTAGCCTGCATAGAGGTGAGCAAAAAGATGTTGGGGCAACTGCTGGACCTCAGCACCATTCCTTTTTTTATCCATGTCCAACATGATCCCAGCCTGCATTTACAAAAGTCATGAAACATCATCTTTGAATTCCACAGTGCAGATCTGATCATTGGATGGTTTCAAGAGGAGCGATATGGAATCACGACGATATCAGATCTAAGAGCCAACACACATCAGACCAATTAATGAAGGCAGGCAATCTGACCAAAAAATATGGCATCGGTTGGGTTTTTAACATTGGGGTCACCGTGCCCCACACCATTCAATCCAACACACCAAACACTGACCGTGTGGCTCAGCGGTCCAACTTTAACTTCCAACACTATTTCATTTCAGAGAAGTTCAACTTCTGTATGATTCTACAACCGGATATGTTTTTTAAATTTTCCCATGCGGAATAAAAATAAGGCAGGGCTGATGTAAGAGCCTGTACTTACACAATGCTTTTAGGCTGCCGTTGGGGAGCAGCCAAGTGTTCCAAGAGCTGTGTGGAGAATTGGGGCACCGGCAGAGGCAAGGCTAATGACAAGCAGCACGATGACAGGAATGCATGCACCGGGTGAAATGTACAATTTCAGTTATCATACCCTTGACTGAAATGCCTACATATAGGTGTGCCTATTCTGAGGCATTGGCCTTGGGATCATGGTTGCTGCATACCAGACATCATCTCTACCACAGACAGACAGACAGAGAGACACAGAGAGAGAGAGACAGAGAGAGAGAGAAAGATGCAGTGACTAGAGAGCAAGGTTCCATTTCCCTTTCGGTTCTTTGCTAGGGTGGGAGTGACTATTCCTACTTGGTACCTTTTACTCATTGCTTGTTTTAATTTAAGTTTGTACTCATATCCATCTGCAGTTATATTATCCTGTGTTGTCACTGTGTCATTTGTTTTAAATAAAACTAAGGTGTACTTAATATATCCTGTACCAGCATTACTAAATGCCAATCACCTTAATAAAACAATTAAAAAAAGACAAGAGAGCAAGGAAAAAAAGGGAAGCCAAGACATGAACAGGGAGAAAGTGGGAGAGAAATGAAGGCTTAGTGGGTTTGGCAACACTTAGTCATGTGCCACTCCTGCAAGGAGAAAGACAGGGGGAGGCCTTTGAAACGATTATTTCTGTCCACCCAATAGAAATGGGTCATATTCTATAATAAGTCATATTCTTTCTGCAGTGCACACTTCGAATTTAACTAGTGTCTGTTGGAGGTAGCGTCACATAGGCTAGGCTACAAGCTCTCTGGTATGCAGGGGCAGCGTGAATGTTATGTAACACCAATATGCCGTGGAGAGCCTTACATTACACAATAATGTCCTCGAAGTAATAAGGCACATTCCATTTGTGGTGTTTCACGATAGCCACTTATAAAGCAATGTAAAAGTCAGATGGTAATGATTTGGTTTCATTTATAAATCTGATAAATCTATCATATGTTTGAATTCAGTTCACAGTTCATGCAGCCATTATGGTCCTAGAATAGAATACTGTTGCTTGTTTGCACAAGGAGTGCGTTCATTCGCCAAAAAAATAAGAAGATATGGAACACATGAAGTGAGACACACCTTAGCTGTCGAAGCAGACTCTGAGACAGATTGCACCATTCTCTCACAGGTAGGTCACAAGCTAGATGGGGGAATTAGAACTGACAACTGCTCAACATCCAGGAATCTGTGTGCCATTTCCACCTCCCTGTATGTCAAGCCTGCCCACACAAGCCCCTGGGGGGTAGAAGTGGGGGTGGGTAGTGAAAGTGACCACCCCCATCCCTCTTCCTCCTCTCTCATTCCTCTCGTTACCATACATCGCCTCCTCTTCCCCTCTACCGCCACCCATTGCACACACCGTTAGATCATTTTCCCAACATTATCTTCCTCTGACACAGGTGCGTCCATTCTTAACTCAACATTGAGGTCTCATACACTTTTATATCTTCCCACTATTAAATCAATGAAATACCAGATGCACATCACATTGAGCTTGTTGTGAAGACAAAATAAAATAAACCAGATGAATGTTGTTTAGAATGCTGCTATGCTAGTCTGAGATAGAAAGTAACCTTGTCCCCCCCCTTGCTCTGTCCCCATGAGGCTGTGCAAGGCTGAGGTGGAGGTCAGTGGCCCAGAACGCTGGTGGCTCAGCTGCTGTCATTATGGGATTAGTACCCAGTGACTCACCCGGCCATATAATACAGAGGAGAGAGTGCTTTAGAATAGCATGGTGCCTCTAGAATCTACATTATAAATTTTCATGTAGTCAAGGAAAGTTATAAAAATAGAAATTCTAACAAATAGTCCCTTGTTCTTATTTTGCTATCTGACCTTTTTTGCTAGGCCCTTACAACACGCATAGTGAAGCAGGGACGCCAATAAAGCTACAACACCGTCAACTGTCAATGAAGAAGAGGCACCTCATGGCAGAGTAGATAATGTCTGGTTGACCATCTGCTTTGCTGCATAGGTCCATTCTTTAAAAGTGGGGAATGTTTTACAAAGCCTGAGCAAAACTCTGCTCATTCTGTGACAGCCTCTGTAACAGCCTTTGAAACAATGGTCATTAAAACAACTGCTCCTCATGTAGAGAGTGACCCACCATAAAAGACGGTTAAGACGCCCACAAAACATGGTTCATGGCTCACACGTACCCTGAGGCTTAATAATTATGCTTTGCCACACAACCAAACAAAGATTATGTATTTTAATTTTCAACTGAAAAAGTGTACACCTTTTTCAGTAGAAAATAAGTGACAATAATTTAGCCTTTAGAAATACTCCTTTAACCTGACTGCTGGACCACGGATGGTTACCAAATCAGTCATCATCAATGCAATGGCATCAAATTCTGACCGGTGCATTATTCTTCCCCTAAACATGGACTCAGGAGCAATGCTGGGATTGGCTGCCACTAGACCCTGTTGAAAGCCCAGTCTGCAGACAGGGTCTGAATAGTGTATGCCTTCAGCTTTGGGTCAAGTTGCCCCTGTTGCCTGGCTGTCTTCCAGTGTCACTGGCTGTATAGGACACATCATCCCTTCACACAGACTCTCCATCAGGAATTAAACGGCAGTATTATAACGGAAATACAAAATAAAATATAAATGTTTTTCCCTTTACAAGGAGTGCAACACTTTGCATTTCAAATCACAGCATCGGGGTACTGGCAGTGAAAACCTAAACTAGGTTAGCCTTCTCTATAGAAGAGTTGGGTTGTTCATACTACTATGACTCAAGGGAGTGGACAGCATTTCTCTACATGTACTTTCTGCCTTGTATGAGGTAATGCTTTCACCGTTATCTCACATTCCCATCTTCCCCTGGAGTGAGAGCATGCATCACCTGACTGTACTAGCCAACTTTGCTGATCAAACAAGGAAGTGGCTTTTCAGAACGCCTATTGCGCCAGCAGGCATAATGAGAAGGGACCACCTGCGAGTTTTACCAGGCTCAACTCACTCATTGCTAATAAAATGACTCAGTTATACGCAGAATTGAGCATAATTTTACAACATTCACTATTGGGCAGGTGGAGATTAATGTCTTGCATGATTCTATTGAATCTTAACACCACTGTTGACTGAGGGGTAATGGATAGCGTTTCTAGATAATATTCATTTCTCACATCCTCAGGTGGTGTGTGATTATGACAACACAAAACACAGTATGCTGCAAGACCACTCTATTGACGGAAACGAATCTCTCACATTTTGCTCATTCTCCCCTTACACCGGCGACAAGTCTTGTGGGGATTCATCCCTCACATTGGATTAAAAATAGAGAACCCCCATCTACTGTGACACATCTCATTCCCACTCCAGACACTCATCTTCCTCTTGACTCACTCTCTCTACATGGGAACAGATGAGATGAGTAACGTGGTAATAACCTATAGGCTGGAGGCCATTGCTCAAGACAGGTAATTAGAAGAACCAGCGAAACTTCTTTATCTAGATTACTGTCAAACTCAATACTGGAACAGATAGAGGGCAGACGAGGTTAAATAGCTAGTTAAGAGGTATGGGGCACGCACACTGCCTGGAAGGTCCAGCAACCTGTTGTTGACGTAACCGACACCATCAACCGGCTGAGACACTTTAGGAACGTCTGACTTTGTACTTACTTAACCCATTAAAAGAAGACCTGAGGCCGATTCTACAAATGCCTTCTAAATCTGTCAATCTCACACTTTCAAGTTTTTCAAAAATACCAGATGTACGAGCTCGCAGCGCGGCACGAAGTGACGCGCTGTGAGCTTGTATATCTGTTATTTTTTAATAGCCAATGCAAAAATCTAAAATGACACAGATGCTGTGCAGGTTTTAATGGGCTAAGTCTACTCTTTAGTCACCTTACTTCTCTTCAGACAAACTAAGGCCTTGGTTACACCAGGTGTTTGAGGGCAATTATTTGACTACAACTGTTTAGACAGCCGTTTGTCACATGGACATAGAGACAAAAGGCTTGTTGTCACAGACATAGTGACAAACAAGGCTCTCTTGCAGCCCAACTTGTCATATTTTGTTTCAACCTCACATACACATGACCACTTCCTTATACAACAACAAGGAAATCCGGTTTCAGCTGTAAAAACAAAACAAGCATCATGGAGACCAAGGAGCTTGTTGCTGGTTGACAATAACCTTTGACCAGCGTTGCCATCTCCCTACTAAACAGAAATAAAAGGAATCAAAAGTGCCACATCTGGACAAAAGCGTGCCTTGAGACTAGGTCAATGGGGAAAATACCGGCCAATATACGAATTAGAGCAGGGTGGATAAACAAGGGAATAGAGATACACCAATGACAGCTTGCTGGAGCTTGAATCTCATTGGTTGCTTCCACAGTTGTTCACAGATTGTAGTCATGATTCACTGGCCTATCCAAACCTGACCAGACTGGGTCTGACAGAATTAAATAATAATAATATTTGGCAGTAGATGGGGGGGGGGATACAAGTGTTGTCTGCCACCCATTCACATTACAAGATAAATCAGAGCTGACGGTCAGCCTCAACTGCTCAAAGTGTGACTACGAGCTTAGGACTGATGAAATGTTTGCCTGAGGTAAACATTCTTCATCGAGTGGCCCTGCTCCCTCCCTTCAGACTTTTAAACCCATGTTCATCTAGAACAGTCCCAATAAGTCTTCAACACATTTATAGATGTTGAACGACATCTATACTGTGACTCTTGCCACTTACTTCATTTTGATCATCCAACAAAGTGGAGTAATTCAACTATACTTTGATCCAAGTAGTTTTTTCCCTTCCCCCAGCTTGCACCTAGAGCACTGGACCCATGTTGAATTCATTGGACTATGTTGAATTTGTAGTTCAATTGCTAAAGATTAATTAATTCATAATTTAGCTTAGCTATAATGAAACTTAAAGGGAAACTGATTGACACTGAAACCTTGATTCCTTTGTTCTGAGGTGGGTTCATATAAATCTACAGTGTTTCCCCTATATGCATTTAACAGCGGCACGCCACGTCGCCACCACTCCAGGATTAGCCAGTGCCACAGCAGAATTTGTATGAAAACACTTATTATTCTACGTGACACCATCATTCAATGCAGTATGAATTGGCCTGTATTCTGCATAGTCTCCTGTGAGACTGCTCCCCCTAGGGTAACACCTTTAGGGTAACACCTTTCTATGGGTCACAGGTTTAAATGTAACGGCTGCGACCGTCAGCTGGAATGTTTTTTTTGTTTTGTTTTACAGCTACAGTTTGTATAGCTTTTCTAGCATGGTTTCAACGTGTATTTTGTAGTTCATTAGTAGGATGTGAGTAAGTTGAAGCTTTGGGCTTCTTTCAATAGCTCTGTCTATTAAGACAATTATGGCTTATCTCTTCATATTCAGGTCAATAACTTTGCGCTTAACTGACCATGGCAGAATATTAAATCAACAGTAGATTTGTTCGTTTGGTCAAGAAAGAAACACCATTGCGCGATGGAGCATTAAGGTTACAAACAATATCATTTGATTGGAATCAACGAAATATGCATATGCAAATCTGTGAAACATTTGTAAAACCCATATAATGCATTGCATACAAAAATGGAGAAGCCTTGGTATTACACTGTATTACCCATACAGTGTTTTGTCTGGAGGTGGTTCACAGGGCCACTGTGACTCTGCGACACATGTCAATCTCAAAGACAACTGATTTCTTATTTTGCCTTCTTATGGGCAAGAGCGCATATATAAGGGTTCAGCGCCGCTGCTACAGCTTCATCTTAGGGGAAACATTGAAATTTATATAGTGTGGGAAAAAAGACCTAGTCTGTGTATTTCTCTCACAAAATGCAGATACACCTGTATCACAGGTACACATGTCAATGTCACAGGTACACCTGACCTGTGACATGAAATGCCTCAAGACAAAAGGACGTGTACGCCTGATGACACAATATCACGGGAGAAATTCACAGAATACATAGGGTATGTTCCCACACTAGATATGACCTCCTCACATTATAACAATGGGATTTAGGTTCAAAATTGGCAACGAATCCCTTTAAGGTAGGTAGTGCAAAGTTCGAACAGGACTTTAAAAGCAGGGTACACAACAGGCGGTCAGGCTGTGGAGACACACAGTCTGTTTGCACAACCCAATAGTACTAATAAATATTTAATGATTTTTTATTTATTTTTAGTCAGTTAAGCTCACCAGCACATCGTTGCAGATCTCCTTCAGCTCCTTCTCGATCTTCTCCCGGTACTCCTTGGCCATGGCCTGCTTTTTATCGCTGCCCTCAGTCTTCTGCTCGATGCTGGACACCACACGCCATGAGGAGCGACGAGCCCCCACCACATTCTTGTACGCCACCGACAGCAGGTTGCGCTCCTCGTTGGACAGCTGGGCACCCTCCTCTGTCACTGCCTTCATGGCCGCCGCCATATCGTCGTAACGCTCCGCCTGCTCCGCCAGCTTGGCCTTCTGCACAAGCTCCTTCTGCACCACTTCCACCTTGTCCACCATGGCTGCTCACTGGAGGCTGGGGGTGCAAGCAAAGAGACATTAAAAAACTAACAAAAAAACAGGCAGACAGGTTAGGTGGTCACACATTTTCATCAACACCACCAAAACCAAAGTGATGTCCATCAACACCACCACACAGGCATGCATCCCCATGCTTGAAGTTGTTGACGACTTTGTGTACTTGGGAAGTTTGATTAGCCAGGACAACAGTCCACAAAAAGACATCCAGTGCAGACTTGGACAAGGACGCAGCACCTACACAAGACTCCACATCTGGAAGTCCAACACCAACAGCCTCAAAACCAAGATCCGCTTATATAACACCCTGGTCAAGCCGGTTCTATTATATGGGGCTGAGTGCTAGTGAATAACCAAGTGCGACATGAGTAAAGTCAGCTCTTTCCACAATGGCTGCCTGGGGGAAGATCTGCCGTATATTCTGGCTCAATAAAATATCAAACAAGGAACTCTACACGAAGACTGGCTGCTGAGACGTGATCACAGAACTTAAACACCGTCGTCTAAGATGGCTTAGACACTTCGAATGCCCCCAGAGCGGATCCCTAAAGTGGCCCTCAGATGGACACCACCGGGGAAAAGGAAACAAGGCCGACCTAAGAACTATCACAGAACTATAGAGGCTGAGCTGCTGCAGATGGGTCTCTCGTGGGGCAAGGCACTGGTTGCCAAAGACCGTGACAGGTGGAGGAACATCATCAATGCCTTATGCCCCATCGGGGGCGAAGAGCATAAGTAAGTAAGTACACATTTTCTGGTTGTTTATTATGGCTTCTGAAGATCACTCATGGCAATCATTTCCCTGTTGCAGGACAAGATAAGAGAACTATAAAAGAAAAGAGTAATTACATGAGAATAAATAAAACGACTTCATTTCCACTTACTTCACGATTACTTTTCATCTAGGTACAATAGGGATGAGGAAGGAAGGAAACAATATCTAAAGGGGATGTGCACGCTATTAATAAAGCCCGGGTTATACATTGCGGAAGGGTGTCACATACTGAAAAGAGCCAAGCTTGTAGATCTGCTATTTTTGGTGCACCGGTGCCCATTGCCCACTCTTAGTATAAATCAGGCTTAGAGTTTATTGTTATAACAAGCTGGCTGGAATGGGCACTAGTTTTATGGTCTCTCTCTAGGCCTTGTAGTTCCTCCTCCCAAGCACTTCACTGCTTTAACTAACTATACCCATTGGAGAAGTATAGTAAACAGAGGAATTTAGTTACATAATGAGGAGCGATCAAACACATTCCATGTCTTCCATGCTTTTGTCCACCACAGGCCAGTCACAAGAAAGGGGAAGGAATCATTAGTGTAGAACACAGAAGATGCCACCCTTCCTAAAAGAATAAAACTTGTATCCATTTTGAATGGAGTTTTAGGGTTTTGTCTTGTGGCTTTTTCTATGCAGCCAAGAAATATTTCTTGGGGAAGGACTATTCGTGGCTGTGGCAGAAAGAGAACAATTAGTATGGAGGATTTGCCATATGGTTTAAACAAAAGAAAGTTATTGAAAATAGGGAAAGCGTGTAGAGGAACAGAAAGAAGGAAAACGGGTTTGCATTTATGGTCACTCACAGCTCTAGGACAGACTAGTCACTAGAGCAAAAGCTGGTCATATTGGCAGCTCCCTGTCAGGATGAACAGGATGGAGCAATGCTAGCTTTCTGGGCCAACATGTTGGTGCCATCCCTGCCTTCCCGCTGTGAGAAAGAGGCCAACAAGCATTAGCATCAATAGCAGTAGTAGAGCTGTCAACCTTGTGTTAACCATTTTCATTTAGGCCCGTAGTGGAAAAGTGACTCAATTATTGGGGCCAAATAAGTGAAAAAGAACAATATGCCTGCAAGAGCTATAATAGTGTGGTAATAAAATAGTAGCTACAATGTTCTGTATAGGAAAATCAAATAAAAGTAAAAGATTTTTTTTTACAAACAGCTGCACAGAGCTAGTAACAATTACACTGCAAACACATTCTCTGTGCTGGATTATGTCAATGCCAAGCCTCCATAATAACCACATGAACCGAATTGCCCCTATTCTGGATGCGAGCATTCTACATGCTCACAACAGTTGCAAATGCAAAGCTTGTTGATCTGCACATTTTGGCGAAGAGATTTGGTGTAGAGGGAAATTATGAGCAGACCTAGTACAGAATCCTGGGGGACCCCGGTCAAATAGGGTTTAAGTGGATAAGGCAATGCAGCGTTACCAACTACTGTAGGCCTGTGAAAGGTACCAATAAAGCTTTTAAATTAGCCTAGTTTTCATGGAGAAAGGCACGTGTGTCCCTACACAGTCTCTCACACACACACACACACACACACACACAAATCATTAGATCAATAACTTACATCCTTTGACCAAGGCATTATGGCCAAAGGGCTTCCAAAGAATCAATCACTTATTTTCCATCCCAGACTGCATGGAAAGATTGCAAGAAAACTATGGGCCATGTAGTGAGAAAACAATGCACAAATTAATAAGAAATAAATATAGAACGCTAAATTAATATCTGGACAGCTGTAGCCTTGACACAAGATGATCTTGGTCCAAGCCAAGGCTAGGACAGCTGCAACTTTCTTATTAAAGTAATACTAGGTAACGTTTTCAACAAAACTAAAGTTAAATTGTATATCTTTTGCGAGTGGCAAAAGTTTCACAACACCCACTCCGTGAATTTCACCCCCGGAAGCCTTTTATTTATATATTTTCTATTGAACGTGTACGGGGGGGACTTTCCCGGGAAAATGACGTTCCTGGCCAACGTCATGACGTCGTGGCCGACGTCCTCAGGAACTACCGCAACGGTTTCCTGTTTGGCCAGGAACTACCGCGCTATTAACAAAAAGGAACCTCACGCTGATTTTAAGATAATGTAGGATTTGGAGATCGAAAAAGAACAGAAAAAGAAAGCACAGCTCATGGTAACTAATGCTCCACTGGCTAAGAGAAACGATCCGTAGATAGTATAAAACAATTAAAAGATCGCTTTTTGAAACGCTTCCGGCTTCCGGTGAAAACGAATGGAATTCTGGGTAATCGAGGACTAGGGAAATTGTATGCAGTGACGGTAGTGACCAGCAGAGGTTGCTAAAAATCGTTATTTGTGATTTTGCATTGTACAACTTTAACTCATGTCTAACATTTTTGCTATTCTGAGAAAATTGAATGTAAACTGAGCTGAGCACCCAAATAGTGTCACAAGCAATAAACTCAACATTATCTTAACAGTTAAGCAATACGATTCATCACGAATCTAATTTTAATATCCATCTTGTAGCCAAATTATCAGCACTTATTAGACACCTTACATAGGCCTTCATAACACCCAACTCAGACATTGCTTGTCTGAGTGTATCTGACCTTACTTTAACTAGGCATTTTACCAATGTGTAAATGCCTAGTTAATGTCACCTCCACGTGTAATACATCAGTGGTTCTCAACCTGTGGGTCCCCCCCAGGAGGGTCCCTAGATGACAGTGAAGTGATCATTTAAAGACTTTTAAGACCTTTTTAATACCTACAAAAAAAAGGAAAGAAAAAGACCATTACTGCATCAAAAGTAATCAACAAACTGTACTATAAAAACTGATCAAACATTAGCCAAATTGTCAAATAATATAAGAAAGAGGTAATCATTAGGAAAATAGCCTATCTACAAGCTCACAACGCCTAGCAAGGAGCTTGTAGATCTGCTATTTTCCACAATATGTATCTGTGGAACCGAAAATGTAATGCCTCAACTCCTACTTTCCAAGTTCAAATATGATTGTTTTTGGGGTGAGTCCTCAGTTCAAATATGATTATTTTGGGGGGTCCCCAGTTCAAATATGATTAATTTGGGGGGGGTCCTCTCCCCAGCAGTTCAAATATGATACATTTTGGGGGGTCGCGGCCTGAAAAGGTTGAGAACCAATGCGGTATTGGATGCACAATCACATGCCAAAAAAACAAGCCAACCTTAGCTGCTCCCACGGCAAAACACGGATGTGCACTCATTCACACACACACACACACACACACACACACACACACACACACACACACACCACACCCATCTCTATACCTGTTGGAATGACTCGCCCCGCTGGCGGAAATGATTCATTTCAGACTAGTGGTATATAGATGCTAGGCCATTGTATTAAGAAGAACACAAACACATCACAGGCTTTGGACTTCAGTGTGTCTCCTCAAGTCAATCAGATCATCCATGTTTTCAGCCACAACACGAGTCGGGAAAAAAAAGGTTAAACGCTAAAGAAACAGCCAAGTCCTCGTGACCCGTTTCCAGCCTAGTGACGCCGACTAGTTCCTGGAAGTGAAGCGCTTCAAGCCTGAGAGAGTAGACTAGACAACATGGGTCATCTTGAAATGATGAGTGTATGATGTTATGTTACGATGCCCCCCTCCACCGAAAAGAGAAGAAAAAACCTTAAAAACGAGCTGGACATGTCAATCAAACATTGATTTTATTTCCACAACGCAGCTCAAGAACAGTGTTGCCATGTCGGCTTATTATAAGCGAATTTGGGCTTCTTTTTCAATGTGAAGTTGCTTGTCAAAATTGGTGGTTGCGGTTTTTTGGGCTGGTTTCTAAAGTGTAGTTGCTTATTTAGGCTTGCTTCAAATTTTTTTTGTAATGATTTTTTAAACCAGTGGTTCTCAAATATTGTCATAAATGTGTTGTTCCAGGGAGCATTTGAGTTGAGAATGTTTCAAAAATATTACAAATATTCCACGAGTTTTTGAAAATAGCAGATCTACAAGCTGAAGTGCTCATTTGGCCTAGTTGCTTCTTTTGGGCTTGTTTTCCTAGGCCTGTTTTCCTAGGTTTCTTATTTCTCTCACAGAATATGGCAACACTGCTCAAGAAGCGTGACGGCCCAGCCTCTGAACCTGCCTCTCCCTCCATTGATTGATTTGCCATAATGTTCTAGAATTAAATCACACGTTGTCTCTGTCACGATTAAAGTATAAAATCCGACCATTTGACACATTTAACATGACAGCTCCATGACTCCACGGGGAACGGAGACAGATAATTCGTGGCAGTATTTGCTAGTGATATTTAGTCCATCAATGCCAATGAAATTATTTAATTTCACAGTTAAGTCTGAGGATGAGCTAAAAAAAAAATCTATATCAGACATCCAAATTAATTAACAGAACGCGCCTGTGTATTTAGGTGGCTAGTTTACTATAATAATCTAATATAACAATAGCTATAGAAGCTTTTGAACCCTCAACCTGACACGCCTTCTCGTCTGCTCGCATGTCTGGGTGTTCCATCCATTTTGGTTCCAGCATTTAGCCAGAGCCCAAACTGTAGCTTAGCCATTGTTCTTGGACTGCCTGATTGTCGTTGCTAACACCAGCCACCCAGCTATATTCTAATGGTTTCCCCATTAACACCAATCACCACAATAAAACACTTAGCACTACGACGGTCTATGCAAGTGTGAACTACAATAATCGCAAGGAATCGAGTGTTTTTCTTACCTGAGAAGTGGGTGATAGCGGATAGATCTCGGTCTAACAGGCTACAGCTGATTCTCTCACAACTCAGTCCGTCTGAATGTAATCCACGGGGTTTCCCTCCAATCACACCAGTCCAAAGCAGAGAGGGAGCAGGGGAGCCTGACGTCAAACGTTACCACGGCAACAGAGCACAAAACACTGGGTGTTGTAGTTTTTCTCCACCCTTTAGCGTGTAGTGACTGACTGACTGACTGTCACTTATGACTCAGGTCAGCCACTGAGCCACAGTGATGGTTCACACACACACACACACACACACACACACACACACACACACACACACACACACACACACACACACACACAGTGATTTACGTGTTTATGGTTGTTTGTTCTGAGCCAGACGATGTGTACATGATTCTTCTTATATGTGAATATGGGATGGAACATAGATATATATATCTATGGGATGGAAGACATTGGATTTAATCCAATGTCTTCCATCATTGTAATCGGATTACTTTTCCTACAACCTGACAATTGACCTGGCAACCTCAGTTGCTCTCAATCTAAAGGAAATCAAACTCAAGTAGCCTACTATAGAAATGTATATCATCCCCCCAAAAAAACATTATTTTGAACAGAGAAAAACATAATAATCTATCAGTCTATCTATCAGAATCAGTCTCTCTAGCATTATGCTTGCAACAGGACTGAACAGGGCCTCTAGTCCCGGAACATTTCTGAACAGCTTACTGCTGGGGTCATATCTGCCTAGAACACACACACCTCTCACCTGTTTACTACTAGGCTACTAGACCACTGGACTACTGTAATGTATACTATGCTACCCACTATTCTTGTGTAGCCAGAAGATCAGAGATGGCAAAATTCAAGAGATTCAAAAGGGTTTATTTGTCAGTCACTCATACAGGTGCAAGCAGTGAAATGCTGGTGTGGCATGTTCCGCAAGACTTTGCTAACAACAATACATATAAGCATATGATAATAATGATAATACTGGATGAAATGAAAAATAAAACAATAAAAAAGGAGAATACAGAAAAAAAAATAAAGTTGGCATGATGGTACAGGTTAAAATACAAAAGATGATTGAACAATAATAAAGTTAGCAATAGTGCAGATACAACCATGCATTAGCAACGATGGGAAATGTACAGTGAATATGATCAAATGGCCTCAAACTCGGCATGTGTGTCCCATATGACCCGGGGTGTGCAGCAAGTCGGACCAATGGTTTCCGAGAGCCAAAATATGTGAGATAAGCCTGAGACTCCAACATGTGTCAGACCACGTGTAGACAACATCAGGTAAAGGAGTATTGGACAAATGGGAGGTCATGTATTCCTGAGTAGGTCAGTATACATAAATACACGTAGGCCTATCAGTGTGTGCAAAAAAACAAGGGGGTATTTACAGATTCAATGTAGTTTTGTTTAATTTTGATTTCTTTGTTTTACTTATTTTTAAATCCTTGTCCTTGTTCAGGGCTCTGATAACGTCAGGGGGAAAAAAATCTTCCTTAAGCCACCTCAGGTGCTTGCCATTTTGCATCCTCACAAACAGTCACTACTGGGATGGTGTTTGTCCTGCTTAAGCACCTGCTGTCGTAATAGTATGTGTCCTGGGATGAGAGGGAGCTCTCCGTGGAGCGCTCGGCCAACCGTACCAGTAACACCTTCTTCAGGGTTCATAGATCCTGTGAAGAGTCCCAAACCAGGCGGTGATGGCCCCTGTCAGGATACTCTGGGTGGTAGCAATATAGAAGGATTTCTAGACCGTCTTATAGACCTTGAACCTCCTCAACTGCCTGAGGTGATAGAGAAATTGTATGGCCCTCTTTGTCACAGTCATGCTCACCCTCTACACTGGTGTCCTGTTGAAAGAGTGGCGTGTCTGCCATTGTTGCATACAGAAGTCCACAATCATCTCCTTGGTCTTTGACATTCAAGAAGGGGCTGTTTTCCTGGCACCACTGCAACAGTTCTGCCACCTACTCCAGATAGGCCACCTCGTCGTTCTTTGAGATCAGGCCCACCACCACTATGTCGTTAGCAAACTTGATGATGGTGTTAGGAGTTGTTTCTGGATACATAGTTGTGGAAGTGTAATATGAAGTAGCCTACAGCTGCAGCAGAGAGCTCAGTACGCAACCCTGGGGAGCTAGAGTATTAAGGATGAGGGTGTTAGAGGTGTAACTGCCCACCCTGACCACCTGGGCTCTGGCAGGACCCAGGCACACACCGCAGGGTTCAGTCCCACTGCCCAGTAGCTACCGGGCAGTAGTTGTTCAGGCCGGCTGGGGGAGGCATTCTTGGGTACAGGGACAATAGTGGATCTTTTAAAGCAAGAGGGTTTGAGGTTGAATATGTGAACATTGGCGCCAGGAGATCAGTGCAGGTCTTATCACCCACCTACTCTAAAAATGTCTTGTCTTAAAAATAATAATTAAATCTTCAAAATCTTTAGATTTTCAAAACTTTTCAAAAATATTGAAAATAGCCGATCTGCAAGCTCACAATGCATTTGTACGTTTATAGATCTGCTATTTACACTCTATTTTGAAATACGAATGACAAGATGGTCATGTCACCAACATAGTGATATGACTCTGGTGGTGTACAATAGTTGTGGTAGACTGATGAAAATATTGCAAATCAATATTATGTATTTGACATGTTGAAGGCACAAACTAAGTAGAACACAAACAGAACGCATAGCTTGCCTAATAGAAAGTACTATTTTTGCAGTCTGGCTGGTTTCCACAGGGAAAGAGTCAAGCTATTTTTGCTTTGTCACATGTTCTCCCCTAAGACTAAGATTTCGAGCCTGTAACCTATTTAACGGAAGATCTCTGATATCGCTGTAAAAAATCTGACAAACATATTGGTAAGTGTTTGAGTGAATGATGCAATCAGTGAAATAAAGTGAAATGATTCCATGCAGTAGTTAAGGTCTTAGACAGGCAGTAGTAGAAATTTGGAAGACATTCAAGTACAAGGAAAGTCAGTGTAAAGGGAGTTTATAGTTGCAAGACAGGTTAGGTGGCTAGCCACACCCTAAGAGACATGAATGCACATGTACGCATGCATGATGAATGCTCCCATGTGTGCGTGTGTGCGCACACACATGCACACGCACACGCACACACACACGCACACGCACACGCACA
>NC_137605.1:41784161-41891661 GCF_963280865.1 Gymnoscopelus braueri | reverse complement strand
GAGAGAGAGAGAGAGAGAGAGAGAGAGAGAGAGAGAGAGAGAGAGAGAGAGAGAGAGAGAGAGAGAGAGGACGTTTTACCTGCTCTACGTCAGTTGATTTAACATAGGGGCGGGGCTATGAGGCTTGTTCAGGAACCCCTAAACCAATCAAAATCGCCCGTTGTGTTTCCTTGTTTACATATCATCAGGTGTACCAGTAACCACTTTTACAGCGCATTGTGCCTCGTTCTGCAAACTTTTTCTACACATGGCAAATGGACCTGAATCATAACATAAACTTGGGTTTGCTGGTGTATTGTTGAGCTGTGGTGGATGTTTTCAGGCTGTGCCAGCTTTAATCCGCGGGGGGCCACATCGGTTTCTCTCTCTAATCGTCTTCCTTTGAGTCTCGATCCCACATAGATTCACCTGCACAAACTAGAAAGTCTTGTTTCTCAAGCAAGCTCTCCCTGGGAAACACCATGGACCTGGACAGGTAATATCTTCTTCTATAAGATTCCGTTATCTGTTTGAGAGGGATAGATTTGAATCAATAGCGATCAATAGGTTTTACAATATGTCTCAAATTACTAATTTTCTTATTGCATTACCTAATTTACCTGAAATCAAAAATAGTCATTTTTCTTTTGCCTCTCAGGTTTATTGCACATATAGGTAAGATGCCTTTTAAAAGTGAAAAATTGTATACTATTTAAAAAAAATATGTAATACTTTATTATGCTAAGAATTGTTTAATAGGTAAAATCCCATATTTGTGTCCTTATGGTTTTAGTCCTGCTTCTTAACCTTGCAGAGTAATAGCATTGTTGGACAGAAACGTTACCTTTAATAGTTGGATAGTTTCTCTTGTAATCACTAACTACTCAATGAATAATTGTCAAGACATAGACAAGACAAATTGATTTTTTTGCAACTTGAATGTGCCTTGGTTCAAATGGGGATATGAACAATTATTTCCAAAGTTAAAAGAGATCCTACTATACATGAACACATCTCACAGGGAGGGCAGCTGGATAGAAGTCTGGTGAGAAACTGCCTGGGGCAGATACGGTGGCTTGGCAGGCGTGCCCTCTTTAATGACAGATACGCTTAGTAATAATAACACACCTCATGGACTCTCTCTCACCATTGTTAATATTTTTCAGTAAACGGTTAGTGGTGGTGGTGCCAAATGAGACGTCATTGCCCTCTAGAAGAGTGTTCAGCACTGAGGATGAGGCGTGGAAGACCTATCTGGAGAACCCTCTGACAGCTGCCACCAAGGCCATGATGAGCATCAATGGAGATGAGGATAGTGCAGCCGCTCTGGGTCTGCTCTATGACTATTACAAGGTGTGAAACAACGAAAGCACAATTTATACAATTTTGGTTGAAGACCAGAACGTTTGACGAACGACACAGTAGTATGAGAAAGTATGAATTAGTTCTATAATTTTAATGAATATAAATAGAGGGATATTTATTATAATAATAAGAAGGATGGCATCAACCATCAATTTCTCATCATGTCACTTACTACTGTGTGTGTGTGTGTGTGTGTGTGTGTGTGTGTGTGTGTGTGTGTGTGTGTGTGTGTGTGTGTGTGTGTGTGTGTGTGTGTGTGTGTGTGTGTGTGTGTGTGTGTGTGTGTGTGTGTGTGTGTGTGTGTGTGTGTGTGTGTGTGTGTGTGTGTGTGTGTGTGTGTGTGTGTGTTCAAAGGTTCCTAGAGAGAAGAGACTGATAGCCAGCACCACTAAACACACAGACATGGCTCCTGCAGGGGCAGATCATTCTGGGGACTACACATTGCTGGACGACCGTCTTCATGATCTCATGCCTGTGAACCTCTCTGTAAATGGTTCCACTACTACAGCAGAACATCAGGGCGCAAAGTATGGAATTAGTGGGCCAACAGGAGAGGTCAGAAGAGGAGTTGGAGTGTGTGTGGGGGAGAGTGCGATCACAGCTCTTGTCAAGACAGAGGGTCACACATCCACACCGGAATTTATGAACTCCTATTCAGGGGGTTCCTGCAGAACAGAAGGGAGAGAGCAGATTAGGATGATCTATGAACAAAACCATTACAATATGTCCGTCCCTGGTTTCTTGAAAGATGAGCTGAGAAGCACCCCAGTCAACACCTTTGAGGACTCGTATTGTGGAGCAGGAGAGGTGAGACGAGAAGGAGATGGATACCGTGACAGTAACATTGAGGGTACAGTGATCACTCAGTTTCCGCACCTTACTGTGGTGCTCCTTTTTAACTTAAATATTATATACTTGTTTCGCAGAGATACCAATCAAATCCTTCACCAGAGGTCGATGAATTATACTACAGCCAACCAGGGTACGTCAGACATTTTTCGTATCCAGAAACCAATGCAATAGAGCTGCATTTGACATTTCACAGATATAGACCTATGCGTACGGTCTCCACTTTCTAGTTGTGATGATTTTATTTCATACTTCCTTTATAATGCAAAATGCATGTTAACTCATGCTTAATGATTTCCCCTCAAAAGTTATACTAAAACATGTTCTTATTTACTTTCAGTTCAACTTTCCAGTACTCCCTGGAGGCCAGTATGTCCCTGCGCCAGCGTCAAGCAGAGGGGCCCATGGCATACCTGAACAAGGGTCAGTTCTATGCTGTGACGTTGAGTCAAACTGGAGTCAGAGCATGCCTGCATGATTCAGGAAGCAAAGTGCGGATGAGTGGATCGCTGCCATCACCCAGGGCTGATAGGAACCCATGCGCCATGGGAGTCTCTGAGATGTCACAGCAGAGTGCTGTACAGGTGAGGCAGGGAAAGGTACATAATGATTAGAGAAGGTGAAGACTACTGACAATATGTATAATAATTATACATTGCCTTTAAAAATGCAGACTCTTCACCGCATTATGGTTAGGTTTACAACACCTGTGATTAATAGAATGGTTCTATTTAATATATCTATTGACGTTTATTATGCCGTTTCTACTACAGAGTGTTATTATGGTGGTCTTTGGTGAGGAGAAGGGTAGAGATGAACAGCTGAAGCATTGGAAATATTGGCATTCTCGCCAGCACACTGCAAAACAGAGGGTCCTGGACATTGGTAAGATCAGTCACTGTCATCCTCCATTTTAACATTGTTGAATGCAAAGCTTGTTTTGCAGAAAAAACCACTGTACCAGAATCATCTCTGGAGTTGAGTAGTTAAGTGGTATAACAGATGGGGAATACGGAAAGAGCCTAGAATGGCATCCGGCCCCGGGTGGGGAACGTCAAGAGGTAGATAATCATACCAACACACAGAAAGAGACAGCAGGTGACAAACATACAGGAAGGTCCAAGTGAAGGCCTCAGTGTTTTCCTGGGGTGAAACCTGACACACTAGAGACAATTTGAATAACGGTCTAATCCAGATTCCCTTAAAAGCCCCAAGGAGCAGTCAGCCGCTGGATTGCTATTTGAATAGACGTTAACGGGAGAAATAGGCAGGGGCCTGGGGCCATTATGATCAAAGACAGACAGGCCTTAACTTGTGGTAGTGAACAGACTGGAATGGAATGAATTGCTGGGTGTCAAACACTGTTGGGAGTGCATTACATGTGGCATGTTTTCGATAAAGCTAGGTAGAATGTAATGAGTGGATTACATGCCCTCATGGTCAAAACTGGAGTGTCGGGATTTAGTGAAGTGCATCAAATTGTCTTTTATCCTTGTCTAGGCATATCTGGATTTGTAATTGAGAGTTTTTTTGCTGGTCTTTCAATTTAATTTGAGTTAATGCGCCATCATACGTAGTGTTTTCAAAGGATGTGGCATCACAAAGATACATTTGAGAATTTAAATTAAACTTGATGGTGAATTTGCAAAAAAACTAACAAAAAAACGGTTCTATAATCAAATTCCTAACATCCTCTGTCATCTGGTCTTGTTATCTGAGAATTTGTTCTTTCGAGGCAAGTAAATAGTGAAGTGTGTTTGTGCATAGATCCCTGATCCCTGAAATGTAAAAAGCAGGGCTGATGACAAATGTATGTCTAATACCTCGATTCTTGCTTCACCTACAGCTGACTACAAAGAGAGCTTTAACACAATTGGAAACGTTGAGGAAATTGCCTACAATGCTGTCACCTTCACATGGGACATCAATGAAGAAGCCAAGGTAAAAAACAAACAGATAAATAACATTTAAATGTTCCATGTCTAAAAGTACCTAAAAGTGAAATGTACTGATGGCTACTTTACACTCTTCGAGGTAACTTGGATGCATTATCCACATGACCTTGTTACATGAAAGATGGACATGTCTTTCATTCTATGGTGTGTGTGGCATAGAGGTTATGGAGTTCATTGTACTTCACTTTGCTGAGCATATGCCATTTCCACCCATCCTCCTCCTTATTGTCTTCTAGGACAGAGGGAATGGTATGTTGTTTTGTCTTTGGTCATTACTGGGACCCCCAGTCCTAGATGCACTGGGTATACAGCAACAGCATAAAAGAACTGCTCAGATTACACCAATGTAAAGGTGGTTACTCACAAAACAATGAAGATGAAGAACAAACAAAGTTCGTAGACACAAGGACACACACAACTCAAGCCATGGAGGATTGTGGCTCCCATTTAACCCTAGTGTTCCTCAAACGCACCCAGAGAACTAATTGCAGCCTTAAATTTGTTTGGTATACACCTTCTCAGTAATGTAACAACCTATAGCAGTGATGGTGATCTAGTTAAATGTTATGTTTACTTAGTTACATTGAGGCATACAAGCCTCACCATGTATCCCTCAGTAAACATATTTAAGCGAATCACTGGTAAATAAGCTAAGTGGCAAGTGCTTTGACATACAGTACGTTAGGTGTTGATATTCACATTAGTGGCCTTGATAAATATTATGTCTAAGTAAAATGGCCCTGTGGGCTCTGTATTGTTTTTTTTGTTATGAACCTTGCTGTTGTGCATCTGTTGCGTTCACGCACACACGTCTCTCTCTCTGTATTTCTTTGTCTCTTTGTCTCTCTCTCCCTTTATTTTATCTTGACTTGGACTCTATAGGCCACAAACAGCGAAGCGCAGAGGTCACTGTCATTAGAGACGTTTTCAAATGTGTGTGTGTGTATGTTCTGTCACGAAGAGGCTTCTGTCTCCAAAATTAATTGGGCTCCCAATCAGGCTATAACGAGCTGTGATACAAAAAGGATGCTTGGGGGAGGAAGGATGAGTTTGGTTTTTCATTTTAGCTGGGCTCAACTGTTGCCAAGCAACAATCATTGGCATTAAAGCCGAGCATGAAATGTGTTGGTTGTGGTGTACAATTGCTTGTTGCAGCCTGGCTGGTGTTGTGTTTGTGCGTTTTGTTTGTGCTAGGTTGAATCATGGATAACACTCTTGCAGTGTTTTATTATTTAGGTGGGCAACTGAATGCTCTCGCAAAAATATTGTGCATATTTATGCAGATACACATTCCTACATACACACAAACATACCCACGCACACCACAACATCTAGTGCTGTGGGTGAAATGAATTTTATGAAGGTGTGTAGGAGGGTTATTTGTGCTCCAGGTCTTTTTCAGCTATCAACCATCACCGTTGCAGGCTCTGACATGATGTTGTTGCTACTCTGTAGTGGGAAAAACATTTTGAGCTGTGCTGAAGAATCTCAACCGTTATCTGTCCCTGCAGATGTGTTGCCAGGGCTGTTTTACCTGTTCAACTGGAAATGTTGTTAGGAGTTGTTTTGTAGGTTGTGGTGGCTTGGCAGAAAACAAGAAATTGCATCATGCAGTAAGGAAATATAAACTATCATGGTTTAGATTTCCAATACTGCGTGACATTTCTTGCATTTCAGCATTTAAAAAAATAAATTGTCATGTCATATTTAAGATTCATACTGTTCCCCCTGTTGCTGTTACATCCTTTTAAAAGATGCAATATAGCTTCTAGACAAGCCAGTGGAGCTGCGTATTCATTGTATTTCATTATTGAAGGGAATAGAACCTATTTATCACCAATATGTATAAAGTATAAAGTAATAACTATTCCTGGAACTATTATAACTCCAATAAAATTTTTGAGTGAGAAAAAATTTGGTCACATCTGCTCTACCATCCAAAACTTTGCTTACTGATTGGAATTAAACTGTTTAGTAAAGTTATATTCATGAATCAAGAATTGAACTATTGAAGCCTTTTATGATATGATTTTAATGGCATAACCTGAGGTGGAGAGACTCTGGCTACGCATTGGCTAACCTACTTAACCCCATTAAGACATCTAATGAACCAGGCCACAGCTGACCAGAGAGCAAACATTACGCTACAATGCTTTAGATCAGGCTTCCTGGTTTTCAAACGGCTACATGCGGCTGGTGTGTTCCACATCTGGTTAGTCATCTCAGAGCCAGACTGCTGCTGTAAAACCCACTGAGCCTGTGCTGATGCCAAGACGGATAAGCAGTGGAGGGTTTGCTTTTACCACTCATGTTTGAAGTGAGTGACAGTGGTACCCTGGGTTTGGCTTACATATTATAAAGTTAACTAAAGGGGTGCATTTAAAGTCCAGTTCACACCGACGATTCGCGACGCAACGAGTGGCAATTTGCAATCCCTTTACAACGTTGTAAAACTGGATAGTCATTGGCAGAGCCAGTTAAGTTTAATTCGGGGTGCTGAGGGTGAGCTTAGTATTTGGGGTCGCAATTCCAGAAATTCAACAATTCCGTTTTAGGGGGACGGTCCTTTCGTGCGTCACCCAAATTACCTCTTGATTTAGACCAGGTTTTTGATTGATTGATTGATTGAATACTTTACTAGTCAGAAATGTAAACGGCACAAGGTACAGTCAGACATTTAGGACACATTGACACAAAAAAATCCTTATTTCCATTGTGGTCCTACCAAGAGCTGTCAAGAGTTAAGAGTTCTTCATTGCTAAATTCTTGACTGATTCATTTTTGGACCATTTAGTTTCAAAAACAACAACCAACTCCTAATGCTTCTTTCCTACATCACTATACAACTCCAAATGCTCTATCAATCATCATCAATTGTACAATAAAACAACAACAAAGTATTCGTCTTTGAGAAGGGCCGTTTTCTTTTTTTGGAAACAAAAACAAAACACTTTCGGTCAACATCTGTTAGTCTTTATCTTAATAAAACGGGGAGATGGTGCCTTTGGTCTTACCTTCATTTTAAAGTTAACTACAGGTGTGCATTTCATAATAATTGTAATAATTCTAACACAAAAACACCACAACACAATCCATTCCCTTTCCTCTTAGGTGTTTATCTCTGTGAACTGTCTGAGCACGGACTTCTCCTCCCAGAAGGGTGTGAAGGGAATGCCTCTTATGATTCAGATAGACACCTACAGCTACAACAGCCGCAGTAACAGGCCCATCCACAGGGCCTGTTCTCACATCAAGGTCTTCTGCGATAAGGTGAGAGACCAACTATCGATGGCACTCTATTGAATATGATCATTTGTTTTATCCAAAGGTGAAAATTTGTAATTGATTGCTTCTATTTAGGAATAAAATGTTCACATGCTCAGTTACTGTAGTCTTTTAGCCCTGCTAGTAGTGGGGCTTTAAGGACGGCTACCAACGGCCAGTCAGTCAGTCTATCTGTCCGTGTCTGTGAGTCCCTCTTAAAAACGATGTACTGGCTGGATTGCCATGGAACGTTCTGTGCACCTTCATAGACGTACTAAGGGCCCTTACTAATTTATTGAAGATGAATCCTATTTGAGTGACCTCATGTCCTATCCTATAGTCTTAGCACCACCCTCAGGCCAAAATATCAACTTTTCACACAAGACATCTCATCATAATATAAACAGATTCCAGGATGAATCCTACTGATTCTTCTTCTTAAGGAGCAGCACAGACTCTTGGGGCTGCAGGCAGGGCTTTTAGACAAGGCCTCTTTCACTTTCTTTTTAGTCTTATTTTGTAATTAATATGGCCACATCTATGCTTTTCATAGGGGGCTGAAAGAAAGGTGCGTGATGAGGAGAAAAAGCAGTTAAGGAAGAAGTCAAAAGGTGAGAACAGTATGGAGTTTACATGACTCTCTAAAAAATGTTATAGTAATTCTGATTCACCACTAACCCTCTATACTGTAGTTGACCGTAGTCTCCCACAGTGGTGTGTCCAGGGGGCAGCTTGAGGTGGAATGGGCCAGCCCTGGAATCTGACCAGGTTCCACCCATTACACACTTTTTGGATTCAGAAATACACTGAGTTTTTCCACAGAGAAAAGCCTAGTTTTACGAGCGTCTGAACATTTGTGACAGCAATGACGGATTAAGTGTTTGCTAAATGCGATGGTTGTGGCTTCTGGTACTCTACTGTAGTATAGAGTATTCAACACGCATCTACGTGTAATAAATAAAAGTTATAATCATGTTAGTAGTTAAAGCTAATAATATATGGTTTGAGACAAAAATGGTAATTGCTATTACGACGCATGTGCGTTTGTATGTGTGCACAGTGCGCACGCTCATACTTCAGTCCATCCCTGCATAAAGGGTTGTTCACACCATGCACTATAACCATAACTATATCGTTCACCATTGTCTTTGTTAGAGTTGTGGTGTGGACTCTGCCATCCACCTGAGTTAGAACGATAAAAAAAAAAAAATCTTTATAATTTTGTTATCGTTATAGTGCTTGGCGTGAGTGGTCCTTAAGTCAGTGCCCCACTTGGGCTACCGCAACACAGTCCAAAAAGTCTGGACACGCCACTGGTCCCCCAGGGCTCCACTTGATGCTCAAATCTTTCCCTCAAGAACAAAGAAATGTCATAAAAAAGAAAAGTGGGAACAAAACTTGTAGGGTTGGAAATGAATGCGCATTTTTCTTTTGACCAGGGAAAAATGGCAACCCAGTGCCAATGTCTTCCATGAAGAAGCCCGACAGCACTCTGTTCAAAACCATGACGGACCTGGACTCCCAGCCTGTCCTCTTCATTCCTGATGTCCACTTTGGAAACCTGCAGCGAGCAGGGCAGGTGAGGGAGCACTCATTAACAGTCTCTCATGCAGAGAAACTTACACATTATGCATACAAACACACACATGTCAGACAAAATGGAGCCCTGGATACCGCATCAGGATCCAACATTGCATTGTGTTTCACGTCTTCTTTCACTCCTTTTGTAGGTCTTTGCCTTTAACACAGAGGAGGTTGAGAGAAAGAGGTGAGCGGCATCGTTTTGATATCAGTAATTTGCTCACAAGTCTGTGATATAGTATGCTATGCACCTCATCTCAGTCCACCATCCTTTCACATTCTGCTGATTTAAAATAAAAAATAAACTCTTGATAACATCACTATGCACATTTTGCATGCTGTTTCGTTAAATGGGTTTTGATGATTTAATGCTCTCTGTTCCATACCAGTATATCTTCAGTAATCATCAGAAATCACAGCAGCATGAAATTGCGTGTCCATATCATGCCTGTATGATTTAGTACCATCATCTCACAGCATGACAGGTTTGGGCTGAGAGATGTTAGACACCGCGAATTTATACGTTATTATTGAAAAAGAAAAGCACTCAATTTTAAAATGTTCATCGTTCTTCTGTCTTAAGAGCGATCGTCTAATTCACGCTATTGTGACAGATCTACATGGGAAGACAAAGGGCTGTTTGTCTTTGACCACAGCAGATTGTGAATGTTCATTGATATAGGCTGAACTGTTTTAAGATCATAGGAGTGTCATGTTTCAAAGGTAAAACTCAGTGGTGTGCCTCCTCCTTTCTTTTTAACTGTGTGTGTTTCCTCTGTTTCAGTAGCATTGCAGTCAAGCGGGCCTCATGCCGTACTGAGGAAGCTCTCTGTCCAACAAACCCAAAGAGGTCCAAAGCAGAGATTGCAAGGAAAGGTCTGTGAATATCCCTTGACCTTCATCACTCATGCTTAACTGTAAAACATTTTAATAAATATACAGGTGCACTCACTGTAAATTCACCTGATTATCAGGTGATAATCAGGTGAATTTGTTAATCAACTAATGCTATTTGTCAGAAATCCAATCCAGAGTCTACCCCAGCATGTTGAAGCACGTTTCACCAATCCAACAGCACATCATCCAATGAAGTTGCAGGACAGATTATTAGAACCACAAAATACATGTGCATTCACACACGATTTTGGTTGCTGGAAGCCAGGTGGAAAAATATTACACCAAAGATTATAGGCCTAAAGTTCGTGTATAAAGGCTACGTGCCGGTTAACAAAAAATAATTGCAATATGCAAAACATGTGGGTCAAAATTAAAGTAATCTAATAATAAACTAATACACAAGTAAACCAAGAATCTAATAATAAACTTAGAACCTATCACCAGCCTGTACATTGAAACTATACACACTATAGGATGCCAGGTCAACAATGACCTGGCATCTGTCTACATAACATGCTATCTGTCTACATAACATGCATCTGTCTACATAACATGCTATCTAGCTACAAAGATAGATAAGGCGATGGAGATAGTGACATAGCATGTGAGCTAATGCTACAAAGAAATCTGCTTCTTTGACCAAAGAGAGAGAACAAGAGACCTATATGTTACCATTACTGTAGTCTCGCGTAGCCAGACAACTATTCCACAATCTCTGAATGCTATATAGAGTCTGGAACTACAACTCCCGAAATCCGAGAGAGGAAGCTGGCATTTCCGTTCACGAAAATATATTTAAAAAAAATCTTTACATTTTATTATTTTATTTCCATTTCTGCTAAGCAGCAAGCTAAATATATATACTTAGATTATTTGTATTTATATTAGGGTAAATTTGCTCGACTGTAAAGACGAAACGGAAGTGGGGAGGAGGCTTCATATCCGGTTTATATTCTAATCATGATCAGAGCTTCCGAGTCCCAGACTGTATGACCGGAAACATTTGAAAATTGTGGGAGGCAACAGTCTGGCCACGCGAGACTACCATTACTGTAACAGGAGAGATAGAACGAGAGACCTATACCTCAGAGGTGTGGACTTGAGACTTTGACTTGAGACTCGACTTGGACTCAAGTCACAAATTTGATTGCTTTAGACTTGACTTGATCAAATAAAAAAAAGACTTGCAACTCGACTTGGACTTTAACGCCAATGACTTTACTCGACTTGAGCCCCAATGACTTGTGACTTGACTCGACTTGCAAAACAATAACTTCGTCCCACCTCTGCTATCTGGTATGCATTATTATTATTTGATTTCTTTCTTTCTTTCACCCCATTCTTCACCAGTTCTGCTGTATGTGAGGAAGGAGTGTGATGAGGTTTTCGACGCCTTAATGCTCCGGTCCCCAACCCTCGAAGCCTTGATGGAGGCAGTGAGTTGTGCTAATTGACTTTAGTTTACCTAGAGTGCAATATAGTGTGGATGTGCAGTTTTTGTTCAGATATAACTTGTTACATTTCAGGGACATTGATCTCGTCTAGCACAACATCTTCCTATTCAATTACTTATTTCATTACTAATGACAGTCGGTCAGGTCCCCGTTTCAACATCTTTAAAATGCATATTACGAATAGAATAAACAGTGACATTGTGTTTCTCACAGATCTCGCAGAAATATGCTGTGCCCTTTCACAAGATGTCCAAAGTTTACACAAAAAGCAAAAAAGGGTGAGAAAGAGACATTATTCACATAGACCAAAAGTAAAGACATCGCTCTCTGTTGCTTTTACTTTTATCCATGTCTTTATGTGCATCTCTTTAATCTCTCCAAGGATCTTGGTAAACATGGACGACAACATCATTGAAAATTACTCCAACGAAGACACCTTCATCCTGGCTATAGAGAGCTCTGCAGACTCATTGCGGGTCACTCTGTCAGAAATCTGATTATAGAGGCCCTTGATGGTGTATGGATGCTAGCCACAAAAATTCAAGAACTTGAATATTTCTGTAGTTTCTTAAAGAAATTACAGAAATATATTACTTTTACATTCAAGACCATTTCCAATGTGGTCAATGCGTCTGTGATGTTTCATTAGAAGAATTTTCAACTTCATGCCAATACTCTATGTGCTTACCAAAATGTAATCCCCCTGAGAAAGGACTCTTTGTCAACTCCTCTGATGAGTCATATTGTAGGGCTATTCAGGTCTTCAGTGATTGGAATTCAGCTTGTATCAAAAGAACCCTCCTTCACATTTACTTTTCACATTTCTTGTTATTAAGTTTGTACTGGAGGGGCATGAAACATAAAATCTTCAACCTGCTTCCTTTACTCTCTGCCACTGCATACTTTATTTATTGCAGCCAATGGCAAAATATTTTGTTATTTATGTTCACATCTGTTTTCTTCTCTTTCATTGTGCATTTCGATTTTATTTTAAATTCAAGCTCAATATTATCTCCAGGATAATATAAAATGTTATGGTTACCTTCTTGTGCAGTTATTGTCTTATATCTGGTTAGAGAGACTAGTTGTTACAATCTGTTAGGGGAAGTCGAGCCCTAACTGGTCTTTACGGTCTGTGGCTATTGGACATTACCAATGCTAACAGTGCAACATTAGCCATACTAGCAATAATACCCAGTGTTTACACCTAGTTCCCAGTGTTTACATGGGAGCAATCTCTATGAAAGTATCTGAAAGCTTCTCAAGTATTTACCACTTTGTTACATGTTTTGTATAGTCTCTTTTAAATGATTCAATAAATCTAGTTTTATATACAGCTTTTTGTCCCTGATTCGGGATTTGTTGTGGTGACTTGCATCTATTTAAGGTAGACAATAAAACCATTGGAAGAACACCTTTCTCTTTCTAGGGTGTGGCAAATGCTCTTAAAATAGAAAGAGCTCCACTATCGGACTAGCATCCAATGCATCTTATAAACATGATATTACATGACTGAATTCCCTTTCTGCCTAGTCTCACGTAGCCAGACAACTATTCCACAATCTCCGAATGATTTATTGCGTATGGCCGGAAGCATTTGAAAATTGTGGGAGGCAACAGTCTGGCCATGCAAGACTACTTTCTGTCTAACTGAGTACCAGTACATTAAAGCTTACTGCCATGGCCTTCACTTTTGACATGCTACAATGGGATTCACAATCCCACTCTAGAGTGTTTTGTAATCACAGTCAGTGCTAATAAAATTGCCTAGATTATGCAATATATAAAGACTAGTGCACAAACATTGCTGATTTAATTCTTAATTTTCAAAGCTGACCCAAGAAACAGAATCCTGTGTTTAAAAAACAAACTACTGTCACTACATACAGGATATCACACAAAACCTACAGAATACAACAATTACAAACATTTTGTTCAACAGATAGTAATTGTACAGAATACAATTATACGATACTGTTTTCATTTTTATTTGGCACTGGATTACAAGATGCTACTGTGTTTACTAGAAACTAGCCGGTCAGTCATCTCCCATTGGCAGAGACTTAAGAGGCCAGTCTATGATATCAGTACAGCATGCAGCTGTGACACACACAACTAACTTGGGAGAGATTGGGGATCGTATCTCCATATTTGGGCATAATGGACAACTTCAAATTTATAGAAGTTACACCTGATGCAGATTAAAAGTAAAACAAGGATGAATATAAAAGCAATACAATGAGACAATGAAATTGCGGCAGTTGTGTTATTCAATGAACCCCCTGTGTGTCTGGAATAAAGTTTGAATTGAATTGAATTGAACTCAGTTGTTTCAATGTGGATGATGTTTGTCTTTACAAAACAGCTTATTTACGTCTAATAACTGAGTGGCTTCCATGTGGATCTCGGACTTCATGTGGATTTTCTATGACGTCAGTACTGTGACACCAGTCATCTCCATGTTTGGGCAAGGTTTCTGCCCAATCCGACTTTCCAGTATAAAACACAGTACAGTTCTGAAGGTTAGTCATTACTAACAGAGCTCTCTTGGAACCAAAATAAGGAAATAATTAATGTCCAGCATTTCTACAATATAAAAGAAAGTAAGGTCAATGTCAGGATTCCTGGATGGAGTACGGTGTGACTGCAATTTGGGAGAGAAAAGAAACCCCATTGCTTCTATAACAGCTGGAGTTCTGTTCTTCACTGGTTGGTGGATTATCATTGATGCAGCAGTTCAGTACCCAAATCAGGAAGAGTTCCTTCATGCCTATCACACATGTGGAGTCATCGCTACGGTGGCATTTTTCATGATAAATGCTGTATCAAATGCCCAGGTAAAAGGAGACAGCTACAATGAAGGATGCATAGGACCGACAGGTGCTCGTATTTGGATGTTCATCGGCTTCACACTATCTTTTGGCTCCCTCATTGCCTCAATGTGGATCCTGTTTGGAGGCTTTGTAGCGCTTCTAAAACCTGTCGTGTACCCTGGTGTTGCGGTTTTCTTCCAAAATGCCTTCATTTTCTTTGGGGGTTTGGTGTTCAAGTTTGGACGTACAGAGGAACAGTGGTAGAAGTGTGGACTGTCTGTGTTGTACATTGTTATACACTCTGCTTTCTGTATTGTATAAGACAATACGCTTTAGTGTTTAATCACCTTATATCACTTTTATTTTTTTGCTTTCAGATTAGTATCAACACCTCTGCCGCCCTGACCCTCAACGCAGGAGCCCCCTGTGCCCTGAGCACCCTTCTCTACCCTCCACTGCTTGGCCACACACACGTCCAACTTAATTGGTCAAGTTAGCTGACGACACAACAGTGAAAGATACTGACGCCGATGAGAGCCTACAGGAGGGAGGTGGCATACCTGACACAATGGTGGCCAAGAGACCTAGCCCCAAATGTCGACCAGTCCAAAGAGCTGATCGAGGGCTATACAGGAAAACACGTGCAGAGAGCACACCCCCATCTATATCGATAGCACCGCAGATCAGCAACTTGGTGTCCACATCACTGAGTAACTCACCCGGGACGGACATCGACCAAGTTCTGAAGACACAACACGCAACAGTTACACCTCTATTACCTCAGGCAACTGAAGAAGTTTGGTATATGCCCCAAGGTCCTATGGGCCTTCTACAGAAGTACCACTGAGAGCACCATGTCTGGCTGCATCTGCACTTAGTGTGGGAACTGTACCGATCTCAACAGAAAAGCAGTGCAGAGGATCCTGCTTTCCTCCATTCAGGACATAGTGTCAGCAAAGCTTGCAGGCTTATCGAAGGTTCTAGCCACCCCAACCATGACTGTTTGTTTCAGATGCTACCAAGTGGCTTTGTAGCCCTAGAGCCATTGCCAGTAGATAGCTATAGCTATAGCTTCTTCTGGACAATTAGGCATATGAATGATCTGATCAAAGAAAAGAAAAATAGGACTGGGAAACCTGTCCTCTTGTGTCTTGCCTCTAGGGGATCAGAGGTAGCCTGTGGGTTGAATATTGCCAAGGATACTGGCAAAGGTCACTTTACAGCTGTCTCTTATGACCCGAGGTGTGCGGTGCCGAATGGCAATTCGGATGGACCGACGCTTTCCGAGAACCGAACAACCACACATATCAGGAATATGTGTATCTAATTCTCAGTATGTTCGGGAGATTGTAATCATTAGCTTCCCTGATTGACCAACCCAAATCGCCAGCTTCACGGATTGGCTTCACGTCACGTTTGCGCCGCATAGCCAATATAAATGGAACGACTTGCATCGTTCCCATCATGCATCGCCCCAAGTAGGCCAGCACCTGGAGGAGTAAGAACCTTGCACCTAAAAGCACCATAAGTGCGGTCAAACTGTTCTCTATTGATTATTCCTTTTTTCCCCTGTTAAATATTTTCTAGACTATATACTAGATCTAGTTCTAGGGATCTAGGTTAATGTGCTCTCCATAGGGGCATGTTACGTTTGTGATGCCCATCCACCGTTCACCATCCACCCATAAGGCAATTTTTAAATGAAAGATGTTTACGATTATGATTGAAGCTCCAACAATGGAACCAAATAATTTCACTCTTGTGTACCTGTACACAAGACATAACAATAAAGAAACCTTGACTTCATGTTGCCAGTCCATGATGTCAATCACCTATTATGTACTTATGACATGACTCCAAAGCTTGATCTCAGCCTGATCTGAGTGCCATTGAATTCCATTATAATAAATTAAAGTTAAAAATGTCAAAATGTATAAAACTTGTGAAAATAAATGTGTGGAGTTAACTACTTCCTTGGCCTACTGGCATTGCAAACCAAGAACCATTATGCTAAATGACTGAAGAGACCCGATATGGGGAATCTCTTATGATCGGACAGAACCACTATAAAGAGCCCAGTGGGTAGCCCGCTGGGCACAGCAGGTAGCCCACCAGGTAGAGCCCCTGAGAGCAGGGGATTACACGTTATCCATGAAAATAGTTTTGTAAATATTTTATGGCGTTTGGTTTTAGCACCATTACATAACGGTGACTGACATGGGAAAAGGAGAGTTATCATTGTGATGCCGCTTGAAACTTCAAGTAGGCTACTATGTTACTTCCATTGAACCAAGCCGGAACACAATCGATTGATTGATCGTAACATGCTCTGAAAATGCACTTGGGCTTGAAATGTATTGCCCCATTCTATTTTATACAATATCTACAATATCAGTAATTATTGTCTATAATACACCTAACTCAAACATTTTAATACTGATACTCTACGTATAGTTTTATAATAATAACAATAACAACAACAATACTGCTACTACTAATAATCTTATAAAAATAGAATAATAATAATAATGATGATATAAGTGGAAAACAATGAACCAGTTACATTTCACCTCAATTATATGGTTTCTAAATGCAATCATTCCAATACTAAGCACTGACTTGCTTGAGAACAGCTATGTGGAGTGTGGACTAGAATATTCAATACTCAGTAGTCCCATCTGGTGGACTTGCAGCACATTACAACGTTGACCCGATTGCCTTTGAACACCATTACCATCAATACCATGAGATCAGCACCACATGCAAGATAAAAAAATAAGCTAACTAAACCCGCTTACATTATGCAATAAAACAGACCACATCAATGCTAGAGCACAAAAATTGCTGATTTAATTCTTGCTTTTTAAAGTCGACATCCTGTGTTCAAAAACTAGTCACTACATACAGGATACCATACAAAAGCTAAAAATGCAACAATTACAAACATTTTGTTCAACAGATAACAATTGTTCAGTATAAATTTATACAATACTGTTTTTTGTTTTTATTTGGCACTTGACAAGATGCTATTGTGTTTATCAGAAATGTTACACCTGACACAGCTTTAAGGTAAAACAAAAGGAGAAATACGATAAAAGCAATACAACGTGACACTAACATTGCAGCAGTTGTTTCAATGTGGATGACGACGTTCATCAATACAAAACAGCAGTTATTCAATACAAACATTCAAAAATGTTCCTAATTTTCAGTAACTCAAGTCACTTTGTCAGACACAGGGGTTTTAGGTACACTCAGTCAGGTTTGAGTTTCCCAGAACATCTTACTTAGCAAAGAAATTTTTCTCTTTTTTTTTCTCTACATAGATTCTTTTTTTTTAAATAAAAAAGAACCTTTGCCTATAATGACATGCCCAAAATAGGGTCACAGGATTGAAAGTGGCCAATATCAAGTTGACAAAGTTCATGTTAAAGCTAAAATGGGAAACCCAGCGCTGACGTGTGACCATCTCTAAGGAGGACAAAGTGAATTTTTTAAAACACTGAAATACTAGTAATATCTAGTAATACTTGGGTAAAATTTTCATTCATGCTAGTGGGATACTTAATCAGAATAGAGTGTGTAAAACATATAGTATGGAGGGACTATTGTCCATAATCACATGGTGGCCATTTTTCTACTAATTACGCCATACTAAAATTGTGAAATTGTGATATCAATAAACATAAATATCAAACATATCAGTCTACATTTCCCAAAAAGAAATGCATGTATTTAATTCAGTTTGACCAGAAGCAGGGATTAAACATAATCCCCAATGGCGATAAAAATGAATAACTAGAGGGGGGATATTAAAAGCTGAGGCATGGATCCCCGCCCCCCCCACAGCAAATCGAACCCTGATGATGACCATATACACATACAGTAGCTGGTTTAGAGCTGGACGGCGGCTCTGTCCTTAGTCACTGATATTGATATACACACATGCACATAAGTCACATGCATACATGTGGTTTAGTCCTAACGCTTATCCAGCTTATGAAAAACATGCGCCATTTATAACACCTAAAATGTATGTGAAGACATTTTGTCTGTTCATTCTTCACAAAATAAAATAGAAAATAAACAGATTTGCATGCGTGATATCCCCTAAAAATAATAATATTATTTTTTAAATAATACTTTGTTTTAAAATGTACAGTTTTTGGAGAGTTGGTCATTTAACAGAAGTTTTTTTTCATGTTTTATGTGCTTTGATTTATCTACACACCAGGAAAAGCTTTGAACAAATATTTGCAAGGAGTTGCTAGTTTTCTACTTTTCCTTCAGACAGAGGTCAGTTACAAACCGTAATTATATCATGTTTTCAAATCAAATGTTCAGTGATATGCAGAAACCCCATGAGAGGAGGTTTAGATGCAGGGCTGCTTTTTTATCCTTCATTACATCTGCGATCATTCACAAAGTCAAAACTATTCAAATGGGTGTACATACTTATACAACAGACAATATCAATTCAACGTTTTCTTCTTGACTCTTGAAATCCCAGCACGAAATATGAATAAAATGAGTTTGCATGTCAAGTTTGCAAAAACACAAACACAGTCTCACATTGGGGGGAAAAAGAAGAAACTAGAACCAGTTCTTTTTCAGAGAAAAGGACAAACATCAAAACTCCTTTTTGCAGGTTAAATAATCCCAACTAAAAAACTATGTCCTTTCATTCAACATCCCCACCCACCGCTATTATCATCATAATCATCTCTCTCTCACGTACTCCCCCATGTACACATTCTGACTATACACAACAAGAGCTCAGAGGACCCGGGTTGCCCCACTAGGAACTTGGTAGGGCACAGAGAACCAGGCGGATACCAAAAGAAGGACTCCAGTTCCTATACACACAACATACTGTAGGCCTTCTGTCTCATAGGCATGACATGCCTATGAGAAAACGGCAGGATCCAAGTCAACTACAATCTAGAGGCAGGAGCGGGTGGTGTTCTGGGGAATCCTTTGGGGGGTTCAGTCTCCACTTAAGAGGGATTTAGACAAATTGGTCTGAGAAGTGCTGGAGAATCTGGCTCCTGTGCTCTGCTTTCGAATCCTCAGTGCATATTTGAAGGCCTGTATTCCTCTTAATCATCATCATCCTCATCATCATCATCATTCTTCTGCTTCTTCTTCAGTCTTCTCCATGTGGAGGGTAAAGGCTATTTGAACTGATCCAAACAAGCACTGCAAAGGGTAATCTACAGTTAACAATCTGGTTGCATTGAATCATTTGTGCCACAGTGTTGGGCAGTGGTGGAAAAAGTACTAATTCTTTACTTAAGTAAAAGTCCAGAATTAAAAATGTACTTGAGTAAAAGTACAAAAGTATTGGCATCAAAATGTACTTAAAGTACCAGTAAAAGTACTAAACAGAGTACTTCTACATTGCAGTATTGATACTTTTTACCTAAGTAAAACATTTGAGTACTTTTTCCACCACTGCTCATGACACAAACAATATTTAGCTCCATGCAAAACAAACAGAGGCTTACGTACCATGTTGATCCCCTAGTTTAGAACTGTCCAGCACTGCTGGGGTCACACTGCAGCAGGCGGACGATGGAGGGGTCACTCTTCGCTCCTTTAATAAACTCCTCCAGAGACAGCTTGCCTGGAACACACACACGCACGCACGCACACACACACGCACGCACACGCACAGACACACACAAATGGTTAAGGAGTGATTAACGTTATGCCATTTCTCTAAGATTGAATAGTTGTAGAGCAGACACACAAGACACTATGACATTATGGAACCAAATATTCAGCAAACATACTGTGTGAACTATTATTATTATTATTATTATTATGTCACTGGTATGTTTGTCTTAGTCTCCCAACAGTGACATTAGGGTGGTGTTTATACTGGCAGCTCCCAGAAAAGCTAAAAATAAACATAATGAAGGTTTTCACGCAATTCATAGTTGGATATTCAAGAGACAAGTCTGTGACTTGTTTTCTTGACTCTTTCACGTGTTTGCGTTATTATGACTGAGGCACACTTCTCACCAAGAGGTGGCAGTATTGAGTCAGCATTTTATTCCCCTTTTGAGGAGTACTAACTCCTATCTCTCTCTCTCTCACACACACACACACACACACACACACACACACACACACACACACACACACACACACACGCACACGCACACACACACACAGAGTTCTCCAGTACTCGTGATTCCAGTCATGAGAACCAAAGAAAGACAGCACAGTTCAATGACCGTGAGGTCAATATTCTCCTCTCGTCTTCAGGCTCTCTCCTTCCCCTGCTACTTCTCTCCTCCTCCATCTCCTCTCATCTTTCCACTGTCTCTTCACTCATCATCACACACTCCTTCCCTCCTTGTCATAATACCTGTATTTCTGTCCTTTCCATTCGTGTGTGCGGGGCGCATGCCTGTGCGTGAGTGTCTATCCACATGTGACATATAGTGCATTGTGTTTTGTGTATGATTGCAGGTCAGTGGTAGCTCTTGTTGACATTGAAGTGCACATAGACTGAAGTACATGACTCAGTGATGGAGAAGCTGTGCGCTGTGTTCAATAACAGCAGCAGACAGCCACACAAGAAGTACTACAATGGACCTGTTAAGGGTCTATTTGGTTCCATGTGCACACACAGGGTTACATTAACATTTTAAGTCAGTCCATCAGGTAGCATTAGTAAGCCATTCACAGAGCAGCCTTCTGATGAATGTCTGTGCTAAGGAAGTTGAATGAAGCTGTTTCCTTTCAAAGGAGAGGAAGGTGATTAACTGCCTGGACAGACATACAGGAACATTATCCATCACCATAGATTTGTCTTGCAAGTTTAAAAATGGATTCAGTAGAGAATTGCCCGGTTTCACTTAGAAACTATCTATTTAACTTGCAGAAACCGATGTGGTATCAACCCTATTTCTTATTTTTTTGGAAGAATCTCTGTGTTATTCAGAAGCTTAAGATAAGCTCGTTATTGATCCCACGAGGAAAATTCAGGTGCCAAAGACAGCACAGCAGTTAAGATATAGATTACAGGTCAAGATAAAAAATTAATGATAGACAGACATCACATTCAATGAAACAATCAATAATTGAAATAAAATTATTTCTGATAAAGTAAAAAACAAACCCACACAAATATGTTGTAAAAAGTTTAAATGAATATTTTTACGCTGAAAATAGAGAGTGTATCCAACACCTGGGTGAAATGCAGTTCAAGTTGGTGCAATAAAACCGGCAAGTAAACATCGAACCAATATCATAAAATGAAACACCAACTCTCTGGTGATGTGAGTGAGTACATGCTGGGACTGAGGGCAGAAGTCAGCCTACCATCTCTGTTGGTGTCCATCTGCTTGAAGATCTTCTCTGTCCTCTTCTCTGGCGTCGACTCGTCCTCGGGCATCTTCATCACCGATGACACCATCTTGTAGATCGCCTGCGTGAAGAGACAGATGAGCATGAAGAGTATGTTGTCAGGCAGAAACCTTGCATCTTGCATCTCCATATTTCAACATAGTTTTTTTTACAAATTAACGCCCTACTTGCCCCTCCAGTCATGCAATACCAGCTGTACCCGTTGACAGAATACCCGTTGTACTTGGTGCAATACCCATTATTATGGCACTTTTTAATTTGAAAAGAAACCAACGCTCACACTCTGATACTAAAATAGAAAAGCAATAAAAGTCATCTTTAAGAAGAAAGGAAACACACACCCAAGCCACCCAGATTATTTTGGATTCCAAGAAAAACACTTCGTGAAACAAATTCAATAAAAGTCATTATTGTCTGCGTGGTTGTAGACACAAGCCTCGGAACACAGTGCCCATGTTTTATGCGAAGCAACGTCAACGCTTTGCCTATTATCCTGACGCACGCACGCACGCACGCACGCACGCACGCACGCACGCACGCACGCACGCACGCACACACACACACACACACACACACACACACACACACACACACACACACACACACACACACACACACACACACACACACACACACACACACACACACACACACACACACACAACTATACAATGCGACTTTCCTGGACTGACGAGTATTTTCTTCCTCATTTCCTTCCTTGCTTCCTCCCTCTCCCTCTTATTCCAGTCTCTTTTCTTTTTCAGTCCTTCATTCATTTAGTCAGTTATTCATTCAGAGTCGACAGACATTTCGCTTCTGTTTGGCTGATTTCTATTGCAATGTCTCCGTCAATGAGTACTGCACAGCTAGTGTTCTGTGTATCATCCTGTGTATGTATTGAGGAAATGTCAGACTGACCCTGTTGTCAACTTTACTTTTCAGCTCATGTAATTGTTGCCGCTGCTCTTCAGCTTGCTCAGCTGTGAGAATTTACTTCATGAAGTCCAAGACAAAAGACAAGAAGTGTAATTGCTGAACTTGTACTGCAGCAGCAGCATGTGTGCTGTCGCGTAGTAAACAAAAGAGTCTTTATTACAACTGTGCAGAATATACTCTGACTCTGAACAAGCACACAGAATAGTCTGTGTGTGTCCGTGGTCATACTGTATCCCTTGTCCAGTAACACAATGGCATTATACCTATTTAACCACTTAAACCCTATATACTTTAGTTGACTGGGGTGCCACAGGGGATTCTACTTGATCCTCTCCTTTTCCCCTCTACACCAAATCTCTTTGCTGAAAATAGCCGATCTACAGGCTCACAACACATTGGGACGCAAGCGGCTATTTCCGCTATGTTCGCCTGTTATGACATGCCCCGAAAAGGGACGCAAGCGTTCATGTGGTTGACATGGCTGCCAATCTGCTCCAATGTGCTAATTTGTTGATGGGTATCATAATTCTACTATTATCCCTTTAATGCTTAGGTAGAGAGAGTGCGAAACAAACAAACGCATACAGATCATACTCAGACTATTGTTGTGTCTCCTCTCTTGTTACACTGCAGGCAGATTGGCAGTAAACAGCGAAATCACAGCCCACTCTGTCTATTTCTAATGAGCGCCATGGTTTGAGGGGAATGGGAGCTGACATGCGAACAGAGGAGCGCTGATTGTGATTACTGTGCAGTGGGAGCTTTAAATAGCTCCTGGTTACGTCTCCCATTATACATTATAGACTACCAGGGTTGGTCTGCACTGGAAACAAGCTGTATCTCTGGTACAACCAGCCATGGCTGCTATTATCAGGCTTCAGTTCAGTTTAGCCCCATCCCTGGTAGTAACGATGCACTGGAAACAAGCTGTATCTCTGGTACAACCAGCCATGGCTGCTATTATCAGGCTTCAGTTCAGTTTAGCCCCATCCCTGGTAGTAACGATAATCATTTTAATTGCTTTGAATGTTTATTTTATGTTTTCAGTCCATTCCCACCAGACCAAAAGGAAATAGCCGTTGGGCATGATTTGGACGTTGTAAACTACACACTTTTCACAGCATCTGCCCCTACAGCAGTGAGGTCCTAATGTGCCCTGTCGTCCCTATTTTGGTCATGCCATTATAAGTAAAAAAGATAAGAAAAAAAGAAAATATTTTCACACATTTGAAAGACTTCAATTAATAAAAAAAAAGCTGATCTACAAGCTCACAACGCCTTTATTTTTGATATGTTTGAAAAGTATAAAATAGGGCTTAAAAAGCACTAAGCATTCTGATGATAAGCTAACTGGAAGCTGCATCTGCCAGATCAGTATTAACCTCCAATGAGACAGAGACTGGAAATGTCAAAAAGGGTGTCAAACTGCTAATTTTAAACTTTAAAAAAGTGCTTAATAATGCAACGCCAATCTTGCAAACCCTGCAAACGCTTTTCAGGCTGTTTAAATATGAGGTCTGACAAGGAGGTGCAATTAGTCTAAACTTTAAACCATTTCCACACGTAGCTTATTTAGGTATTTCTTCACGAACATGCAGGCACCACCTCCTTCATAATAAGTAGCTGTCTGATTCTCTCTCTCATTCCACAAAACACCCAACCTACTCGAGTCTCTCCTTCAGGATAAATGGCTGTCTGTATCTCCACTCTCACCTCCTACATTGCCTTATGGCAGGATAATTTCAATCTCTCTTTAAGACAATAGAGTATTAAGTTCTGTCTAGCCATTATTATAGTGTCCCTCTACTGTCCCCATCTCTCGCTTTCTTTCTCACACACACACATACACAAACATGCATGCATTGTGCACACAGATGTACACACAATACACATACACACTTGGCCTAAACAAAGCGTGTTCTATCCTGCATCCTGAATGCCCCAAGGAGTATAAAGCAGAGGCTCTTCTGTGCATGTTTTTTATTCATTCGGTGGGGTTGCTTTAACATCACCACCCGTAGAGTTGGACAAGTCCGGAGCAGCAGAGATGCTCAGTGGAGACAGACAGGGAGAAGGAATGTTCCTCCACAGAACCAACACCCATGACCATTAGGCATACCTGGAGTAGGTATGCAACTAATGATTGAGATTAATCTGTTGATTGTTATTATTTCCATTATCTGATCAATCTGTGCAGTTAATTTACACCATAACAAATGACAGAACAATAATAACTGTCATTTTAATCTAACAGGATGCTGCACATGTTCTGCAATAATCTATAAAATGCTGGTTTTAAATGCTCAACCCACAAAGACATTTTGAAATGTTTTACCATGTTTACCCAGCAGAAAAAAACTATAAATGGGTGCAGCAGAGCCTTTTCTGCCAAATACAACTACATAACACTTTGTTGTAATAAAGGGTCTTAAATCCTTTTAACATCTTACTGAACTTTACATTTTATAACGAAGGCAAGCTCTGACAATTTGGCCAAGTTGTAAATAGCACAAGAACATATTATGAACTGTTACTAAACCAATTATTACATTACTACAATCTCAATATATGATACTTTGATTAATTAATTGATTATGTAATTAATCTATCACCCTGAGATCACAGTGAAGGAGCCTTCAAGGGAAAGCATTAGTGCTGGTGTCCTGGTTGTTACAGTATGTTCCTACCAGGCCATGGCAGAAACAGGAAAGGAGGGAGATGGGGAGGGAAGGAGAGAGGGACAGAGGACAGGTGAAAGAGACAGGCAGACAAACATGGGGACAGAAGGACAGACGGCGTGAGACACTTGTTGAGCTATTGAAGCAAACAGAGCCAGCTGTGCACAGCTTGAGTGAGTGTAATCCCTCAAGAACAGATTCAGAGCTGCGCTACTGGATCTGTCGGGAGCCCCGTTCAGAACGTGTGCGCGTTAGCTTACAAGTGGGCGTGCCTTCAGATCAGGAAGCAGGCCACGCTTTACCCAATCAAATGTAGTGGGCGGGATTTACATCTGTGTGCTCGCTTCCCACTGGAAACAAACCGAAACTCATTTAACAATAGCGTCCTCGGAGCCGACAAAACCACGGAAAGTTAGTAACATTTTAACTTGCTCTTTCATCATAGAAACAAGTGGGCTTATAACTAAAACGATCCATGTTCTTTGGTAGAAATGGTGTTAGTGTTCCGTGGAGAAATATTGTTAGTGGGAATGAAAACATAGGCGCACCACCGGAAGTGGAGGGCTGAGGGCAACCCCGGTTTCCAGTCAGCATAGGTCTAGTTAATCACCGTCCCCCCCCCCCAGAGTCAAATGCAAAAGTGAAAAACGCTGGGGGCGCTGTTTTTCCTTTTTATTTGACGATGGGTTCCCAGATTGGAGTGAGTGTAACACACACGCACACACTCTCTTTCTCTCTTTATCTCTTTCTCCTCGTCATTGCACCAAAGGCGAATAAGTCTCCTGTAGAGACTCCTCGTCTATCCTTCTCCTATTCTATTCAATCTCAGTAAATGACTGCATTGGAACACGCTCTGCGTACTTCACTTCACTTCCCTCATTCCGAGACAATGGACGGCCCTGCATGCATCTCTGCGCTGCAGAGATAGCGCAGTGTTTCCAACGGCAGGTGAGATAGGTAGAGCAGGCATTTACTATTGATGAGAGGAACGAAGTGGTGGTTTTATCTTTCTCCGTCGTTATCTGAGGAAAACGAGCCTGGCTGGCCGTGAACCATCTCATTCAATTACTCCCACAGCAAGGAAAATTATGAGCCTCGCTACCATTTACACACTCTCCACAGGACAGAGCCCCTGCTTTAGCGGGCTGCATCGTATGTGAAGGTGAACGCAATTAACAAAAACATCAATAAATATAGCTGCTAGCAGCAATACGGGGGCCAAGTGATGCAATATGCAATATAGGAAAAGCAATATGCAATATGCACAATAAGCCATAGAAACCAGAGTGTAGAAGAGAGAGTAACGTCAAGCTTTGATCTCGCCGCAAAGCGGGCTGCTATGGGCTATAGTTCCAAACATTGAAACTATCTCATTGAGATAGACAGAGCACTTCCGCATTCCATTCTCACAGTGGGAGTCGACGCTAGTATCATAACTCTCCTATACGGCTCTGATCAGACGCGTTGCTAGGTCTCTACTAGGTTGGGGACTTAGCCCCCCAGGCAACGGCCACATGCACGCGTGCGCAACGCAACGCGTGTGCATGTGCCCCCCCCCGCGCGCGTTTTTTGTTACTTTATTTCGGTTTTAGGGTTAGGTTAGGGTTATAGATATATAATTTAAAAAAAAACTAAAAAAAGAAGAAAAAAAAAAGAAAAAAAAAATATTGGTGGCTTTGGATAAAACATTGGTGGCTATAGCCACCGAAGCCCCCGCGTAACGACGCCCCTGGCTCTGATAGAAACATAATAGACAGAACTTGAGAGAAAAAATACTATAAAACTATTAGCAAATGAGCATTGGAAAGAGCTGAGCAAAGTTCTGAGGGATTGTGGATATTAAATTGGCCAATGGTTTTGAGTTTTGTTTCTTGGACGTTTGGCATAAACCTCTACCATATTGCAGAGTTTCGTAAAAACCGACTGCAAGGTTAAGCCAGAACTGCAAAAAAATGCGGAATAATAATAATAAAACTAACAAAAACAATAGGGGTCTTACGCACTACGTGCTTGGCCTCCTAATAATATATCAATTCTGTATATAAAATAATATGGAGAGCACGTGTGACGAATGACAAGTTTCTTTGGATGAGGTATTGACATACGGTGAGTAGCAAAAGTGTATTCTTGTGTTATATTATGGACCATGGCTAGCACTAGAAGGTTATGGGGTCACTAAAATCCTCTAGGAAGCATAAATGCGCTCAGATGCAACAAAACAATATTGTGGCCCTGCCTTTCCAAAACACATTTTCACCCCCCCCCATCCTTTTTTCTTATTTTTCTCTCAATTCAATCATTATGTAGCTCTAAGCGTAGGTTCAATAGGAAAGATCTCCTCTCTCACACTTTCATCTTTGCACTTTAGTTTCTTGCTGGGAATTCACAGCTTGAAGGGTGAGCACTACTAGCCAATCGGAATGAAGACCAAAACGCTCGCCCCAAAACACAGTCGCCCTGGGGCAAATCCGGCTGTATTCACCTGGTATTCCTAAACGTAACCTCAGTAAACTATGCCTAAACCTACCCTTATTCCTAAACTTAACCTCAGTAAAACTATGGCTAACTCTAAACTTATTTCTAACCTTATCCTCAGTAAAACAAATACAAGTAGAATATAAGAACCGCTGGTCCGCGAAGAAAATGGGGGCGAGTACGTTTCCTTTGATAAACATGATGCAGCCAGCGTTCTTTTCACCTGACAGTGAGGAGCTTCACCGGAAGGATGCATGATGAGGAACACTCTATTGCTCTTGGTTACGAACGCAGCTGAACAGGTGCCCTGATAACCTGTAGGAGTCGCTGGTGTAGAGACAGAGATTGTCCTCCCGCCCAGCCAAGCCGGATGCACCGCGGCTTTCCAAAACACTTTGATCCAAGGTACAATTAATTTTAAATTGTTCTGCCAAAAATCTGCTCTGCATGACAACTGTTCCCCTACATCTGGTCTGCTCTCTCTCTCTGTTTCTGTAGGTGGGGAGCTGAAAGCCTGGAGTGACTCATCCAGACAGATTGAGAGACAAAGACACACAGAAATATATAGAGAGATAAAATGATGGAAAGATAGTAGATGGACAGGGGCGAATAGGGAGCAAGAGCGAGTGAAACGGAGAGAAAGAATGTTTGTGAATGATAACGTGTCAGATAGAGATATAAACATGGTGCTTTCTACACCTCAACATCTAGAGTGTTAATTTAACTCTTAATAGTGTATAACACTCCTGATTTTACTATGTATTAAACAGCTGAAAATAGTGGGATTTTAATGTATGAAATCGTTCTTGCCTCCTTCCTCCAGCATGCAGACACCTTAAGAAGCTCCTACAGACAGGACACAACTAGAAAACGCATGGTCTTTTCTTATGCTTTTTGTATGTGTAACATTGTTACTCCTAACAAACACCTGACCTGCATACAATTTAGATTGGGTTTCTGAGTCATACATACTGAGTCAGACAACAACACCTTCTTAATAGGGATTGGGGCAGAGAGCTGTTTGTTGACAGTGGGATGAATAAAGCACTAACAGATTGGGTTCTTGTTAAAACATGCAGGGTGGTACTTCTTGTTTACTACTTAATTCACTGAAAAACTACAATTACAATTACGGTATATAATGCTGAGAAGTTAGGTTCCCAGGCAGGGGTGTAATGGTGATTTTTGTGGGGTGGAGCGCTATTTTAATGACGTCACATGTACACGCGCACACAGCACGCGCACATCGTACACATTTTATTTGACCTTAAAGTAGGAAACATGTTTGTATAGGAAATTACTAGTTTTTGGCTTAATTTTTAGCTTAGTAGTCTTTTTAAACTAATAAAAATAATTCAAGGAATGCCTGAATTATTGGGAGAGTTATAGGGAGAGAGTTTGTATCACAGTTTGGGTAATCTCTCAAGAACAGATTCTGCTCTGCGTTGGAGTCGTGAAGGCTCGTCATAACATGTACGCACTGGGCTACAAGTGGGCGTGCCTTCAGATCAGGAAGCAGGCCGCGCTTTACCCAATCAAATGTAGTGGGCGGGATTCACGTGTCCGTCGATCTTTCCCCCTCGAAACAAACCCAAACTAATTTAACAATAGCGTCCGCGGAGCAGACAAAACCACAGAAAGATATTCACATTTTAACTTACTCTTTCATCATAGAAACAAGTGGGCTTATAACCAAAACGATCCATGTTCTCTGGGAGAAGTGGTGTTAGTGTTCCGTGTAGAAATATTGTTAGTGGGAATGAAAACATAGTGGCACCACCGGAAGTGAAAGCTGAAGGCAGACCAAAACCCCGGTTTCCTTTGCGCACGGGTGATACGTCGCCATTGTCCCAGAGCCAAGTAAGATAGTACAAACAGCAGAGGGCGCTGTTTTTCATTCTTATTTGGTTCTGGGTTCCCACATTGCAGTTTGGGAGCCATAAGAGCCTTGTCACGGGTGTTTTAGGGAAGGGTCAGACAGCTCTCCTCTGTTAGCTGATCTGAGTGAGCGGGGAAGGTTGTAGGGTTGAATCAGGCTTTGAAGGTATGGGGGTGCCATACCTTTGGTTGCCTTGTATCAGTGTTTTGTAGAACTCTAGAGTCTCAGACTAGTATTCACAAGAAGAAGAAGAATCTATTTTGTGGATGGACAGACAACTATACGCCCCCACGTTTCATGCAGAGGCCAAATTATTTCCACTAGGTCCATGAGATACCAGTCCATTACCACGAGTACATAATCTAAAGTCGTATATACTGTATATAAGCGAGCACAAAGCAGAGCTTCCCGATCTTCCCAGAGCTTTCTGTCATGAGTGAGATTCTGATTACATTAGATCGGACCAGCCATGTCAAACAACAGTTAAGCATTCATTTGTCAAAAGTGAGGGGAGAGTTCCTAAACTCGGAACTGCATGTCACTGAGGGAATTCCCTCTGGCTCAGGACCCAGCTCCACTCCAATACATCAGCAATAAAACTTCTGCACTGATAGGGCTTTAACCACTTACGGCCGATTTATACTTTGTCGTATGACGGTGCCATGCTGTAAAAATAGCCAATCTATAAGCAAACAGAGCAACGCATTGTGAGCTTGCAGATCGGCTATTTTTCTTTTTTTCTTTTGTTAACATTTTTGCCTATAATGACAAGCCCAACATAGTGGTGCCAGTTTTGAAAATGGTTCAACATACAATATGACACAATACTGTATGAGTACATGCTAAAGTGTGCATAAGGACAAATACCATCTCCTCATGCAAACACACAGGTATTATTTCTCAACACTGTCCCTCCTATTCCCAGAACAGGTGTTCGATCTATCTGAATACACAGACTCTGCACAAACACATATGCCAGTGTACGCTCATAAATGTACATACATGCATACAGACAGACAGACAGACAGACACATAGCCTGCATCCAGTGTTGCCAGCTTTTGTGAGAGAAATAAGCAACCAGGTCTACAAAAACAAGCCCTAAAGAAGCGACTATAGGCAGCTGCATGAGCACTTTAAACCAATACACATCTGCTATTTTCCAATAGCAGATCGAAAACTAGGGGGGGTCCCTGGCATAAGATATTTTCAGATGACGGACCGTGGACAAAACATGAAAATGTTTTGAGAACAACTGATTTAAACAACATTAGGAAACAAGCCCAAATAAGCAACTACACTTTAGAAACAAGCCAATAGACCATATTCACACGGCGGCCATATTGCCATTAACTCAATGAAATGCCACCCCAGTTGCCACAGCAACGCAATGTTAAATTCCAAAATGGCCATCGTGTGAATATGGACTATAAAACCGCAACCCGCAACCACCAATATTCATCAAAAGCGACTTTACAGGAAAACAAGCCCAAAGTCGCTTACAATAAGCGGACATGGCAACACTGCCTGTATCTACTCCTTATGTCTATCACACAGTCTCCTCCCCATCCTACATAGCTGCTCTTCTTTCATTATTTTATCATGACCAAGCTGATTCTCATCTGAAAACAGTGGGGGTTCTGAGCAACATTGTAGGTTTAGTCCTCTTGGCGTGTGCGTACTCTCAGAGAAGAATGAAAAAAATGCATGCCATCGCCTGTAGTCCGCCAATCAGCATACAGGTGAGTAGAAGGGGTGTGGTGCGGCAGCATTCTACACACAGACAACTTCTAGAGATTGTTGTTGTGCAAATTAGAGCCGGACTGATATATCGGCCATTCTTTAGCTTATCGGTAACAACGCGACACCGGTATCAATGCAATGTGACGCGTTGTGAGCTTGTAGATCGGCTATTTTCTTACATTTTGAATAGGGCTTAAGTCGTTTTTTTTTTTTATATATTTTTTATTCAGATAGTACAGTGATAGAGTGAGAGGAAACAGGGAGAGACATGCAGCAAAGGCTTTCGGGCTCTGGATTCAAACCCACGACTTGATTTCAGGCTGCATTAGATATATGTGTTACTGTATGCCCCTTAACCACTAGGCCATCGGCGCCCCAGGACTTAAGTTGTTGAATAAAATAAAGTTCAGTTCATGTGTTAATTTTGTATCTGTCAAAAATTTGTTTGCTTAAAAGTAAAAAATTCTGCCAAACTTTTTGTCAAAATATCGGTCAAAACATCGGTGGTCAAGGACTCTCCAAAAACCAATTGCCATCGGTTGGTTTCTACTAGTGCAAATGAGGATGTGACCCATTGGTACGGAGAGAAGAACTTGAACATTTCATTTGAAGGGATCACTGCTGAGACCCCTGTGGCTGTCAGCCAATGGTCAGCTGGTTCTATTTTGGCCTTCAAACACTGGGTGAGGAGGTCACTTGGGACCAGACCTCCAGCATCACAGGCCTCTTGATCGTGAAAATTACACCCGGTGCAAAAAAAACGGAAAACAGAAGATGAGCTTTCTGTTTAACAAGAATTAGGGGAAGCTGAAATGGGACAAATGAACAACCGTTGTCGCCGGAGACCAAAATAGCAGTGTGATGGGAGGGGTCACACACACACACACACACACACACACACACACACACACACACACACACACACACACACACACACACACACACACACACACACACACACACACACACACACACACACACACACACACACACACACACACACACACACACACACACACACACACACAGAGCAGAAAGGTCTGTTTACACAAAGAGCACTTCGACAGGAAATGCCACCCCCGCTTGCCGTTTCTCCCTTGTCTTCTTCTTTTTCAAAGGTGAACTGAACACCACTGCACGGCTCAGATAACGGATGTCACTTTTCCATGACCCCCCCAACCCCATCCTCCCAACTACAGGCCTGTTGAATCGGCGAGACAGACCAAGGGTGTTCCTGAGCTCTAAATAGCAAGAGATTAATCACACTCTCCCTACAGAAAATATTAAAAATCCCAATCTAAAATTAAGATTGGGGTTGGGTGAAAAAGAAGGGAATTGGGAAAAAAACAGCACAAATGTATAAAAATCTGTTTACAAACACCAAAACAACACTCACAGTACAATCCCAAGTGTTCTGTATCCAGTCCCTCAGTATTTACAAAACATCGCTTTTTGGTTTGAAAAAATGTCTGGGGTAAATCATCTCATGCACAAACAACGCACAAGCCTGGGAGTGTGCGTGAGTGTGAACTGAGCATGCCTAGGTGCGTTCCTCGCTTGTGTATGACAGCTCACCCGGAAGCAAAAAAATACATTAAAGGGACTACACCATGAATTTTAACTTTTTCTTATTTTTTGTGTGTTTTTGGTCTCCCCTATCTCTCTTCTATCCCCAAAAATACCCAGTTTGAACACTCAGGCTTTCACAGCAAATCTGGGGTTTTCTGTAAATTGGTCTCAAAACAGGCCAAACTGATTTGCACCCTGACGTGACGTCACGTCAGGGTACAATCCCTCCCGTTTTTCAGTTTAAAAAATAAATAAAATAAAAAATCTTTAAAAAAAAAAGGTTTTTCTTATTTTTTCTTTTTACTTTTTCCACACAGAACCAGGAGATAACATGCATACAAACTGGCTCAATAGCGCCCCGTGCCAAACAGGACAATGTGGTATTGCAGGTGAAAGTGCTTTATAAGCCAGAGAGAAGTGAGTTGGAATGAGTATATCTGAGGCTTGATTTAGGCTCAAACCTTTTGAAAAACGTTTGAGGGACATAAACAATATGATATTAAATATATATATATTTTTTTAAATTCACGGTGTAGATCCTTTAAAGCAATATAGGAGTACAGAGGATACAAATGGATGAAGAACACTTGGGATGCAGTCACACTGAACTTTGATTCTGCCAAATGGCAGATTCTGTCAATGCTTTTCAATGGGAACGGAGCGGTTTGTTGACAAATGCGGATTTCCGCAAAAAAACCCGCTCTGCTCCCATTGAAAAGCATTGGCAGAATCTGCTGGCTAAGCATTGTTTATTTTATAAACAGATTTTTAAAAGTTTTTTCAGTTAAAAAAAAAACCCTATGTTTTCCAAATCTTCTTTTTCAGCACTTATTCTCTTGATTTTGGGATTCGCCATAAAGTAATGTTATACCAAAGAAAATTCTCCTTGTATTCAAGCCATCATGAGTAAATGATCGAAAAAAAGTCATTTTGGGAGAGAAGTACTCCTTTAAGAGACTCCTTCAGTCTACTCCTAAAAGGCACTTTGGATGACTTTCATTGTCTTATTGAAATACAACAGGGGACTGAAATATCACAGAATATGACAGAAACGTCAAACTCCCTTTGCCTGTTGACAAATGGTGTTCCAAGCAATAAAAGTGAAATGGAAAAAGTTTTATGTGTATGTAAAATGTGTCATGATAATGCAAGATTAAATGTCTGGGGTCATTAAAGAAAGAAAAGGTAGCACAAACTGACCTCCCGTAAATTAAATCATATCTACTATGTAGCCAGTTTAATAAACACGAATTAAGCTTAGCTTTGACTCTATCTGCCCCTGGTATTACAAGCTTAATGCAGAGTGTGTGTATCAAGGTTCTATCTAGATACAGGTATGACAAGGAGAAAAAACTAACACTCCTACAGTAGGAAAAATTTAATCAGATTTGTCCAAACTACATTTTGATAAGGAGGTTAGGGTAATCGGTTTACAATCAGTTGTTGGGTACATTTACACTTGTGTTTGCATGTGGCTTGCTGCCATATCTAGCCACCACAACATAAATGTGTTAGTTGGAATCTCCATGGGGATTGTAATGCCAGAACTTAATGACTTCCTAGACACAAAGCTCTATCAATCGTGGAACAAATCCTTTGTTAATCTGAAGAAAGGCTCAAATAATGTCTATGGGCCTTTTTTTCCCATCCCATTCTCAAAGACCTCAGACAATTTTATTTCCTTTTTTCTCTCCTTATTTTCTAACCAAACATATGCAACATAACGCATATGTTGTTATGGTTTGAAATCGTTTAACATGCTTTAGTAACGCTATATGGCAACCAGGTGGACTACCACGTCAATTCCCTTGAAAGCATTGGAAAGTGCAAACAGAGCATAGAAGAAGAGAGAAAAGTGCTCCAAGTATAATTTTGAGGTAGAAGATAACTCCCCTCCACTTTAACTAGATATCTGTGCCCATATTTATCAAGCATCTCAGAATCACTCCTAGGAATCACACTGAAAGTTTGACTACGCCTGAAAATCCTCCTACCTTTGAGTACGAGATGAGAGGTATTCATGAAGCTTCCTACAAACACTTTCACAAGGAGTTGTTTTCTTCTTTTTACTTTCAGTGAGGAGGAGTTCTATTTTTGACATCATAGTTTTACAACACTCTTGTAAAATGGAATTTAGGATTGCAGTTTTGTTTCTGATATCTGCTCTATGAATTCAATGAGTATAGGCCTATCTACATAATTTCATGCATGGACAGGGATGCAGGGATAGCACAAAACTAGCTTGCGAGCTAGTTCAGGCAGATACTCTCGAGAGGTTTATACGCACACACACTCATCACTAGGTGGGCGATGTATAAGTGACATGTCAAGCAGCTGACCAAATTGGCGGTCTGGGGTGCTCGGGTGCCGCAGTGGTAAAGTGCCTGCCCACCACCACAGAGGTTGGGGGTTCGGGTGCATTTCTCCTTTCCGACATGTCGCCTTTCCGAAGGTTGACGAACCCTATACCTAACCCTAACCCTAACCGCACGCGGAAGCCACTAGTCGGAGTGGTGAGATGTCGGAATGGAAGGAGCACCCCTGGGGGTTCGAATCCAGCACGGTACAGCCGTCTTTTTCGAGCATCTATATGAACACAATTGGCCCGTGTTCGGGGGAGGGAAGCCGGGCGGAGAGGGCGATATTTGTCACTGCATATACTGCTATGGGTTGAGGCGTCACCTGTCAACCGCATGGCGAGATGTCACCTTCGGCTCGGGACTCGGGTTAAATAAAACGCAGTGTGTTGACAGGGGCTAGTTTTGTTTCTATGCACATACAGTATGCTACAACAACAGATATTGAGAAAACAGCCAGCACACAATAAATGTCAATTAAATTCAATTGAATACAACGGACACGTTTCAACCTAACAGGTCTTCCTCGGCGTTGTTACAGATATAAAATGTACACATGGACTCCTCTGTGTTAATTTACGGTTTTAATTTAACTTTGGGTGTGTAACCAAATGGAGCCGACGGTTCCATTTTCCTTTTTTAAGAGCCATGGGAATTATGTTCAATATTTTGAACATAATTGCTACCATACAATATCGTTTATGAGCAGCAAAATCAGTTCCTATGTCCCCGTGCTGCTGGTTCCTGGTCGGCTGGAGCTGGATGAAATATATCCCCAGGGGGACTCCGGTCAATGAAGTATAAAGGGTGTAAGACTTACACCCTATATACCTCATTGACTGGACCACTTACACTGTAAGTGGTTAATAAACTTGTTGTCAATCGTTCCAATGCAAGACATCTCTCCTTACTCAAAATGTTTGCAAATTTGCTGGAAACTAAACTACTAATAGGTTAGGACAGCTCTCCTAAAAACTGGTAGAGTTAGGAGCTGTTCCCTAAGAAAGGAATACTGATAACATGCTGTTACTCCTGTTATGTGCCTGAAAGAAGGGCCAATTTTGTGTCATTCTTTGGAACGATTTTCTGCTCTGAGAGGCTAGATAAATACTGGCCCTGGAGGATGTTGACACATATTCATTTGAGCCTTTGGGTCTGGAAGAGGGGTACGTTGACAAGTTGTCAAGGGTGTTGTTTGTAGCACAAAGAGACAGATGGAACACAAAGAAAATGTTCAATTAAAATAAAATGGGTGCTTCAAGTCAAATACTGTTTTGAGTGTGGCCTCGGACTCAAAATGCTCTTGTATGTCAAAAATGGCTTAAAAACTCATCTTTCTGGAGGCCAAAAGAGGAGCTAGTACTGTCGTCTGTCTAGTTTCCCTGTAGACAGACGACCCCCCCCCCTCCCCTTTTTTTGTATATATTTTTTATTTTTCATGCTTTTTTTGTACATACTGTAGTGGTATTTTTTCTCTGTATTTTTATGTTGATTTTTGAACTGTTTGGTTGCTACTATATATGCCTATGAAATTAATTCAAGGACCCCAACGGAAACAGGTCCGCAAGGACTTTTTTGGTCGGACCTTTTAGACAAAAGTATTATAACTGTGTTGTTTTACATTCTTTTGCCAAATAAAAATTTCAATCAATCTATCAAAACTTTATAATGTATAGCTTGCTGTTCTGTGTAAAGCACATTGAATTGCCTTGTTGTTGAAATGTGCTATACAAATAAAATTGCCTTACCGTGCCTTACTAATTGTTGGCATAGGAAAACAGTAAGCAGCTGAAAAATGCTAAATAATACTGGAGAGGGCTTCATGAGACAAGCATGTCTCATGAACAGAATGTTATGGATACAGTGGTAGTGTTGTTTATGCTGTTTATATGACTGTGTTTACTTATCACTGCACTGGCCAATGCTGCAGTTTCTATGTCTATGTCTGTGTGTTTGTCTGAGAGCGAGATGGAAATCAATTCAGAGTTGTCTCGGGTCACACAGAGTACTTGACTGGAATTCAAAACACACAGTAGACTTAGTGTTTCTTTATGTGTCTCCTGTTATACCTCTCAATTTCCACAATTTAAGCTGCCCTGGTTTCCTTTTTCGTCTTCTCCCAATGTAGTCGTTATGCTAATTTCCAATTCCCCCATGTTGGCCTTGTCACTTCTGACCCTTGCTTTTTGGTCCTGGGGAGGTTGTAGTCAACCACGACGCCACCGATACACAGAGAGGGTGTAACAGGCTTCCTACCTGTGAACACGGCCAATAGACCGATTGCTAAGTCCAACCCGACAATGGCTATTGTCCAATCCTAGCTTCGCAACCGTTGCTACTTAGAGTCTAAGTAATGGAAGACTAAGCGTTGTCTAAGTCTTAGACAACGCTTAGACATCGACTTCCATGTGGAGTTGGGGTCGGTCAGTTTGAGCTCAACACCCCGGGGTCCGCAGAGCAACGCTCTGCAAAGCAAAGCTCTGCGATTCTGCTCACTATTAAAAGTGGTGTATTTGTTTGTTTGTTTATTAAGTGCTACTAATTGTCGTATTGCTTACCGTGCAGTAGACAAACATTCCTGTCCGATGATTATATATTTAATGTAGTTGATTGATATTAGATGCCATAGATCCATCTGTCTTTAAGCGAAAAAAGTTTTGCCTGTATTTTGTTTGTTGAAATAGTAATGGCATGCACATTCTTCCAGTGCATAATGCAGGCCTTCTTGACGAGATTAGGCAGAGCTTTTGGAGCTCTGGCTCCAAGAATCATCCATAATTTTCATGTGGAAAATCTGTCTATGGGGAACTTCTCAAAGTGTCTAAGGGGAGGAGCCTAGCAACCGGTCTATTGTGTTTGTTTTCAACAAGCACTATGGAGAAATCAAACCCCTATGGTGGTGGGAAGGAACTTTACTGCTTTGGTTTTCTTCATTTTAAAAATTCACTTTTTTTTGTGCTTTGGAATGAAAAGGTGACAGTTAATACATTTCGTATTTAACTATTTAACTACTGGACTTTATGTCCAGTAGAAACGATTAACAGCCACAATTGCACCTCATCGAACCACAGAAATGTGTCTTGGCAGTGTGAAACAAAACTGATATAATTTAGAATATTTCGTGACACAACTCTGTTGACACCAATAGAAATGAAACAGCTTCCGTTGTCTAGGTAGCCCACGCCACCATTTCAACAATATGGGAAACACTATTATGCAGTCCCTCACCTGTACAATCTCCAGCATCTCTGCCTTGCTGATGTAGCCGTTCCCGTCGAGGTCGTACATGCTGAAGGCCCACTTCAACTTCTGCTCAAGCTTGCCGCGCGACGTCACGCTCAGTGCGATGATGAACTCTCGGAAGTCTATCGTGCCGTCGCCATTGGCGTCGAACGTGCGGAACACGTGCTCGGCAAACTTGGAGGCGTCACCGTACGGGAAGAAGTTGCCGTAGATCTTCTTGAACTCCTCCATGGAGAGGTTCCCGCTGGGGCAGTCCCTCAGGAAGCCCTTGTACCACTCCTGGATCTCGTGCTCGGTGAAGTCTGTGCTCTCCAGCAGGTCCTGCATCACCTCGGGACGGAGTTTGCTGTTCTGCTTCCCCATGTCTGATGGTCCTGTTGCTCGCTCAGCTTACAGCTGGGAGGAGGAGAGAGAAAGCAAGAGAAAGTGTTTTTGATTGAATCAACAGGTTGATGTTTTACTTTGTAATTTAAATTCAAATATGCAGATCCTAATTTACCACATACGTTTTTTGTCACTCTGCTGTAAGAACAGAAAGATAAATACATCTCTGAGATGTCTGAGATCAAATAAAATGTCCTAATTTTAATTTGATGTGAACTTGATTCAGGCTCAATATTGGAGATACTGCTGTATGAAATAAATTAAACTATTCCTTATAGATTATCAACAATTTTTCCTACAGTACGTACTCAACTATCCTGGGTGAGGGTTAGGGTTAGTGTACTAAGTTCTTCAACATAAGCATGCACTGTAATGGCTGATCTGGTATCCCACAAATCTCTGATAAGACGCTTGCCACCATCATATCACCTAATGCTACACTATCAATGTCAGCAGCTGCCCAACTGAAAGGTATAGTTCGTAATCCCCGCGTTATGAAGTTATGATATCCTCGAACGAGTGGTACAGTACATAAATTCCATAACTCCATAACGGCTCCGCCACAGTTAAAAACCTGCGCCTATGGTCCTTGCTTATTTTAATATCTTTTTTTTCTTTTGATGTGCTTTGGCGACACTTCCGGTCGGGCGCCGGAAGTGTCGCCAAAGCGTGGCTTACGGTAGAGCACATTCAAGAAGGTTGCATTATTATGTTCTCTCACTGTAAACATCAGATCTCTCTCTCTAAAAAAATACATTCAAATTAAATTAAAGCAAGGACCATAGGCGTGGGTTTTTAACTGTGGCGGATCCGTTATGGAGTTATGGAATTTCTGTGCTGTACCACTCGTCCTAGGATATCATAACGTCATAATAAAGGTAAGAATAACGTTGGGCGAAATTCTCCTTTAAAGACCAAAAAAAACATGATTTACTGCTTGACACTCTCACGAATTGCGTGTTGTTTACAATCACAAAGAAAACCCAAAGGTGTCCCTGCAGTGCAATCAACAGATGACCTGTGGAGACAGATGATTTATCCTGAGATAAGCCTCAGGCCTGAAAGTAAGCAACACCTTCTCTCACACTCCTCCTTGGCACACACAGTATATCACCACTTTAGAACACAGCTTTCTTCTTGCTAAGTGACAGAACTTTCAGAGGAAAACAACACATAAAAGTGTACACACGGCACCAAATGCCTTCCACAGATTTAACTAGTCAATAAAAAAAGTACATACTCACATGCGTGCACGCACCCACGCACACACACTCTCTCACCTCAGCGCGCGCGCACACACACACACACACACACACACACACACACACACACACACACACACACACACACACACACACACACACACACACACACACACACACACACACACACACACACACACACACACACACACACACACACACACACACACACACACACACACACACACACACACACACACACACACACACACACACACACACACACATGGGGCTGAACTGAAAGAGTAGCAATTGGCCAGTGCAATCAAACAGCATTTTACGTTGATCTGCTCTACAAACAAGTCTTCAGCTTCAGCTTAATTTCCTGGATAATCGCCTCTCTCTTAATGCTAACACACTCAAACACTGTCAGAGCATGTGCTGTTGTTCTATGGGAGCTTTAGACTAGGGGTTCTCGAACTTTTACATTTCAAGGACCCCCATAACCCTCCGAGTTTCAGACCTCTAAGGGTCCATTTGGAACCCTGTCAAGGACCTCTGAGGGTACCTGAGCCCCACTTTGAGAATCACTGCTTCAGAGCAATCTGCTATAATGTGCACAATGCGCATTAAGTTGTGAGCTTGGAGGTCGGATGTTTTCACAATTTCTGAAATAGGACATACGTTTTTGTAAGTTTGGGTCTCGGGCGAGACACCAAATTTCTCTTTTGGGTTTCCAGCTGAAAAGGTTTGGCAACTCCTGTTCTACAGTACATGCATTCAGTCAGTCTCTTTGTTGTGCTCTGCTGGCCTTGCTCTGGCCTGTGGTCTGCAAATGCTTCAGGAAGTGAGCAACTCCGAGCAAACTCACTGTTCTTTGAATACAATGCTGCCATAGGAAATGTTTCTCTTTTACATGTTTATTTTTGTTCGCTTGCTGCCTCTGCGCTTTGGTGATTTTGGAGAGTGCTAGACCACCGATTATCAATGTTCAGATTTTTTTTAGAACATTTCCCTTATAAGAAAACAAGTATAAATAAATAACCTTTGATAGTTATTTTTTTAAATTAAGCATATCATTTCAATAAATGAAAAGAACATTTAACTTGAATTATACAATGAACAAGTAAATATAAAATTAAAGTTTTAATTTATAAGCTGTATTCAAGAATTGTCTAATATAATGACATACCCAAAATAGGAATGCCAGGGAGAAAGTGGTTAATAGTCGGGACACATCGGCTGCATAATTGTCGATACCAATATTGTCAAAAAAGTCAAATAATGGTTGATATATTGCCAAACCGATATAACGGTTTGGCTCTATAAACAACATTTACCACAGGACGGAATACAGTGTCAGACAAGGGGAGCAAGCGCTTGATGAGACGTGCATGGATGATTGGGAGTGATTTTTTACCCCTTGATGAGATTTTGTTTACTTCCATCAGACACTGTTTGTTCAGTCGCTGAAGTGACTGAAACAACACAAACACTGCGTAACATATAATCAGCGCTCAACAGTAAGCAGATAATAAGGTGAGGGGGAAAATAAGAGTAATATTTACAATGTGGTTTGATAAGAGTAAATGTTAACATGGAAACTTGAAAGATATGATATGGAAAGACATTCCCTAAAGGGCATTTGAATTTAGCGGACATATGTTATTACTGGCTCATGCTCTTTAACCCAGAGGCAAAATACTACAAAGGCTGTTGATAACAAACAAGTGAATTTCAAATCTAAATTCTGGGCACACAGGATGTGCTGATCTCTAATAGTATTGTGACACTCGCCTCAACAGTCATACACTCAGGGTCTGATTCACAAAGTTATTAGAGATTAATAACTACCACAACATTGGAGGTGTGTCTTTGGTCTCCTGCAAGGTTAAGGCATGATAGGCTATTGTAGTCAATTTGCCTAATTGCAATTGCAAACAACACTGGCGGTTTCCAAAACGAAGGACATCACACCCATAGGCCTGTCCTTAGTGGAAAGACAATAGGTGAGCTGCAATACTATACATTCATTCTTTATTAAGTATTATTACACAGCTTGGTTGAATTCTTGATTCTGATTGGTCAATCACTGAATTCAGCGGTGTGTTATTTCTGGATAATGACCGCTAAGCTCAATAATAGACCTCTGTCTAATCAAAGGCTCAGAGCACCTGCTGCGCTGCTTGATTTGGTGCTGTGCAAACGCACAATGTCATTTAGAGCTAAACATTGCTCTCAATAATGTATTTGAAAACATTTGAAGCGAGAAATAGACCATGCAGTAACCGAAAATGGATTATATTTGATGAACACTTCCTGTTGCTTTTCAAGGCGACCGTGTTGCACTGGACGGACAGCCGTATCTGGCATAAATTAATGGAATACTTTCATTACCATTAGCAATGAAATACTTCTTTTGGTTCTTACTTTTGGGTCAATTTATTCATGTATTTATTAAATGTGTAATAAACGGGATAATTGACGGCGAGCCGGTCATTGCTTAGAATGACCGCCCCTTCAGGGCGATTTAATCACCCTGTCGGGATTTAATCACCCTGTCGGGATTTATATCTCAACAATGACCGGCTTGCTGTCAATATCCCTTGCTTAACCAGTTTTAACCTGGCGTCCCTATTTTGGGTGTACATAAAAAAACTGAAGTAAAAGCCAAAGTTTTCAAAAATAGCAGCTCTACAAGCTCACAACATGGTCCATTGCATTGTAGATCAGCTATTTTCGCTATTTGTTATACAGCAAAGTATAGGGCTTAAGTGGTTAAGGCTTTTACTGTAGGCCCATAATTCTTAAACAAGGAGTCAGCAGCTTAAAATAGTCCACAAAGATCTTCTTGTGGAGAGTCACCAATCTAGCACATCATGCGCAATGTTTTCATGGGCCCAGTGACAAGAAGCTTTTGCCTAATGGCTGCACTGTCACATTTTTAAGGTAGAAAAACAGCAAATGACACTTTCAGTGATGACATGTCCTGTGGCCATGATCCGGCTACTCAATCATAAAATACACAATCATGATCCTGACCAATGACCCTGCTCTACTGTCCACTTTAATTCCACACTCTGGCTCCACACAGACCACAGATACATGCAATACAATACCATGGTCTTCATCACTGACCCACTACGCCCTGTCATCTGCTGTGATACGCTGCACCTCCAGTCTGCATGCATGCGCACACATGCACGCACACATGCACGCACACACACACACACACACACACACACACACACACACACACACACACACACACACACACACACACACACACACACACACACACACACACACACACACACACACACACACACACACACACACACACACACACACTCCATAACCTGAATCATGCCCCCCCCACTGTCACCCCTTATGACATGCTCAGCCATCCAGTGCCAGCAGCCCACTAGTGTGATGACGTGGAATTTATTTTCAGCTGATGATTTGTGTGTGTGTGTGTGTGTGTGTGTGTGTGTGTGTGTGTGTGTGTGTGTGTGTGTGTGTGTGTGTGTGTGTGTGTGTGTGTGTGTGTGTGTGTGTGTGTGTGCGTACGTGCATCTGTGTGTGGTGAGCAAGATAGCAAGAGACTGTGTGATGATTAAGTTATACCGTGTGTGTGTGTGTGTGTGTGTGTGTGTGTGTGTGTGTATATCTGAATGATAGCATATGTGACACAGAAAAAAAAAGATGGATCTGTCAGAGAAACTTGTATCTTGTTGTATTACTGCAGTCATAAGTCTAATTTTGCTTTGTCGTACCACGTCACTCAATGAAAATTGTTTATTTCGGCGAATCGTGTGACGAGTATAAATTGGGCTTCACTTTCTCCCAGCAAGGATTCTGAATCAAATTGAAGCTACCTGTTACCAAACTGATTCTGATTTAAATCAAGTCCAGGCACAGAAGCGGCCAGTGATTCTGATTCAAATCATGTCTATACAAAGTGCTGAGCCATTCAGATTCAAATCAAGCCTGGCTGAAATGCAGATTGAAATGACATACCCTAACCTCTTTCTGTTCATACACACCCACCAGTAGTCACAGATATCACAGCTGCAGACATTTTCCAGCTATGTTCTAAATGGAAAAACCACAAAACAGTACAAAAATAAAACATAATGTGTTTTAGTTATTAATCAGAATGCACACGCTGATGCGAAAACTTTTAAGTTACAATGGTAGAGAGAGTCAAGGTAGAATCAGAGGAAGAGTGAAATGCTTAGAAATATATGGGAAGGTGAGAGAAAAAAGGGAGAATGAAATACCTGTAATTAAGGAATATAATAATATTTTTACTTGTAAAATATATGGCAGATATACAGTATAACCTGAATGTTTATTATTATTATTATAGCTTTTTGGACCAAGAGCAGTTTTTAGCAAAATAACAAAATCTAGAGAATGCACATACGGTATGTGGGTGGCGAGTTGTATTTCTGGTAAGTGGAGAGATGGAGAGTGAGATACGATCACTGTGGTAAGCTATGCTAGCTCAATTAGCTTCCCTCTGCTTCCTGTCCACATTTCTACATCCCTCTATTTTCTTTCCCTTCTCCTTGACTCTCTTCTTTCACGTTCGCTTTTCGTGTGCACACACACGCACTATACAACTCACTTGCGTTCCTCTCTCTCCTTTACATCACTTGTCTTTTTTCGATCGTTTGATCCTACCTTCACTGTCTACGGATCATATCTCTCTTTGTTTCTGCCTACCTGTTACAGTAATACATCTTTTCCCCTCTTCACGTCCTCACTTCTCTCTCTTACACATGACCACTTTAGTGGCTCTTAAAGACCTTTTACAGCGGTTACCATAGTAACTGCCTACAGAGACTCTCACCCATTGATAAGCTTTTGGGCAGAAAGCATGGAAACGCTCGCATACATACTGTACACACACACACACACACATGCACACACACACACACACACACACACACACACACACACACACACACACACACACACACACACACACACACACACACACACCCACACCAATGTGAATTCACCATTCACTCTTTCATACAGGATGTGTGTGTGTGTGTGTGTGTGTGTGTGTGTGTGTGTGTGTGTGTGTGTGTGTGTGTGTGTGTGTGTGTGTGTGTGTGTGTGTGTGTGTGTGTGTGTGTGTGTGTGTGTGTGTGTGTGTGTGTGGTGGGGTGGTCATGGAGGTGTCAGTGTGTGAGATGAGTAACAAGTATCGTGCAGCAGGTGTGAAAAAACAGAAAGGTAAAAAAAAAAGGTCCGGAAGCATCAAAGGTAGAGGCAGAGAGATGGAAAATGGTGATGTCATATTTAACATACTAACGTCGTTCTAATGTGCTAAACTAGTCATGTAATAATAACCTGCAGTAGCACCATGCATCTAGTTGTAGCAGGTTCTTACAGGGAAGGAGGAAAAGGGAAGAAGAGATTGTAAAGGAAATGGGGTATTGAGCAGTCTCAGTAAAAACAACCACACTTCACTGAGAAGGGTCACCATTTGACATCCTCTCTGGCTTCAGGTTTATCAGGTAAAAAAAAAAAAAGTAAAGTCCACAATTTAATCACTAGGACCTTTTTACATGTCCTATACCGATAACGGTACCACAACATTGAGTATTGTATCTTCCAATATCAATGCAAATCAGATACTTGTTTTTCCTCTTAAAAGAACTACAAGTCCATTAATAAGCTGTTAAGTCACGTCCAGTAGTGCTGAGGCCACCCCTCAAAACAGTCACAGTACTGCTGCATTCTGCTGTTTTGTTGCTCTCCTTCTTTAACCTCAAATACCTCCACACAGCTGTCATGACAACTGAGGCAGTGCTACCTCGCGTGCTAAACTGTATGACTACTGATTTCATACATATGCTGCTTACTTCTCTTTATGTCATTGACGATTGATCATATTGGATTAAAACAAATGTTGTTGCCCTATATCTGATCCAGTGTTTTTAGCCAGTATGGGCACAGTAGTACTAAATGTGTCACCTAAATCTGTTGTGAATTAATATTACAAGATTTAATTTTTTTTGAGCTATGAAGGCAAGTGTTAATTCTACGGTAATTATCTCCGCCAGGAAGGGCTGAAGGCCAGAGATGATGTTTTCGCCCATCTGTCTGTCCGCCCCTCCGTTTGTCCGTCTGTGAGCAGTTAATCTTCAGCACGGCTGGACCGATTAGCATGAAACTTTGCACGCACACTCCCAGTAGGTAAAAAAAGAACCAGTAGGTCAAATCGGCCTAATGGTGGCGTTATAACAGGCCGATTATTTTGCCCTATAACTTGTACTGTAAGTTGTACAGTAAAAAAAAGAAATCCCTCGATTCCTTGGCAACTCCCCATATAGGCCATTGCCCATTTCCGGCGGACAAGATTTTCCACCATTTTGCGTTTTTGTAAAACACACTTTTTGCTATTACTCACCGAATTTGTCTAAAACTCAGGCAAATCGATACACTAACTACACATTATTATCATGATCTAGATTTTTAGTATTCCATTCTGCTTCGCTATGATTGACTTCAAAGAGTGGCGGGCCCTGGGTAGCCTGGCGGAGATCTGTGCCCAGAGGAGCGCACTTTTCTAGTTACATCTGTGCATACAGTTTCTTGTTGAACTAGCCCAGGTTAGGGGCCAGAAAAACATTTCCCACATAACCTTCCACCCGTAAAGCCATGTACATTCCTGCTGAGTCCTGGTCTGCTAGGAGATGTAAGAGATGATGACTCTCTTTCTTCTCTCACTCTGTCCCAACCACCACCCCTGGTGTACACACACACACACACACACACACACACACACACACACACACACACACACACACACACACACACACACACACACACACACACACACACACACACACACACACACACACACACACACACACACACACACACACACACACACACACACACACACACACACAGAACCCGCTGCTAAGGGACCATGGAATGCTAGACATGCAGATCGGTGCCACAGACCACAAGAGGAAGAGGAGAGAGCGCTAGCTAACTAACTCACACACGCATCTCTCCAAGACTGATTTTAGTTTTTCACTTCATGTCATGCATTAAAAATGCACAGCCCATGTGAGCTTGTACGACACCATTATTTTAAAAATAAATTAAAGGTATACATCGCATGCGTGACCAGGAGTGCTGACAGGGCACACACCTGTGCCCACACCATACGTGCATTCCTGCAGGCCCAAAAAGAAGCATTACATTACATCTTCTCACTGTCAGAGTTTTTTTATTTAACTTTTTACAGTGAATGCTTACGACCCACTTATTCACTAGTGAAATGTTGCACATTTAGCATCTGGGCTGGAGCTCCACTTAAACCCTATATAGTTAGTTGACTGGGGTCCCTCCTCCTTCTGCACTCCCTCTACACAATATCACTCAGAGATTATTTCAAGCCATGTATGATAATATGGAACACATGCTACAAGGTGTTTTGAATAAGGCTAATTACGTATCAAGGTGCCTGTTTCTGACAAATTTGACCACAATAACACCCGAGGACCTCTCTGAAAAGTCTAATGGCGTTTGAAGTCTACCATACCAGCCCTGACAAAAAAGGATAGTCATTTTGTATTTCAAAACAAAATGTGGACGCCAGAGAGTTAACCCCTGCAGCTAAAACTAGATAAAAGCCTGTTGCGGGCTTCCATATTAAAGAGGAGGCCAAATCCGCACCCCCTCAGCAAGCTTCCTAACAATAGCTTGGCAGCGGGAATTGGGGTAAGAAATTGAGACAGGCATTGGCAGACTGCCAGGTAGTAGCTTGCTAGCGAGTGACCCAAAATGAGGGAAATATTTAGTTTTGTAATACTTGGATAAAAGCCAAGTCTTCTAGTATCTGACTCTGTGATTCTTCTCCCCCACCTTTTTGTAATAGGATGGAATAAAATGCTACTTGTGAGAGCTCTCTCCTTTTGATGCAACAACAAACCCAAGGAGGCAGACAATGAGTGTTTGATGTCTTGTCAGACTGATTGGCGACCTAGCTACAAGCAGCACGCACGTCTTTAATTTCAGTCCTTCTACTTTTAAATACCCTGCTTATCCTTCATTATGTTGCTATGGTAACAGACCTGGAAGGTTGGAGATGGAAGCATAATGTCTACTGATTCAGAGCAAGTAAAGAGAGAAACATGTTTGATGGAATAATGTATAGGATTGATAAAATGAAAGGCTATTATTGTGCCACAGATTTGGCATCACCTGTAGGGTTTTTGCATCAGCGATATAATTACAGTGTAATAAATGTTGCACAGTAATTCAAGCATTGACCATGGATAACACCTACACTATTTGTACTGGCAGGCTGGCTTATTTGATACATGTATGTGAACCATGTTTGACCCAGTTAATTGCTTAGATGTAAGCAAATATGTAAGATGAGGAGGCATCAGTTCCATGGAAATCAGAACTCAGAATTACTTTATTGCCAGTAGGTAGGACACTAATTGTTAATGTGTTAGGTGCAGTTTGAGTTGCTTTAAATTGCAAGACACATGACTGAAAAGTCTCCAAAGCGATAACACAAATCAAATACAAGGCCAGTTGGTTGCACAGTGTGGAATGGATGCATGTGAGAGAAACCTTTTAGTTGCGTGCCCGTGTGGAGCCCCAGTACGCCATCTCCTCCTCCTCTTTGTCCAACAGGAAATGACCCCTGCCTTGTACTCTGGGGTTGTGACTAATTTGTTTGGCTCCCTGTCTGTGGCGCTCCGGTAGGGGAGTCTCTGCCTGCCTGGCACAGGATCATTGGACCCAGTTAATTGGATGGATGTCTAACCCCTGGGGCCAAACAAGGGAAAATAGAACAGGACGAAAGGCATGTCTGTCTATTGTAGTAACTATGCGATTCCAGTCTGCTAGTCTCAATAGCAGCATCAGAACAGCTTTTCTTCTCTGAAGGTAACCAAACTTTTTAGGAGACCAGGGGTGGGGGAAAAAAGTTTACTTGAAAGGGACTTTAGTTAACTTTTTAGAAATATGGTCTCGACTGCTGCAATAAAACTAACTGGGTTGGCATGAACCTCGCAAAACAACGATCTTCTACTCCAGGCAGAATAAGGAAGTAAGTGAACACATATCCACTGAGAATTAACTCAGGTCTTGCACATGTCAATTACTGTGAGTGTCTAGCCTCGCGTGGCCAGACAATATCACACCGAGGGCTAAAGTGCAATGCAATTTTGCAATGGCAGATTCGTCTGGAACCAGGCTAGTCAGTGTCAGTAGAGTTTTGGCCTTAGCTTACAGGCTGAATTTCCATTAAACAGACAATAAAAAAGGTACTGTAGGCTACTGAAAACCATCTGTTGGACAGACGCAACTGGCCGTGCAGAAACGTTGAAGTGGTTTGTGAAATCTAATAAAATATGAGCTAAAGCTGCTGTGAGTGTTTACTGAAAGAATCCACTACGGCTGGAGAACGTATTGCAGAGACAGCTGATGGCAATACAAATGATAGGTTAATCATGTCTATTTTTGACATGACATGTCTAACATGGCAAGTCAAACACATTAGAGGAGAGGTAGACAGACAGAGAGATTAAAAGCACTGAGCTACAGCATCAGAAGAGCAGGGGTCTGACTTTAAGAATGCCCCTTGGGAGCCAAACAAATCTAGCTCTGCTTCCTGTGGTCAAAGAGATAATATAGAAACAGGAAATGGCATCATGGAAAATAACAAACAGAAAAGGAAGTTACATCACAACCAAGTTCAGGGGTCGAGACAAACCCAGGGAACTGGGAGTGTGTTGAGTGGTGAAAACATTTGGAATGTTAAAATGAATATCATGAACAGATGTCAATGAAATTTCAACATGCTTCATGTTGTTGAATACAACCGTTGGTTGTTGCCAGCAGGTAGTCCCTATCACTTAAGTAGTGCCCCACATGAACCCTAGGGGCTCTATTCTGGGCGTGTCATTAATAGGTGAAAATAGCAGATCAACAAGCTCACAACGTGTTGCTTTGCGATGCATTTTCAGTTTATAGATTAGCTATTTTCTGATAGCTTTGGAGAGGGAACCGAGTATAGACCGCTGGCGGACCTCGGTCCAACAAAGTAAAGTGGTTAAGTGGTTAAATAGATCATCGCTCATTATGGTTGGTGATATTGTAGAGAAAATTGTGATCACCGCTGATTTCACAGTATTACATAGTTCAAGCGGACTGTTTGCATTATTTATTTTTCCCTCACAGATGCTTCAAGACTGAGATATTGTGAAAAAAACAAAGTAAAGCACGGCAATCGTAACTATATACAGCTGAGATTCAAACAGTTCAACAGGCGGCATCTCTAATGCTTAGGCCGAAATCTCAATCTCCTGTGTCATGACTGCTTCATTGAGAACAAAGGGTAATACATGTGATCCAGTCTGTGATGTTTTCAACCGACAAAGGTTACCAATTGACCTGAGAGCATCCACCCCACATGAAAGATCACATGCACATTAATCAACGATGTGTTTCTGGGAAAGCCACTGTGAGCTGTAGCAAGCTATTCTCGGGGGAACTCACTTCCTACTTCTGGTGGTTTGCTAACATGCAACAACCAGCAGCAACAGCAGCAGTGCGTGAATCATCTGTGTTCAGTGATGAATGCTACTGTAGCTGCATTCATCGAGCCTGTGAAGTGCTGAATCCAATGCTAGGTAGGTGATTCTGTGATGTTGCTCTGACATGAAGGAAATCAATATTAACCCATTCAATCCGGGAACCCATCTCTGTAATTTTAGATTTCTTTAGCTATTCAAAAATAGCAGATCTACAAGCTCATAGCTCATGAGCTTGTAGATCTGCTATTTTTGAATAGCCAAATAAATCTGAAATGACACAGATGCGTTCCCGGATTGAATGGGTTGAGCAACACCAATGCATTTGATGTAATAAAAAAATAAATAATACATTTAACTTATGGTTAAATATTTTCACCCTTTAATGATGAAAGAGTTTCTTCATGGCCATTAGGGTTTTTGCATTTTATCATCTTTCTTCTATGGTTTCTATTGGCTTTATACAATATTTATGATAAGTAGGCCTAATGCATAATTGTGTGTTTTTCACAAGTTCAGTTTGAAAAACACTGTCACACATACGTTATGAGGAAGGAAACAAAACAGCCACGAAGAAACGAGCCAATATCAGCTGCAATTTACTGATCTTATGGCTTGGTACAAATCTGCCATTTTCACAACATAATGCTTCTTGCTTCAGGAAAGAACTGCTCCCAAGTATCACAGATGGCATTGGCAACTTCCTTGGCACTAAAGCACATTAATGTGGTGACTGAATATCGCTGGGGTAGAACTTTGTGCACTAAAGGAGTCTCACTGTGTTGGCTTTCATTATATCCACTGTCTGCCTTATTACAACTGCTCTAACTTCCCATCTGCGCATCATCTTGCTCCCACCCCTCCTCGTCCTCCTCCCTCCATGTCCTTTCTACAACTCTTACAGTAACATGACTGCCTATCCACTGCCTGTATCATCCCTTTTTCCTCTAACACTTCTCTCTGTCTTTGTTTCAGTGTTTCCTCTGTTTCTCTTCTCTTCTTTTTTTTTTTTAATATATTTTTTTGGCCTTTTCTGCCTTTATTGATAGTATAGTAGACTGACAGGAAATGGGGAAAGAGAGATGGGGAGTGACACGCAGCAAAGGTTGTCGGGATCGGGAATCGAACTCGCGACACGCTGTCAGGCTGCATCAGCAGCCTAGGTGCCCGGACCGCTACCCCGGGCGAACATGTGGCGAAAACAAGCGACAAGCGGCGCATTGTGATGTGTTGCAATGCGTCGTGAGCTTAAAGAAGTGGTGCCATGGTTTTGCACTTTTTCTGTTTTTCATGTGTCTATGAAGTTGATAGAACTTCATTAAGCCCCCTGGTGGTGTTTTTATGGTGTTTTATGTATTCTCTGACTACTTTGAGTTTCTTCCTGGAGGCTGAAACCTTGAGGGTCAAACGTGCCAATAGAAAAACAGCGCTTTAGTGACATAGTAAAAACATGCCCTCCCCCTCATTATCATAACACAGCAGGTGTGGGCATGAGGAGGAGGAGGGACTAGGACAGGTGGGTGGTGCTAAGGTGGTGGAGGAGGTGCTAAGGTGAGAACCAGGTATACTTAATGAACTGGAGGCGTGTCCACATAAAAACATAATTTTAACACTTTCTGTACACTTTTTTGAAAAAAATCTTCCTCCTAGTACAGCGCTACTCAACCCGCGGCCCCAACGCAGCGTCTTGGCGGCCCCTCATGGTCAATTTTTTTTATTTTTTCTTCTTTTTTTTTAAGCACGGGATAAAAATATACATTTCCGTTCAAATATATGTGTTGCTAATTTTTTTTTTAAAAACAAACAGACAGACATACATACAGGTGCGTCAATTGTTACAGGTATAATGCATAGTTTTCTATGCATTTCGGGTTTTTTGGGGGGTTTGACCCCCAATTTTTTTCGGCCGCACGGCTTCGCCGCGCGCCCAGGATAGGTGTCCGTTAATTCAATCTCTGGGAGTTGGCAACCCTACCTTGCCATACCTTAGCTTTTGCTGAACTGATGCCACTGGACATACACACAAAATAAACAGGTACACTTTCAATATGATGTCAAAAAGTACATTTTCTTATAACAATAACAATGTGTAGTGTGTGTTACAAAATCCAAAATAGGACCGTCATTTTTAGCTGGCGGCCCCTTGGACTTTTGGTATTTTGCTGAGTGGCCCCTGAGCCATCTTAAGTTGAGTAGCCCTGTCCTAGTATAACCATAATACCTGATGATTATGTTTTAGGGGGGGAAAAAATCACTGAAAATCACGGCACCCCGTCTTTACTGGGTCAGCTATTTTCAGCGTAGAGATTTGGTGTAGAGGGAAATATGGAGGGGACCAAGTACAGTATAGATCCCTGGGGGGTACCCTGTCAACAAAATACATTTGTTGACAGGGGTTTCATTTCATTTCATTTTCCTTTATTGGTTTATTTGGTAGGGACAGTATATATTAATGAACAGAGCATTTAAATACAGCACAGAAATGCACAGGACAGTTAGTACTGGGTAGTTTTGAGTTAAAGTAACACTAGATTTTATTGTGTGGCACACACAATAAAAGCCCTGGGCTATCAGAGCATGTGTCATATATACTGTAAGTAAGTAGCCTAGGGAGCCAGCGGTTCCTGAGCCGCGTGGCCTGTACTGTATCGGGCAGGAGCCTATTCTCCTGTTTCTGTATCGTGAGTGGGCTTGATGTACGAGTACATCCCCCAGCCATGATGTACAAGCAGTGTTGGAAAAAGTACTCAATTTTTTTTACTTAAAGTAATACTAGGTCACTTAAAAAAAAACTAAACTAAAGTTAAATTGTATATCTTTTGTGAGTGGCAAATGTTTCACAACACCAACTCCATGAATTTCACCCCCGAAAGCCTTTTATAAACATATTTTCTATTGAAAGTGGACAGGGACGTCTTTCCCGTGAAAATGACGTCAACGGAAACGAAAATACACCGGTTTCCTGTCTGTCCAGGAACTACCGCGCTAGTAACAAAAAGGAATCTCACGCTGTTTTTAAGACATTATAGGATTTGAAGAGGGAAAAACAACAGTAAAAGAAAGCACAGCTCACGGTAACTAAAGCTCCACTGGCTAAGAGAAACGATCCGTAGATAGTATAAAACAATTAAAAGAACGCTTTTTGAAACGCTTCCGCCTTCCGGTGAAAACGAATGGAATTCTGGGTGATACAGGACTCAGCTATAGGCCTGCACTGACGGTAGGGACCAGTAGAGGCTGCTAATTTTTTTTTTCTTTTTGGAGTAGCCTTGTACTACTTTAAGTATCAATACTGCAATGTAGAAATACTCTGTTACAAGTAAAAGTCCGGAATTCAAAATTCACTTGTGTAAAAATACAAAAGTATTGGTATCAAAATGTACTTAAATTACCAAACGTAGAAAGTACTCATTATGCAGAATGTCCCATTTCACAAGTTTTCAAATGTATAAAATGTTTTTAAAATCTTTTGAAAATAGCTGATCTACAAGCTCACAATGCGTCACGATGCGATGCATTGTGAGCTTGTAGATCGGCCATTTTCATGGCCTAAATGTGTATAGGGCTGAAGTGGGTAATGTATGTTTTATAATAATAATAAAAATCTACAAAGTAACTAGTAACTAAAGTTTTCAAATAATTGTAGTGGAGTAAAAGTACAATATTTTCCTCTGAGATGTAGTGGAGTAGAAGTAAAAGTACTGAAAATTGGAAATACTCCAGTAAAGTAAAAGTACCTCATAATTGTACATAACAGTACTTGAGTAAATGTACTTAGTTACTTTACACCACTGTGGATAAGTCTTTGGTATTGGACCCCAACCTACCAATCTCAGGGCGGACACTCTAACCACAAGGTCACTGAGCTGGTAAAATACTCTAACCGAAAACTTTGGAATCAGAAACGTACTGCTCTCTGCATTGTGAACATCCACTCCACAGCACTCCACTTTGGTCCCCCCTTCACTGTAGTCACTCATCTCACATTATACAGGCAACTTCAAAAAGCAGCTATTTCAAAAGGCGATATTGCCTTCTGAGTGACTTTCAAGTGACAGTTCAGTGAGAGCACAGCACTCTTCCACATCTCGCACACCCGAATGAGGCATGCATGCTGACTGCCAAATAACGAAATCTTGGGAGAATGAAATCCTAAGTAACTGTGCATCTGAGCACAGAGCTGACACGCAATAACTTGCAATGATCCCAACGGGAAATAGTTCATACACTAGTATTGTGAATAACACAACACGTTTCGTAACAGGGCATCATGTGTGTTTGAGCTACTCCTCAGGCTCCCTCCCACAACAGGCATGCTCAAAATAGTGTCAACATGGATTTTACACCTGAAGAATCTCAAATCAGATATATATTGTGCCCAGCCCTACTGATAGCTGAAGTGCAACACTTCAGCTATCAGTAGGGCTGGGCACAATATATCAATATTATATTGATATCATGCGATGAGACTAGTCGGGGATTTTGGACATCAATATCATTTTATGGCAAACAGTTGGGTTTTCCTGGTTTTAAAGGCTCCATGACAGCAAAGTGAACTTACCAGACCTAGCTGTTCTATTATTTGCCTTTACCCACTTAATTATTATACTGTATAGGGCATTACTGATGATTATTTATCTAAAATAAAATAGTGTAAATATTTTGTGAATGCACTAATAGCCATGTAAATCTTCCATATCAATGGTAAGTGTTATATATCTATGTTATATCACACTCAAGTGTGCAAAAACACAAGCGTACTGACAAATTGGTTGAAGGAAACAACATCATATAGGCTTGACAGTGCATATAATGTCCCCATTAACTGCAAACACACACACACACACACACACACACACACACACACACACACACACACACACACACGCGCACACGCACGCACGCACACACACACACACACACACACACACACACACACACACACACACACACACACACACACACACACACACACACACACACACACACACACACACACACACACACACACACACACACACACACACACACGATCTTTGCTGCATGTCTCTCACCATCTCTCTCTTCCTGTTTCCTGTCCATCTCCACTGTTAATACAATACAACTAAAGGCAGAAAAGCCCCCAAAAATATCGAAAGAAAATAAAAAAAATAACATGAATGATATGTAATGGAGCTGTTAGGGTCCAATTTTACATTCTGAGAATTTTAGACAATAATCAAAACATCTTCTATTGACACTACTATTAATCTCTTTCTTCAACTAAACGTGACGTGACGATGTGCGTGCATTGCACTGGGAGCCTAAACATAAACCATCTGTTTCCCACTGTTCCCACAGTCCATTGCATGGGATCCTATAGTCTGAGACAATCTTTAAAAAAGAGCTCAAAATGATCCCTGTGTCTTTGTGCGACCCTATAATCCAAGACAATCCCTTAAAAATCCATGGGGTTGGGGCTCAGTTGGGCAAACTCTGACCCCTGAACAAAGAAGGTCATTGGAGGATGACAAGAGGCTGGTCAGCCAGCTGTCCCTGTTAACCATCACTATCGGACTGACCTCTGTCCACCCGCCCACTCTCTCACCAACGTGTGCAGCCCATTTTTCTTTTCTTTTTTTAAAGAGCCAATGTCAGACTTTTATCATACATTTCCATCTCCTCCTTACACAATTTATAGTATAGGTCAATATACAGTACCATGGGATCCTCCTGAATATTCTTCTTATGGGAAGTATCATTACAAAAACATATAACATAAGATTATCATCAAGGTTTCCTCCCAACACATGTTTTTAATAGGAGGAGTAATCTTCGTGAGGTGGAGACCAGTGTTCTGTGGACTGCGGACAGTGCAGTGTTTCAGTGTAATGTCCAGTCTACTTTCACACTATTTTGGGCATGTCATTATAGATGAACATTTCCAGACATTAATATATATATATTTTAAATAAATTGTTATTTGTATTATTATTTTTACATTTAATTTTTTTCCAAAAATAGAAAATCTACAAGCTTACAACTCGCCTCGATGCAACACGTGACTATATGCATGCGTCCCACTGTGGAGCCTAAACATAAAACATCTGTAGTTAAGAATATTGTACAGCCGAGCGCCCAATAGCTGAGCGGTGAGGACGCGTACCCCAACTGGGAACAACTCTCTCTCCTTGTTTCCTGTCTCTCTTCCAATGTACGATCAAAAAAGGTAGAAAAAGACAGAAAAAAAAGAGTATAGTATAATGATCTTTTCATATTATGCTTCATTTTGCTCAGCTAAACAGTAACTGATAGGTCATTGTCTACTAAGGTCATTTGTCTACAATAATTTTCCCCCTACATGCCAGTGGATTCCCACGGCACGGCAGTCATTATGCTAAACTATATGTTAAACTATGTTTAACTGAAAAATAAATCAATACATCCTTAGTTTGAGAGTAAATGGGTCCCCATTTACATTAATCTACATCAGGGGTCGGCAACCATTTCTTTAGGATCGACCGGTCGATCCTAAGGGGCTTTTTGGATGATCGTGGAGAAATTTGAAAACCCAGACAAAAACATCCATTCATAACGCCCGCCGTCCAATCACGCTCAGGCTTGCTGGTTTGAATGGGAACCCAAGCGAATCATATCAGGGGAGTTAAGCATAGGAATGACTATGGCAGCATGTCAATGGTCCACTGTGTGTTACATGTTGAGTCCTAGGTTACTACTACCTTTCAACCACAGCTAACGAGACGAGACAACAGTATTGAGAATGGGTGCGGGAAGAGACGCCAATGGACAAAAGACATACAATGTCCCTTGGGGAATGGGAAGAGAATAATCTTTTCATGTTGAATGAATTCTTCTCATCTGCAAATACTGTGCAGCAATGGAGAATAAAGGGAACTTAGAATGACAATACAAACCACAAATCATTTGACAAGACATTTCCAGCCAACAGTGAACTGGCCACTACAGCCTCCTATCGGGTACAGTACAGAGTGCGGTTGAGAAAGGTTGCTCACAGTTTTTGTCACTTAACCACATGAACCCTATCATCCCTATTCTGGCCTAGGCATGCCATAATAAATTAGGTGAACATTCTGTGAAAATAGGCTAAAATTAAGAATAAATAGCAGACCTACAAGCTCACAATTCTATGAAAAAAATATTTTAGTATTTAATTATTATATATTATTTAATAAATACCCTTTGTGTTGCGGTTTTCAAATATTTTTTTCACAGAATCTTTTTTATGGTCATGATTCACCAGGAGCCTGGATGGCTTGGTTCGGAATCTCTATCTCTAACGGGCTTTCGATTTGTGGCACCACGAAATGGCCGCCACTGCTATGCCCTATAGGGGTTTAAGTTGTTGAAACAACACAAGGGGTGAGGACATGTTCCATGTGTTTATGGACTGTCTGTCACCAAAACTGAACTTCCCCTGCTCAAACTTGTTTCCATAACAATGGACAGCACCCCAGCAATGGAGGGTGTCGTGGAAAGGAGGGCCACTGATTTCAACCTGATTGATTGATTGAATATTTTATTAGACAAAAATGCAAAACAGCATGAGTACAGTCAAACACTTGGTCTAAAAGGATAACACCAAAAAAGTCCTTGCGGTCTTGTTTCAATTGGGGTTCTATGTATTCATTTGTACCTGTATCTGTATCTCCACTACACCCCATGCCATTACATCATTCACCAGCAAGGATGTGCAGGATAATACTGAATATGAAGGATGTGATGGATGTTGCCGTTACGCTCCTGTACTCCAGTCAGCCAAGTCATAGCGCTAACAGTGACAGATGTGTTTCTATTACCACCGGCGCGCTCTGACCACTCTGGTGCGTTGTCCTATACAGTATAAAGCCTTCACACTGATGAAGGCTGGATAGCCGAAAACACCGTCTGTCATCTGACCTGAGGCATATGGAACAATAAAAAGAAAAAAAATGTTGACTTTTATTTCTGAGTGCATGCGACCCTTGTCTTTATGATTTGTTGAACAGTGACAGATGAGCACCTCTTTGAGAAATGCAACCAGCGGCAACCAACCTGAATTTAATGGACTGGCAGAGTTCCAGGTGCCAACTCTCTCTCACTAAGGGTGAGACACCACAGAAGACAATTACAGTATGTGTTGCTGCAGCAACAGATATGAAACTGGATTTAATTATATCTTTCTGCAGACTTATTCTTTTCTTCTTCCTCATTTTAGACCAGTACATATATATATATATATATATATATATATATATATATATATATATATATATATATATTTATTTTTATTTTTATAAAAGGGCCATCCTCACCATAACTATAATGATATAATGATAACTATAATGAAAATGATGTAAAAATCCACACTGATGAACAATAACGTTCTGTAAACATGTTGAACGAGAGTGATGAATTCTGATTGTCTGTCAGTGTCGTTCAACAAATCCCTCACTGAAAGCAATCCCAACTATATTGTTCACCACTGTTGTTATTGTGTGTATGGACTCTGCCATCCACTTGAGTGAGAATGATTGTTATAAAATGATGTACTTAGCTGCCATACATACATACATACATACATACATACATACATACATACATACATACATACATACATACATACATACATACATACATACATGCATACATACATTCACTTATCCTCTGCCTCTGGATTTGAGGTTCGAATAATGGTTCTACTGTATGCTGGAGGTATGCTCACTTTAGTGATGTTCAAGATACAGTACACACACACACACACACACACACACACACACACACACACACACACACACACACACACACACACACACACACACACACACACACACACACACACACACACACACACACACACACACACACACACACACACACACACTGGGGGTGGGTCGATATTTCAATATAAAAATTAAAAATAAATAAAAATACGTTTTTTTCTCCCCCGTTTGTGATACGTTGTTTTTCCGACTCTGTATTTGTGTGATGATGATTTTGAACTGTTTGGTGCTATTTTATGTGTTTATGAATTGAATACAAGGACTATCGTGATATATCGTTTGTGAAATTTCATGCAATATATCGTGATATCGCAATATATCGAATATCGTGATATTATTGTTATCGAGGGCCTAATATCGCCACAGATATCGTATCGTGAGATACCCAAATCGTCCCACCCCAACACACACTCTCACACGCACGCACGCACGCACGCACGCACGCACGCACGCACGCACGCACGCACGCACGCACGCACGCACGCACACACACACACACACACACACACACACACACACACACACACACACACACACACACACACACACACACACACACACACACACACACACACACACACACACACACACACACACACACACACACACACACACACACACACACACACACACACACACACACACTCAAGATGCACACACTAAAGCATTTTGTGTATACTAATGTAATGTATGCATGTGTAAACAGGAACATACAGAAGAAAAAAAAACATGCATCTAATATAAAAAGACAACCAACATGCGTCATCACTTTGTCCCCCTTGTCTCTTTACCCAAAATGGCCTCATGTGGTGTTTATGTACTGTAGCTCATTTCACAACAGGATGAGGCCAGTTGTTCTGAATGATGTGCCTTGTTCTGACACTCAACACATTTGGAGTTGGTTAACCCTGAGGACATAATGCTACGCACACACACATGCGCACACGCACACGCACACACACACACACACACACACACACACACACACACACACACACACAACTTCTTCAGTTGTTTGTTGGTTGTTACAAACACTACAGAGGCCTTAAATAGTCTTAAAACTATATTTATCTTAAATTCATTCCAGGAGTTCTTCTGAGGTCACTTGTTCTCAGGGCGGCGCAACATAAAATACCATGATGACACAGCTTACATCATGAACTGAAACAGAACCGTTCCAAGGGAATAGGAAGTTCAGGGCCACCATTACTGAAAGCATAAATATCTATGACTATATACATTTCTGCTTAAACTCTTTTAAACCGACATCATGAGGAGACATTTTTTGTATATTCTTTTTTTTAATAAAACAACCCAAGCTTGAATGATAAAATTTGGATTTATGTTAGTGTCTTCAGCTGTGCTGTATTTCATATGGTTGCTTATAAAGTATGTATGTATGTATGTATGTATGTATGTATGTATGTATGTATGTATGTATGTATGTATGTATGTATGTATGTATGTATGTATGTATGTATGTATGTATGTATGTATGTATGTATGTATGTATGTATGTATGTATGTATGTATGTCAAAGCTGTGGATCTAGTCTACACGTGCAATTAGGATGCATGAGATACAACAAGGGAGACCTGGGACTTATTTCTTGTCTCCTCTGCATCAAAAGCAGGAAGATCAGGCAGGAGAGGGACTTAATGAGAGGAAAAAATAAATTCTAGACATATATAGAGGCAAAAAAACAAAAAACAAACAGAACAAGTGAGAAAGAGAGAGAGAGAGAGAGGGAAAGAGCAAAAGAAAGAGAACAGAGAGCATCTTACGATATTCCAACCACCCCTTGTTATCTTTGGTCCCCAGTGGCCGTTTGACTGCTTGCTACGTTTCCCCTCCATTCCACGCCGTTTGGGATAAATGTGGGCTGGCTGCCTGGCTGGCATGCTTTTGTCTCAGGCATGCACGGAGCTGGGGGGGGCTTACATCAGACTTAGCCCAACTCTTCCCACACCACCCACACCCCTAAAAGAAACTCCCACTCTCTCTCTCTCTCTCTCATGCACTCAGAGACAGACACTCATACGGAGACACGCATTATGCACGTATATGCACCCCAAATACCCCCACCCCCACTATGTCTGTTGTGAGCCTTCTCCATCCCCCTCTGAGAGGTCCCAGTGGCAGCTGTGGCATCTGCTTGCTCCCCCCGTTACACCCTCAAACTCCCTCGCTCTCTCTGTTAAACAGAGCCTGCCAGCTACAGCCCACTACCGGATCTAACATTGGCAATGCTTTTCGGAGGGGGGGGGGGGGCAAAGCCATGTGGAGCCGCTGATCACTTCCCACAACACAACACGTTGTACACTCATGGTGATATCGGCACACAGTCTCTCTCTCGCTCTCTCTCTCTCTCTCTCTCACTCTCTCTATTTTCCACTCACTTCCTTCTGGGGACTGGAAGACACATGTATGTGTGCCATGACAGATAACAAGGGAAATACAGACAGAGAGTGAGAAAGGGAGAGAGTGAGAGAAAGAGAAAGAGAGAGAGATAGGCAGATGGAGGGAGAGAAGAGCAAAACACTGAAGAAATGAGAAGGGAGAAGGGAGCAGAAAGCTACTTCTGACTAACAGATCTGAAAGCCATCCCGATGCAGGATCTCCCCCTCAGAGAACAGATAAAAAGTACTCTATTTCTTAGTGGTCCTTTAAGCCGGCAAAGCCACAGAAATTCAACCCGTTATACCGGGTGTATCAGGAGTGTACACAGAACACTGTGCATGCTCACTCGCACTGCTGCCTTGGAATGCATCTCAAATACTACTTGAACTTCCCTTCTGCTCGAGTACGCAGCTCTCAAAACAATGCAAAAAGGAAGGCAACAAGCCTTCAGCCGTAACACACTGTCCACTCGCCCCGACCACCTCCTCTCTAGAAGCACCCAGTAGCTGTGAGACCACACGCACGCACACGCACACACACGCACACACACACAAAATGAATGCACACACACACAATGAGAACACGCAAAGCAAAGGCTTACCTCTCTTGGTAGTAAATGTATGAGCCTTTCAGCAGTCCATTCCCCAGCACTTTCTCTCAAAACTAGGTTTGGCCAGCTGTTGCAGCTGAGGAAGAAGCAACAGGCGAGGGAGAGGGAGAAAATAGAGAGAGAAAGAGAGAGAGAGAGAGAGAGAGAGAGAGAGAGAGAGAGAAAGAGAGAGAGTGAGAAAAGATAAAGGGCAGAGAGAAAAAGAGAAAAAAGGGGAAAGCACAAAAAGAGAGAAAGAAGAGGAGAGGTACTTGACTGACTGACTGACTGACTGACTGACTGACTGAGTGACTGACTCCCTGCCTGACTGACTGACTGACTCCCTGACTGACTGACTGACTCACTGACTGACTGAGTGAGTGACAGAGTGACCGAGGTACAGCTAGCTAGCGACTGACAACTCCCAGTGACTGGCGGCCAACTAGGAGGTTTGCTAGAAGCTCACACAGCTGCTGAGTAACAAACTCACTCATACTGCCTGCCTCCCCAGCCTGACGTCAGCATGGTCACATGACCACACTCTGGTGTGGTGGGGAAATGAAAGGGGAGGGGACACACGCACGCACACACACACACACACACACACACACACACACACACACACACACACACACACACACACACACACACACACACACACACACACACACACACACACACACACACACACACACACACACACACACACACACACACACACACACACACACACACACACAGAGAGAGAGGGAAAGAGAGAGAGAGAGAAGCCCATGTTACCGTGGTAACAGGCACACTGTGCCGCAATGATTTCAATAGGTCATTTGACATACACACACAGACCATGCTACTTCTTCTGTTGTACCATACAGAAAGCTGGTAAAAGACTAGTACAGTGTTGCGCGTACACACATCTAGAAAAGGGGAGAGAAGGAAAGAGAGAGAAAGAGAGACAGAAAGAGAAAAGAGTGATGTTGTTCAGCAGCAATGATGCATGACTTCCTATGCTTTTCCCAGTTGTCAGAAATGACATCTCGTCAAATAGGAATGCACTTGTGACAAGCTCCACTCCACTCTTTTTTCTTAAACCAAAAATAAGCAGCATGTACTTCTCTTTACATTGAGTTTGTTTTGACTACCTTTCATGACCTTTTACAGAAAGGCTCAATTCAACACGGGCTGCTGGTCACGTAAACCCTGAGAATTGCATATTTTAAGGCCATTCCCACAGTGTTTCTTCTGCAGATAATTTTTTCAATGAGATGAAAATCTCATCACTCAACAAGAGGACCAGCTTTAACCAATTAAAACCGTGAAAGCATCTGTGTCATGTCATTTTAGATTTTATACGTTATCTTTTCAAAAATAGCAGATGTACAAGCTCACAGCGCGTCATTTGAAAATCTTAAAAAAATCTTAAAGTGTTTGAAAAATGTTGAATAGTTTAGATTTTTTTTAACACATCTCCTCTTCTGGAGAGGGGGTCTCCTGGCACAAAACATTTTCAGATGTGGTTCCACGGCCAAATATATATCAATCTGGGGGTCCTTGGCAGTTGGCACGAAAAAGTTTGAGAACTACGTTACACAAACAATATGCTGGAAAAGGTTCATTGATAGCATTGTACTGTAGTACCAAAGTGACACAACACAAGGTACACAGATTAATGTTAGGCAAGATAGGAAATGTTTTTCAATGGTGCAATTTCATTTAACCCATTCAATCCGGGAACGCATCTGTGCCATTTTAGATTTCTTTGGCTATTAAAAAATCGCAGATATACTATGAGCTTGTAGATCTAATATTTTTGAGAAAAAAAATTTGTGCAAATGTTCGCTCATTTTTTTTAACATATTTATACATTTTAACTCAAATCTTTGCTTCTGCATGGGGGTCCCTGGAACAAAATATTTGAGTTAAAAAGTTTCGCTTTAAAAAACATATATTCAAACATTTGCACAAATATTCACGGTTTTCCCTAAACAAATAGCAGATCTACAAGCTTGTAGCGCGGCACTGAGCTTGTAGATCTGGGGGCTTTTGATTAAATTAAACATTTCAATCATTTTAATCATGCTGGACAACATAACTAATAGCCTACACAATTTAGGTGGACAAATGTTTTCTCTGTAGCGCCACAGTGGCCAAAAGTTCACATGATTCGCTAATTAGGTTTGAAGTTCTCATTGTTCCTCACCATATTACTGATAACTGTTTATCTGGCCAATTGTCACCTAAGCATTATTTACACAACGTTTTTGGTCCACCTTGTAACACCTTTGATCTCCTTGTACCCTCCCTGACTGTTTGAAAATATATGAACATTTTTCAAGATGGAAATGATTGTGACGATTATGCAAAAACATAATTGGGATTATCTCAAATAATTGCGATTAGGCGATTATGTAATAATTGTGACACGCCTAATGAGTAATTCAACGCATTTCTATAAGAGAGCAGTACGAGTGTTTGAGAACAATAAGATGAGTCGCTGGTGCCGTTTCACTGCAATGATTTTTATTTCAGTGTCACAGCACACAGAACAGAGACAATGTCAACACTTTCAAGTATTATACTTTATGAAAAACTAATCGAGAGCAATAGAACTGAATAAAACACACAAGTGCTGTGAGGTGACTTGTTCCACAATAAAGCAGAGCAAAAAGAAAAGAAAAGAAAAAGCCATGGTGCTGTAATGTTGCTACCAGAGCCTTTTCAGCTAGCAGTGGTAAAGTACACGTCAGATGCTTAAATGTTTGAACCAGATCTGAATATAAAGACTTGCACTCAAGTGGAGCTGGGACCATCAAATGAAGAATCCATTGCACTGTTTTTCAGCTTCTGCGTGAAATTTAAAAAATAAGACCGTCATCGGTCAGATTTATACAGCGTTGTCTGAGAAAAGGTTTGGTTGTGGCTACTAGAAGCTGTGAAAAGCTATTCAAAATTGGATAAGTTCATGCAGACAAATCATTAGGCAGTAATAGGCACAAGCCACATATTTCTATATGCGGTACGTTACTTGGGTAATGATAATGCTGCGTAGTGTGGGGTCCCAATTTTCTAGGACAGGGCTCTTAAATCATACAAAAGAAAAAGATGGGGGTGGGGGGGGGTATTATTTTGGGGCCAGCCAACCACACTCTTTATCCCATCCCCCACTTTTCTCAAACTATGTGGACAACTTTGGTCTTATCAAATCCATGTGAATAACATCTGCTGACCGGATGAATAGATCAGAGAGGGGCCCAGAGCAGAGCCAAGCTGGACAGGGTATAGGGTGGGGTGGAAGGAGCGAGGGCAAGGTCACCCCCCCACCCCTAGACTACTGTGTGTATGAGTATGCACGGCTTGTGCCTGGCATAGGTGGGGGGAAGGGAGACAGAGAGAGTGGGAGAGGCAGGACCGAGAACAAATGAAAGAGAAGGAGAGCGAGAGAAAAGAGAAGAGGCAGAGAGAAAGACAAGGCCACTATAGGAGAGAAAGCATTGATGACCAAAACCCCAGTTCATTGAAAGGAATTCAACGATGACCACAGCTAAAAGACTGATCACATTCCATGGCTACTACTGCTGAAGAGGCTAAGATGAAAGGTTAACCACATGAACCCCAGAATGTTCACCCCTATTCTGGGGCGAATTATTCTGCAAAACTAGCATATCTTCAAGCTCACAACGTGTCGCAACACATTGCATTGTGAGCTTGTAGATTGACTATTTTTGGCAAAGAGATTTGGCGGGAAAGAAGGAAGGAGTCTAGTATAGACTTAGCCTCGCGTAGCCAGACTATATCACTGCGAGGATATGAGTCTGGTGCTTCCATGAGTTTTTTTTCTCCAATGGGCGGGATCAAAACAATGGCCCTCGACGCAATTGGTTAGACCTACAACCAACTACCAATTACAGTCTCCCATATTCGAATACTGGGCCCTGATTGGTCACCCACGTCTTCTGGAGCAGGAAATGGATTCTCTATGGAGCCGTGCCAGACCCAAATCGCAGAGTGCAATTTTTTTCTTTCTCGCAGATTGGTCTGGTCCCAGGCTAGTATAGACTGGTGGGGGGCTCCGATCAGGGCCGGATCTAGGCATGGGCAATGCCCCCCCAAATGCCCTGACTGCCCCCCCAAAAAAATTCAAAAAAAAAAAAAAAAACGTTTTTTTTTTTTTTTTTTGGGTGGGGGGGCTTGTGAAAGTTACATTTATGTCATGATATGAAATGTGAGTTTACCATAATCAAAATAATCCTTAATCATATTCCATCATGTATCATTGCACAATTCAAATAATCCTCTGCCCTGATTTTCCATGGGCAGTGTTGCCAGATATTGCGAGAGAAAGAAGCCTATTTTTTTTTATAGGTCTAACTGTGCCAAAATGCATATTTTCCTATGCATATTTTCCTACGCATTTGGGGGGTTTGGGGGGTTTGGGGCCCCCGAAAACCCCCCAAATGGTTTTGGGCCCCCCCAAAAAAAAATTCCAAACCGCCCCCCGAACATTTCCTAATGCCCCCCCAATTAGTAATTTCTGTATCCGGCCCTGGCTCCGATCAACCAAGTGAAGAGGAGTTAAGTGGGTTTAACATGATGAGATACATAATAAGTGGCCAGGGACATCTCAGTGAAGGAATGACAAAGCTGAGATGATGTAAGGAAAAGAAACGAGAGTCTGATTGTCAGATGGGTAGATAGGTAAATTATTTAGACTAAAGCCTGAGCCCTGGGATTAGCTGCCACTGTATGGGAGGTGGCTGCTTGCTTGCCTGTGTGTGCGTGTGCGTGTGTGTGTGCGTGTGTGTGTGCGTGCGTGTGTGTGCGTGTGTGTGTGTGTGTGTGTGTGTGTGTGTGTGTGTGTGTGTGTGTGTGTGTGTGTGTGTGTGTGTGTGTGTGTGTGTGTGTGTGTGTGTGTGTGTGTGTGTGTGTGTGTGTGTGTGTGTAAGGATGTTTGTGTGTGTGTTCTAGGATGTAGGAGGTACAACAGCCACTGGAGGGAATTCCTTCCTTCAGAGGACTCAGGAAGCAACAGTGTGGACTTGGATTGTCAAACAAAAGTAGAAAAAAGAAGAAGAAGAAGAAAAAACTGTGGAAGTGAAAACAAGTTCTCTTTCCAAAGGCATTCAAATTTTGCCGCTAAATATTTAACTTAACATTAACAATTTTATACTCCGACAAGAAAACAGCCAGAACTGTGAAAACAACAACAAACTGTATTATATAACTGTCTGCACATATACATATCCAGAGAGTAAACTACACAAAGAAAAAATTATGTTCCATCTGAGAGAGTTTGAAAAGTTTTAGAGAATTATGACCAACACACAGTACTATAATAGCTTAGGTTGTCTTATGTCAGTGTAACTGGGCACTTTTCTACAGGACAACTTGTACACATGTTGTGTTTCACATGCTTGCTATAATGCTGCACTGTTATTCAAAATGTTATTTAAAATACTTAATATGCAGTGTGTATATTCAGCATTGTCCAACAACCAGCGTTCCTATCTATCAGTCAATTACCCCATAATACTAATGTAAAAGAGACAGACAAAGAGAGAAAGAGACACACAGAGACAGAGTAAAACATGACAGTGACAGTGAGAGATGAGAAAAATCACCATGCACAACAGGTCAACCACCACAGGTCTACAAACTCTACATGCAAAAATGCATGTCCTCCCGACCACTCCACTCTAAAATTTTGGAGTGTTAGTAACTGATACTAATAGTGCAAAAATGGACCCATAAGCAATGCATACGTATACTACGTAGTTGCACAGTCTAGGAAACCTTCTCACCCCATCTCTTCCCCTCTCAACATGCGAGACGTTGTGAGCTTGTATATTTGCTATTTTCCGTGCGCGACACCTGCGCGCAATAAATCAGGCTTTGCTCAAAGCCTGACAACACAATGGATGAAGACAGGTAATCACAGAGCACACTCGTGCTATACTGTAGCTTAACAGCTGCTGACAGTCAGCCTCTTACAAGCATTTCAGATGGGCTTACAGTACATCAGTACAGTAGGTTCATTCACATGGTGTAGTTAAAAACCTTTTCTTCTGTTCCTTAGGTAAATGTACGGTACATGAGGTGGGTGATGCTCTGCTAATCCAATGTACCGCACTGCTTGTCAATGAATGACGAAAGCACCGTATAGATTTCCAATTTGCTGTGCAATTAAAACAGATGTTGCTAATGTACAGTAACTAATCCAAGAGCGAGGCAAAGTACATTAGAGGGAACCCCCCCACCACATGTTTATGTTAAGCAAGGGGGCGATAAGCTATACCAAGCATCATGCTACTGTTGGCTACAATCAATGGTTGCACATTGGCACACCTAAATCTAACACACCCATTATTTTTATTACCTGCAGCTGTGTTGCTTTCAGTGGTTCTCAACCTTTTCAGGCCGTGGCCCCCAAAATATTCATATATGAACTGGGGACCCCACACCCTGATAAGCACTTGGAATGTAGGAGTTGAGGCATACATTTTCGGTTCCACAGATGAATATTGTGAAAATAGCAGATCTACAAGCTCACAACGCCTCTTGTTGCAAGGTGTTGTGAGCTTGTAGATCTGCTATTTTCAAATGTTTGTCTATTTTTTTTTTTTTTACAATTTGGCCAATGTTTGACCAGTTTTTATAGTGGTTTGTTGATTACTTTTGATGCAGTAATGGTCTTTTTATTTTCTTTCTTTTTGGGGTATTAAAAAGGTCTTAAAAGTCCTTAAATTGTAACTTCACTGTCATCTGAGGACCCCCCAAAAATCATGTGGGGACCCCCCTGGGGGTGCCGAGCGACCCACAGGTTGAGAACCATTGGCTTACATCACACTGCATTGTACTATAAAGTCAGCATGCCATGTTTTTACTCTTCTGTAGATTTTAAAGGGGACAATAAACAATGTCATTTACTATACCTTTGACGGGCAAGAGAATACATCGGCCGTACGTCACTGATCACATGACCACAACATTTTATTCTCACGTTCTAGGCAATAGATTAGAGTGGAAAGTTTTTCAAATTTCCACAACAATAACTCAAACGTATATTAAAGGAGTAGTTTACCCAAAAATGACTTATTTTCTATCAATTACACACCCCATGAAGCATTGATTTTTTGTTTTTGTCGCATTCCTAAGCCAATAATTTTATGACCGGCGGTCTCACTGGTAGGAGACTCAACGTGTCTCCTTTGAGTCTCCTACCGGAGACATTAGCATCTTTTATTGGCTTAGGAATGCAACAAAAAAAAATCTCCATGAATTCAAGGCTTCATGGGGTGTGTAATTGTAATTTTTTGGGTGAACTACTCCTTTAATGACATTGTTTAAGGTTGAAAGGACCCCTTTAACCTGTACAGGAAAACTACAAAATCGACCTAGGGTTTCATTACCCTTTAAAGCCGGCATGGGCTTTAAGGGGTAATGAAACCCTAGGTCGATTTTGCCACATTTAGTATGTTGATTAAAACATACTAAATGTGTTCACCCCATGCACCTATGGCACACCTATGAATGCATGCACGCACACTGGACAAATACATAGAGAAAGGCATACAGAGACCATTCACTTACAATATGTCAAGTGCCCAAGTGCATGCACATGGGCACATTAACAACATACTGAATGTGACAACTACCCCACACACATATGACGTGCACACATGCGTGCACATGCACCAGGTCCAGAGTGAAATAGAGAGGGAGAGAGACGCAGTTTGATGTTACTGCATCAGACAGTGTAAGTATTATTATTTGGGCATGTGTACTGGCGGAGATTTGTGCTCCACTGAATGCCCCTTTCTGGTCTGTAACTGAAATATGCAAAGAAGAGGTAACCATGTTATGGTGAAACAGCTACCGCTACACATTGACAAGAAATATACGCTACGTTGTTTCACCAAATTGAGCGACAAGGCGTATTTTTTTTTCCTTTTCTTTACGAACAGAAATTAAGTGCATTCCTGACAGTAATATTTTATCATTGATATTAATGCGTAACGCGACTAAAATACAAAAACAAACAAACAGTGGATCCTCCTAACCCCCTCAAATGGATATGTTATAAGGTGAAAGTACAGTCTGTGATAGTACACTGTACTATCACAGACTGTACTCTCACCTCCTCATGGATCTCAATTATAACATGGTAATGTACCACCTGTTAGTGGAAAAGATAGCCAACTACATAATTTGTATATGTATTCCTGAGTCATGTGCTGTGTGTGTGTGAGTCGAGCAGAATGCAAATAAATCACAGTTAGAGGGAGGACAGATAGAATGCACCACCAGGAGAGAAGAAGGGGAGAGATGGATGGAGGCTACCTGGCACAGATTCACAAATACATACTGTACACCCGGAAAAATGCTCATGCATATACAGTACATGCATGTTTATTGCATACTGTACTGTATACATACACTGTCTGACATACTTCAAATTTAACCAAACAAGAGACAGAGACAGAATGGGAGAGTTAGTAACTTGATATTCTGAGGGAGCACGACGGCATTGAGATAGCTGTATGCTGACGTCAGGGCGGCTGAACGTTTTTAAGTGGAAGTGATGAATGTCATATTTTGTCTGAAGCATTTTTGGCAAATGGTACGATGACATTTTGGCAGCACAAATTTTGAAAGTAAAAAAGTTGACGTGTGAAAACAAGAGAGTGAGTCACTTCTTTCCCAGTAATAACAGCTAAAGTCAAAGCCATGGCGTACCATGGTTGCCATCACAAAAGTCCCCAGCCTTGAATACTAACCCCCACTTAAAGCAACTAGGATAAACTTTTATATACAGTACACCGTCATGCATTTGTTCTCAGGGATTAGGGTAACCACAATTCTAACCCACAATAACTCATATCAGATAACTGTCACAACACCAAATCGTATTATTCATCTCTGGCGTACAAAAACGTACTGTACTTGTCAACGGTTGGAAGCAGGTGCAACAACAATTTAGTGGTACAAACTGGTGATGTCACGTTCTATCTCTGTCTCTGCTCTCCAGCCACATCTGTTTCTCATTTCCAGCTACTTTTCAGTCAACTCCCCAGACCTGCCATTCCCCACTCATCCAACAGATGCCCTCAGACTTTCCCTCCGTCGTTCCCAATCACCTGAGTCTCCTTTCTTTTCAGATTCAGCATCTTTCACATTCCTTGCCACCTCACCTCACATGGTTTCCCCGCCCACTTCCACACCTGCTGCTTGTTCCCTCATTTATTCCCCTAGACCCCGCCTCCTCACTCGAAGGCACTGGGCTAAGGCGCAAGGAAACGACACAAGTGGTTTGATTCATTTAATACTAATACAGTAAAGGAGGACGCAAGGATGAAGTTTGAGTATTATATTGGGATCTGGCTAATGTGCCTCAAGAGTTGACTCATAGACATAAATAGGTAGAGGCCTCATTGGCCAGTGGGGGCCGCAGGTCAACACCACCCACATTTAAGTAATCATACTTGGGTAATAAAAAAGCAATCTGGGAACCCAACGCCAAATGAAAAGGAAAAACAGCGCCCTCTGCTGTTTTTGACTATCTCAGTTGGCTCTGGGAGGAAGTTGACGTAGCACCCGTGCGCAAGGAAACCAGGGTTTTGGTCTGCCTTCAGCGCATCACTTCCGGTGGTGCGACTATGTTTTCATTCCCACTAACAATATTTCTACATGGAACACTAACACCACTTCTCCCAGAGAACATGGATCGTTTTGGTTATAAGCCCACTTGTTTCTATGATGAAAGAGCAAGTTAAAATGTGAATATCTTTCCGTGGTTTTGTCTGCTCCGCGGACGCTATTGTTAAATTAGTTTCGGTTTGTTTCGAGTGGGGAAGGATCGACGGACACGTGAATCCCGCCCACTACATTTGATTGGGTAAAGTGCGGCCTGCTTCCTGATCTGAAGGCACGCCCACTTGTAGGCCAGTGCGTACGCGATATGACGAACCCCCCCGACAGATTCAAACGCAGAGCAGAATCTGTTCTTGAGAGATTAATAAAAAAGGGGCATCATTGCACCCCTATCAGTTGGTGAATTGTCTCAAGAATTGTCTCAAGAATGAATCCAAAGGGGAAAACCCCAATTTTCCTGTATCGCTGCCTTATATTTGGGAATTTTCAGTGAGTTAAAATGAGGAATTGAGGTTTAGCGAAAGGTGTGTTATACAATCTGACAGGTGGCTCAAGAATGTCTCAACCGCCTTTATGACCCACTCCATCCTCGATGATTCAGGAGCTATAAACAGAAGCCAAGGTAGACCGATGACCAATCTCTCCCCCTATTGTTCTTCACGGCAGCCAGCAGGTCCGATACAGCGTGAGGATTAACCATGGTCCACAATCTCAGCCTGCCTTATCAGAAAGCAGCAGATTGATACGGGCGCAAAAAAGTCACCTCCTCGTTTATGAGTCATTCTCTCCTCTGTATTGCTTCCACACAAATACACAAACACGTACATACGTACGTACTGTACACACACACACACACACACACACACACACACACACACACACACACACACACACACACACACACACACACACACACACACACACACACACACACACACACACACACACACACACACACACACACACTCATGCCCCGCTGTCTGCCTTGCATGAGTAATATTCATACAGGAATAGAATTGTTGTCACGGCATATTGATGATGGCCTATTGCCATGGTGGGTAATATGGATACATAGATGCAGACTGGATAAGTAAGTGGAATATGGACCTCAGGGGAGCCAGACATTGCACTCTTATTTTTAACTATTACATATGTCCTGTGAGTCGGGCACTTTAACAGGAAATTACTGTCACTTATTACACTGACACCCAGCAGGTGCTCTAAGACAAGTAGCAATGCAATCAGACAGTTTGCAGTTTGCAGTTGTACAGTGTAGTAATAAACAACTAGAAAAAGTGCTCCTCGGAGCACAGGTCTACGCCAGGTCAGGTAGGTTATTGTGGGCCAGCAATGTTCGAAATTCGCCAATCAGGAGGGAATATGAAAAATCGGATCTGTCTTGATCAGTTGACTATAGAGATAATGTGTACTGAATTGCGTGATGTTTGGACAACATTTGTAGGAGTAATATATACAAGTAAGACGCGCGAACGCGGTAAGCGAACGCAAAAAAAGAAAAAAAAGAATGAAAAAAAATATTTAAAAAAAAGTAACCAATAATTTTTTTTTTTTTTTTTCAAAAAAAATCTGCGTTAAAAGGAGCATCTTAGAAAAATACAAATTCACAAAAAAAAAACTTGGAATGTTTTTGAACAATTCAACAAAGTGTTTGAAGTGCCTGTTTCACCCACTTCCGGGGGGCGGAGCCAAAATCCGAGCCCGATGTATTTGTTCGTAGACCCCCACTTAGGGGGGGTAGAAAAAGTTTGGGAGCGATTCGGGCACTTTTCATTTAACATGGGGTTTCAATGGGGAGTTTTTAGGAGCCTTCTCCTTCCGGGGGAAGGGGCGGGCTTAAACGCAACCTTGACAGGTGTGTTCAGTTTTCAAAGACCTTTCATTTGATGTATGGTACGTCTAAATTGGACATTTACTTATCTCAGAGGAGCTGCACACAGGCAGTGCACACAGAGACACAGAGATACAGAGACACAACCCGAGCAGGGTTACATAGTAAGCTCCACTTGGTCGGAGGCGCGGCTTCGCCGCGCCTCCTCCCGCGTTCGCAACAAATAATGTTTTGCAAAAAACTGCCTCCTGGTGGCGCTATAATATGGCAATGTTAAAAGGGTGGCATTTGTTCCTCAATGTACTGCAAATGTGCGTGCAAAGTTTCACCGCAATCGGAGTTCATTTTGTTCAAAACGGACCAATATTGCAAACTTTGGAAGCCAATCTTAGCCAATCAGGATGGAATATGAACAATCTGACAGATCCGTCTTGAGTAATTTTTTTGTTTCTTCAAAAATCGGCCTTCTGATGGCGCTATAACAGGCCTGCTGTTTTATTTTTGCTGTTCACAGACAGACGGACACACGGACGGACGGACAGGGTGCAAAACAGTGTCTGCCACACCTTCGGCTTGGCGGAGACAATTATAATGCAATAAAGACAATATAATGCAAAATAATATTATGTCTGTTAACACTAAACATTAGGAATTCTGAAATGCGTGTCTACACGCCTGTGGTATCTCGAGAACTGCTCGACCCGGCTCCCTTCCAACTCACACACTCGCCGTGTGCATCGCCGAGGACCTGAGGCCCGGGAGTGGATGCCCCAAGTGGGGAGTTGGAGTGATGCGCCAAGTGGGAAGTCAGGGAGTAAGTACCCTGATGTCATCGATATGATGTCGTTTAGACTGACCTGGACTCCATAATTGGGCATGCCTGACACAGAACTCCATGTATGGCCATAAAAGGGACACAAACAGACAGATACAGAAATCTCCATATATGCGCATAAGAAGGAGTGGGACACAGACAGACAGATGGGTACAACGGTGGGGCATGCATTTCCAACTTGCATGGTTTCCGAGTTGGCCTGTGCCCACCGGTCTAGTCTTTATAAGTAATTCAACTATATAAGTGATTTTGGAGTAACTAAGGGATTCACTGAAAAACATAACATTTTATTCAACTAGAATTCATATGTCACACTCTTCCTGAGTTTGACTTTCACTTCACCAGGAATTTCCTAGTTGTACAGATTGTTGTGCATGCTGCATTCCTTCATAGCCAGTTTGTTTATTGCTGTGATTGGTGTACTTTTGAGGGAACAGACAAATGTACACATATACATACCTTAGGGCGCGGTCCCACACTTTTATTTTACCTCTGGGGCGGAATCTGCCAATGCTTTGTCAACGCAAATGCGTGGATTCATGGTCTTGCACATTTTCCCCAAGAATCCACGCATATGCATTGACAAAGCATTGGCAGATTCCGCCCCAGAGGTAAAATAAAAGTGCGGTGGGACCGTGCCCTTAGAAATAAATGGACAGAATGGATATTTCCATGCATGCAACGCTGTGCTATAATGTTAAACATGGAAGAGGAAATAGTCCATTAGGGTCTCCGTGATGCGTTTGAAGATGGGTTGGTTATGGTATCTATAGCAATAAGTGCAATTGGTTCACTCAGCAAAGTAGGGGGCTATGAACGAATAGCAGCTGGACCTAATTATAACCATCAATTAGTTGAGTCAATCAATCAATCAATCAATCAATCAATCAATCAATCAATCAATCAATCAATAAATCAATATGGAACTATGGTTCTTATGTCCTAGGTATTCTTTTTTTAATCTGTGCTACACACGGTATTATTACAGACAAACAGACAAACCAAACACAAAACTGCACAAACATCTCAATTTGTGGAATTTGTGGAATATATTATTTTGCTCCAGTGAATTAAATTGAAAAACTGCAAAAACATCAACTCCCAGACAGACACTGAATTTTAACCTTTACACTTATGTTAAAGTCATAGTAGTTCACCACAACCTGGGGGCTGGGGCAGGGCTTACATTGCCTCTCATGGCATTAACACAAATAACAATTTGACCTCAAAGTCATAGGTAATTACACTGCAAAAGAGAGCAGTATATCTACTCCACATGATGTGATATCTCCAACTCAACCGAGATGCATTTCAGATGCCACACTCCGTTCAAAATCAGAGTCTGCCACAGCCATGATGTCCACACACCAGGGGTTTACTTTTACTGTGCTATTACATAGACAGAGGTGTAGTGTGACAAAGTAATATCATGCTAATGATTACATTGACCATTTCAAAACCTCACTGATTGGAGTTCCCTGGATGTTAAACAGGCCCTTGACCAGATGAGCTGATGTCATGTAAAGGAAGTTCAAAGACTCCACTGCAAGACCATAACATACACGTGTGTGTGTGTGTGTGTGTGTGTGTGTGTGTGTGTGTGTGTGTGTGTGTGTGTGTGTGTGTGTGTGTGTGTGTGTGTGTGTGTGTGTGTGGGAATACCATTTGCCCATAGTGCAGAGGGCCTCTTGACTGGAAAAGCTGCAGCTGTCTCTCAGCCAGAGAGCCCGGCGGGCCTGTATGTGTTTTGGTGTGTGCGTGTGTGTGTGTGTGTGAGTCTGTGAGAGAGTATGTGTGTTTAAATTAAAGGGAGCATGTGCATATGAAGTGGTGTAGATTCTTTAGACATCCATATCCACTAATTGCCAAGCTGTACACACACACAAACACACACACACACACACACACACACACACACACACACACACACACACACACACACACACACACACACACACACACACACACACACACACACACACACACACACAGACATGTGTGAGCAGCATCCTGTGTTTGGGTGGATCTGGGGGCCTGGGAACTGGGTGATAACTACACAGAGCTTTCCCCAGCTCATCAGAGTCATGGGAAACCACACTGACCGACAGCGACAACACACATACACGCACAGCTTAACTGTTCAACATTTAGATCAGTGGTTCTCAATCTGTGGTCCGGGGCCCACTGGTGGGCCGCGAGGGTATTGCAAGTGGGCCCTAAAGAAAAACACTAAAGATTTGAATGATAATATAACAATATTAAAAAGCATTGAAGCAATACCAGTAAATAATAACTTAAAGGATTTTACGTTAGTTCCATTGATCCAAGGTGGAACCATTAAAATAAACGTGTGCTGAAAATGCACACGGCACACCCTCCTGATCACTTAACATGCCGCGTTAACCCATTCAATCCGGCAACGCATCTGTGTCATTTTAGATGTCTTTGGCTATTCAAAAATAGCAGACCTACAAGCTCATACCGAGTGCCGCGCTACGAGGTTGTAGATCTGCATTTCTTTTTAAATCTTGAAAATGTGTGCAAATCTATGAATATATATATTTTAAAGGGAACATTTTTGACTCAAATCTTTGCATCTGGGGGGTTCCTGGAACAAAATATTTTCAGATGGGGGTCCATGGCCAAATACATATAATTTTGGTGGTCCTTGACATGAAAATGTTTGAGAACCACTGATATAGAAACGTAGACATTCTAGTTTGACGGCAATGGGGGGTAACTTGTAGAGGTTGTGGACATTTACCTAATTAAAAGCTATTTATTTTGAAAATTCTATTGTAATTTTTTCATTGTAATTCATTAATCTCCACTGCTTTTAGATCTATTGGAAAACTGTTTCCAATAGAACAGCATATAGTGTAGCAGGGACAACCATGTTTATTTACTCTCCCAATCGCTTTAATTGTTCATATGAAGCAAGTAGCGTTTCTGTTTTTGGAGGGTGACCACAATTATACCCCACAACACTGAGTCGTATTATCACAAAAAAAATGCAATAACAACAGTTGGAAGAGTATACAGCAGGTCCAGTAACAAGTTAGTGGTACAAACTGGTGAGCTACCTAGCTTCAATACACATACTGCATATCTGTGTTATTATATTCATGATGCTGACATAGGGATGTATTCACATTCCTAAAGCTCCAAGACTTTTTATCATTCAATCAAGTCTTTTGTAGTATTGAAGTGTGCAACACAAACCTAAAATATAGGGTGATTTCCTGGAGGGAAGAAAATCATGCTCATCATGTTTTGAGTTTTAATGTGTTTTTCATGACTGAGCTGCATAATTTCATTGGCAATTAAAATGTCCCCACTACACCGAGCTCTGCAATTATGAAAGTTATTTCAAATTAAACGAGCCAATGACTGGCAGGTTTTTCTTGAGTATCTGACAAAAAAGTAAGTGTGAGGATGGAAGTAACCTATCTTGTCCAGTTTGTGGAACAGAGCACAAGAGCAGGTCCTTAGGGTTTTGACCTCTCACTTCTCTGTCCTTTGACAGAACACAGCTTGATATCCTCAATGAGACTAGACACAGAGTCTACAGCACGGCCTACCTGTCCAATCTTCAGCTATTGATAGTAAGTTAATGTGTGCAGTAAATGAATCCATACAAATAACAATGGGATGTGATTAATATTAGGCCTTACACCCAAAACTCACCTAACCCCTGTTCATTATGAGTGATTCACCACATGTACGTGTACTGGGTCAAGCAGATAAAGGTCATAAATCATGACAGTTAGGTGCATTCTCATAAACTATTGTGACACTGCATTTAATTAAAATCCTGGCATGACCTTCATTAATCACTCATCATGTAGGCCTACATATCTTTTTTGTCTCTCAAGTTTCCTTGTTCCAGTGTTCCATTGGCATTTTATCCTTGACGTTTCCGTGAGAAGCATTTAACATGTAATTATTACGTCTAATAAATCAAATCAAGTGTACAGTATCTTGTAGTGTGTGTCTTTTTTCTATTGTTACATTTGCATGCCATGGACTACAGCAGAATACCTGATCACCTTAATGGAAACCACAAATAGCTACCGTACCCTGCCAAACCAAACCAATGGTTTAGCTGGTAGAACTTGATTTGATCTCCTTCTGTCCTCAAGTAACACTGTCTTTTGAGAAGCCAGCAATCTCTACCCAGCATTCTTTTGTATAAATCTGTGCCACCGTGCCTTGTTTTTGCAAACTGCAACAACAAAAAAAGACTACAACAAAAGTGCTTCACGAGAACAATGTTAGTGTAAATAAGGACTTTCATGCTCTTCTCTTTCAAATGGAGATGGTGTAGCTAATTTGTAATGCCCAATAGGCTAAAAATTGTTTTGGTACCTGTTAGGTGAACAGCTGTGTTCCTCCCACAGTTAACACTTCTGCTTCTCAGACCACACGCCAATCAGACCTGAGAAAACATCAAATTAACATTATTCAAATATATCTACAAATGGATACTTGGTTTATGCAAGGTCTAGCAAAGTGTCTGGCTAGCTAATTTAAGCCACCTCACAGCTAATCACTAACCTGCTGGTGAAAAGAGATGTGTTTTAGAGCAGCTATGGCTTAATTAATCAGTATAATTAATCGTAGATTCAAAAAAATGGCTCATGCATTTTCAACACCAATACAGTGCTAGATAGGAGAAGTGTTCACAATGTTTGACGTACAGTAGCTGCCTGCATGCAAAAATGTAAAACACACTATATGATGGGGCACATTATCTGAATGGACACAGTTCAAAAGATTAGGTAAATATATGTCTGTTTTGGAGATTAAATATAATCTATATATATAAATATAAAAGAAGGACTTTTTGTGTTTATTGTGGCCAGTGAAAAATGAAGTAAGACTTGAAATGAAGAAGGCGGTCCTGTGTTCCATCAAACAGAATTGGTAGGGAACTGGAATGAAGGATAACAATGACTCACAGAGTGAGTGATACATGTGGGCCATTCACATCACACAGACACAGAGCTGTAACAAGCAATTGTGTATTACATTTTCTTTACTATCATCTCTCGTCCCACTGGTCATGCCTACTAGCAGTGTACTGCTAGCATGGCTATATATATAGTGTACATAGAATGTACTGTAATGAGTGTCACCACAGATGGAGTAGCTAGGCACTGAAGGAAGACTTAAGTGTTTAACAAAATTATTACAGTTCCACTTTTCATGAACTCTGAGTTGTAAAGTGTTTTTCATGGTTTAACAGCATCATTTCCTTGTTAATTTTCCTCACCATCATAATCTTTAAATACCAAGCTACCTAACCAGCTTTTTGCTATTACAAAAGGTTATTGTATGGGCCAATGATTGGCAGGCTCTTTAAGTGAGAGGATGTAAACTTGTCTTACTTGTGCAGTCGGAGGAACAGAAGAGATCATCGGATTCTTGGCCTCTCACTTCCTTGTAACGTGATATCCTCAGTGTATTACACTGTCACACACTTTTACAATTATGTGGATATACTGTAGGAACACAATCCAGCTATAGCAGTAGTCTTGCTGTATGAAAACTACCTATAATCCCGCTCTGTGTGGTGAGGTATGGGTAACTGGCATAGGATGTGACTGGGTTTCCAGCATGCTATACACACAAGGAGAACAAGCAACTACAGTAGCAGAGACCCTTTCAGGACATATAATGCTGATAGTGAAGCAAGTTGCATGACCTGGATCTGACACTCTGAAGCCATGGCAGTTCACTAAACAGGATACGGAACGACCCACCCTCATCATGTGCCGTGTTTGTGCTGTGCTGCTCTCCTGTACTTCTCCCACGCTTTCTCTTTCATACTCACACACACGCGCGTGCAAGCATACGCACACATGAACGTACTGTAAGCATACGCACACACGCACGCACACACATTAACAACCCCTTACTAGCTTCAGTATCAACAGGTGCCTACAGCATCTGTGTTTTCTATCCTCTCCATCCCGCCATGCTTTTATAGTCTATACTCTATAGTCCTTTCACTAATTCTCTCTCTCATTCGTCCTCTTTATCCGTCTCCCCTGCTCCTCCTTCCACTTCATCACTTCCATGTCTCTCCATGTTGTTGGTATAAATCCTCTGGCCTGGTTCCAGACTGCAGGTGGCTGAGTATTTTTCTTTAACCACAGCAGAGGCCTGGCTTACAGCCTTATTGGACCTCTATCTGACTGCCAGCCAAAGTACTTTGTGCTTTGTGCAACCTGCAAAGTGTGTGTGTGTGTGTGTGTGTGTGCGCGTGTGCGTGTGCGTGTGCGTGTGCGTGTGCGTGTGCGTGTGCGTGTGCGCGTGTGTGTGTGTGTGTGCGTGTGAGCAAGTAAATGTGTGCGTGAGACAGGGAGAGAGTCAGAGATGAAGATAAAGGGACGGAGAGACAGACGTGGGTATTTTGTCATGAGTGGCAATTTGGATTTAATCAGATAATAGAGTAAGGAATGTAATAACAACGACGGTAAATCTATGGCTCTTTAGCTCTCTGACAGAGGCATTTGGCCGAACAGCCGAGCAGACAGCATATTTAAAACTGAAGACAGCCTTTGGAAAGGTTAAAGACGCAACACCATTCACTCGCACACTCATTCCGTAGTTGACTTCGTAACACTAAGCCCACTAGGCTTATTTACCAGAAGTCCATCTTTTACTAGTAGACAGCTACACTTTACCGTGTCACAAATCACTGAGTACAGCAGGGCTTCTGTATGGCTTCTGTATTACGGACTTGTCCATTTAATGCCATCTCTTTTTCTGACGATGGCGGTCATCACAGTTCACAGTAAAGGTATTCATACAGTATGTTTTTGTGTGTGTGCTAACAATTGGATTACATTTTTTTTGCTATTATGATGCACCGACTATGTAAAAAACAAACCCAGTAGACTCTAGGCAAAGGATATTCTTCACCAAATACCTCAATATCGATATTGTGATGATAGTATAGTATTAGTAGTTTATCATTTAAACCGAAATCTCCCAAAATAGCGAAAATAGCCAATCTACAAGTCAGGAAAAGGTGAGTACAGTTTACTGTTCATAATAAATGAAAACAGCCATCACTGTAACAAATCCACCTTGATCTCAACTCAACTTTAGAACTAGAAACAAAGGCGACAAGAGAGCTGCTTGATGTAATGGAAAGCAGGGCTTTGCATGACAGATAACAGTAAATCCATCGAAACGCATTAAAATAACACTGGTCTTAATCTGCTGACATCCCTGAAACACACACAGTGAAATCTGGTTTGGCTCAGGAATATTTTCATATAGGATCATGAGTGAACGACCCACACACACGCACACGTTTCACACACCATTTCTGAAACTAGACAAACACTAATGACCCAGACGTTTGTCCTAAAGGCTTCAGAATTCTTTCTCGGTACAGCTGTTAAGGCAACTCCGCACCAAACAGACTCGTCCAGACTATTGCAGACTACTCCAGACTGCAACAGACTGGTATTCGGTTGGCAAAAGTTACCATTTAAGTCTGTCAGCCGACTGGCCATTCATGTGCTAATTTGACTTTTAGCGTGCCAGCGTTGCCAGGTCTGCTTATTATAAGCGACTTTGGGCTTGTTTCCCTGCAAAGCCACTTAGGGATGTTCCCAGCGTTTTTTCTTCACTGACGTGCAGTGGTGTAAGTAACTAGTACATTTACTCAAGTACTGTACTTAAGTACAATTTTGAGGTACTTTTACTTTACTGGAGTATTTCCAATTGTCTATACTTGTACTCCACAACAATTATTTGAAATGTTTAGTTACTAGTTACTTTGCAGATATAAATCATTATGAAACATACATTAACCACTTTAGCCCTATTTTATACCTATAAGCTATTTGAAAATAGCAGATCTACAAGCTCACAACGTGTTGCGATGCACGCGTTCTGAGCTTGTAGATCTGCTATTTTCAAACATTTTTGTACTTTTACTTTTGGTACTTTAAGTACATTTTTATACCAATACTTTAGTACTTTTACTCAAGTAAATGTTGAATTCTGGACTTTTACTTGTAACAGACTCAGAGTACATCTATTGCATTCAAGCCTGGAATTTCGTCATTTTAGGGCAGGAAGGCCATCCAAAAAAATAATAATGATTTTTAAGTCCAAAAATGATTTTTAAGTCCACGGAAATAATGCATTTAACTTGAAGGTTAAGGATCATTGTATTTTAATATATTATAAGAATAGTATAACTATCTGTGAAATATAACCCATTTATTTCACAAAATAATGTGTTGGCAAATGACCAATATTTAGTTATATAGGTCTCAATATGTCACATTCAGCCCTGGACTTCACTGACTGAAGTAGGGGTCACATTAATCACATTAGATTCACAGAATGTATTTTACCCACAAGTTATTTTCATTCAAATGAAATGTGAATGAACTTGCACTAATAATGACTTTAGTTGATTTTTCACTCTTTAAAATATAGTATTTCTTAATTATTAATAATTACAGCTTGTAGATTGGCTATTTTCACGATTTTAAATTGTTTTTAAATAATAATAAAAAAGGAACATACAAGATTTCCACCCGACAGCCATAATATAATAGCCAATATATGGTTCTGTATCAGTATATGAGTCCGTTTTTGCGGATTTCATTCTAATTGGCTACTATGCCTGCATATGAATTTCATGAGCCTGGGTAGGTCACCCTGGCTTGGAGATATGCCCTGTAGCGCACACTCCGCCAGTGGTGTAAAGTAACTAAGTACATTTACTCAAGTACTGTACTTAAGTACACTTTTGAGGATTTTTTACTTTACTGGAGTATTTCTAATTTTCAGTACTTTTACTTCTACTCCATACATCTCTGAGGAAAATATTCTACTTTTACTCCACTACAATTATTTGAAAACTTTAGTTATTAGTTACTTTGCAGATATAAATTATTACATTATAAAACATACAGTAACCACTTTAGCTCTATTTTATACCTAGGCTATTTGAAAATAGCCGATCTACAAGCTCACAACGCGTCGCGAAGCGACGCGTTGTGAGCTTGTAGATCTGCTATTTTCAAACATTTGAGTACTTTTACTTTTGGTACTTTAAGTACATTTTGATACCAATACTTTTGTACTTTCACTCAAGTACATTTTTAATTCGGGACTTTTACTTGTAACGGAGTACTTCTACATTGCAGTATTGATACTTTTACTTAAGTAAAACATTTGAGTACTTTTTCCACCACTGCGCTCCACACAGCAGCAGCAGGTGAAAGCAATTCACTTAAACGAGGGTTGTGTTGCGCACCAAAACTGCGCAAAACTAGGTCAAATCAATCAATCTCTCTCTCTCTCTCTGGGAGCAACAACGAGAAACAGTGAATGTAGGTTTTCATAGACATGGTCGCTTGTTTCTCTCACATAATCTGGCAACACCGACAGCCCTTTGTTGTCACTGCCACTGCTCTGCCAGTCGGCTAAAAAGCTGAACATGTTCGGTCGGCTCTGGGTCGGCCGAAAAGGTCCCGACGGACCCCTAACCGACTGGCCGACGGACCCCTAACCGACTGGCCGACGCTTCCCGAAGCCAAATCGGCCCAAAGTCGGGCCGATTTGGATTGGTCTGGAGCCAGCTTTAAGGAAGGTAGTAAAAAAAAGAAGAAAAGCAGCAGAATTCGCACCTACGTTCCCCAGTGATTGTCAATCTGTCCCTACAGCAAAAGGTCTCAATCACTGATGGTACTGCAAAGAGTGGGAAAACTGATATGTGGAGAAACTTGTCTCAAACTGAGTCCAATCTGCGTGTGCCGGCCAGAGGTCATAATTGATTCCATGACTTCATCTCAAAGCTAGGTATAAGAGGTGATTATTGCAATCACGCAACAGGCACAGCCCATTTATACATTAGAGGAAAGTGATAGTCAGACATACAGGGAAAGACAGCTAGCCTTTTGGTTGCCCCATCATGAGAACAGTGGTTCACAAAGTGGGGTCCGGAGACCCCCAGGGGTCCTTGATGGAGTTCCGAGGGGGTCCATGGCTGGAAATGATTGATAATTAGGAACCAAGTGGACCCTTACAATTCTGTAACTCAGAGTGTACCATTGGAACCAAATGGACCCTTGCAGGTCCATTTGGCTCCATTTGTGCACTCTCAGAATTATGGGAGTCCGTGGCCCAATAATGCATACCAAACAGGGGATCCTTGAAATTAAAAAGTGTGGAACCACTGCAGTAGAGCAAGGGGGAAGTTGCTGGGAGACATTAGAGTAATAGAGTAGTTCAGTACAGGAGAGTGAGAGTGTGCCACTGTGTTTCAGGCAAGACCCAGACTGAATTACTGCAACGATGCCCTCCCACTCACACAGTGGATCAAACCATTTACAATTACTCAGCTCTTCAAACTAGGAGCAAAACGTACATAATTATGTACAAAAAAGGTACATAAGAATAAGAATTCTAATTCATGTCATGTTATGTTAATGTAGGCTTTAAAGTGTCTAAACACTACTCTGTCATGTGCCATTGCCAAATGCCATTGGGAAACATGCCATTAAATTGCCCGAGTGGCACACAAAGCTAAGCTTTGTAAAACAAATCAATTAATGGGTTTTGAAAAAAAGAAGCGGTCACGGCCAAATATGTTTACATAACAGTGTACCATACTGGCAGAGAATGATTGGGATATGAGAATAGCCTGACTATCAAACAGCAACCACAATCAATAACTAGAAAAGTGCACTCCTCCGAGCTCAGGTCTCCACCAGGCCGGGTTGCCTACCCAGCATCCGCAAAATCAGTTATAGACAATTGGAATGGAATATGAAACGTCTGATCTGACTGATACATCTTGATCACATGACTCCAGAGATAATGTGTACCAATGGGTGTGAGTCTTGGACAAAATTTGTAGTAGCCAAAGGTTTTGTTCCGAAGAAAATGCTAAATGGCGGGAAATGTACTCTGACACAAATAGCCGGGACACATCATGATCCAAGGAATCTAGGGGACTTTTTTTTTTATTGTATGACCTACGGTGTTATAGGCCAAAACGTGAAGCGGCCTGTTATAACACCACCATGAGGCTGATAAGAAAAACTGGGGGGAGAAGAGTAGAGGCATGTTAAGAAATGTGGGAATATACTGGAACACAGAAAAGTCCTTTATATTCATGTTCTATTAAGGTAAAGTGACAAGATAGAAGTAAGAAACTTGTTTTCATTGATGCCATGGCAACACTGACGATGTATGTTGGCAGGTGAGAGAAGAAAACAGTGCAACAATGCCCTAGTAGTTCATTCATGCTGATAGGAAACAGGTGTCAAAAATAGCACACAAATACTAAATGCACTCAACTATTCAGCTGCAACCAGCGCTTACAAAACACATATTTTTGTGTGTTTGTGTATGCATTCCACCAGGGGCATTGACAGCTGATCGGGAGGATTATGTAATTGAAAGGATTAAAAATCTATTAGTTATGAGCTTTCAGGCTCTATGTCTGATTTATACTTATAAAGCATCCCTACAAAATACAACTGAACAAGGGGATTATTGTAATTCAAGGGATTAATGATTAGATAATGAGGTAGTAGGTACTGTGTTCCATTTCTCAGTGCTCAGAACAGGGTTAAAGGGCAACACAGCGAAAATCACATCACCTCCAGTTATGCCTTATAGAGAGAAAGTATATATATTTATTGCTGTCAGTGTTGCATGAGACATAGCTTCAAGACACATTGCAAATCTCAAAGGACACCGGCCCAGGCAGTGTGGGTGTCTGGACCAGACATGCTCTCTAACCCGTTCGCTCATCAGCTCAGGAACTGGGCTGCCGATACGGTACATTACATGTCTGCCTACCATATATGCCTGCTGTAACACCTACGTACACCGGCCCCCTCCTTCTCTGTTTCCTACTCACGGCAGACCGGCTGTCACGATTTCCAGCCTACTCACCAGCGTTCCTCTCATGTAACTAACTGTCCCTCCAAGAAGCCTTCCTCCTACCTGTCTTACAATGAGCACTAGGTGGGAAGCTGCAACATTACATAATGCAGAGAACATATGTGTGCATGCACAATATGCATGAGCACATTCACCTGCATTGGTTAATGTCTTTGGATGTGATACCTCAGTCAGTGACCAAACAAAACATAGTTAACATGCAGCTACTGCTATTATATATACAGTATACTCAATATAAGTAATTAGAGATGATTGAAGAACTAGGCTTGGGCTTCAAATCCAGAGGCACGCTGGATTCTCCCGACACATACACAAACTGTGGAAAGCAGAGAAATAAACACACACACACAACAAGACTTTTACTACTTTACTAAGGCAGTTAAGCAAGTTTCCAAGATCTTTGAAATGATGAGGGCATTATCACACAAAGCATTCTTTCCCCAACTGCCACTGCCTTTTTTTACCTACAATTCTATGGGATGGAGCCACAAGACACTAAGAAGGCAGCCGTTCCTTTAAAAGCGATGCGCTCGGCCGTTAATTTGGCAGAGTGGAGAACTTTCAAAAGGTGAAAACAGCGGAAGTTTTTCAGATAAGCTCAAATGACCTTAATCACTTTTTAACAGCTGACCAATCATGACGGAGAAAATGCTGCTCAGGAGGCGGGCTATTTCCCAAAATACCACTAGAGATGGAGACAGAGGAAGTGAAATTACCTGTTGATAAATGCAGTAAGCGCTGACCACTGCAGAAGCACTCTCCCTACATCTTTATTGCCCGTCTCCAAAGCCAAAGCTAAGCAGCCTCCTACTCACCATGGTTAATGTTAAAATAATAAAAAATAAAATAAAAAAATAAAGTGTACACATGTGTAGCTAGTGGTTATGGATTGAGTCGCTAGGACTGCAATTAAAATCATTTCAGAGTGCCGATAAACAGGGGGCGGGCTGGGACCAAAATTCAGCCCTGGCATTTTGGTCTGGGGGGGGGGGGACAGTTTTGTCAACGGGGGGGGGGGGGGGGGGGGTCCCTGCCGATAAACAATGCGGCCCCCCAGAGTGATTGAGGAAATTTTGTGGCCCTCACCATCTACAAAGTTGCCCACCCCTGAACTAGACCATACCCGTGGGGGGATATGCACACATGATTTGGCAACCCAGGAGCCAGCGAACACAAAAACGCTAATAAACAGCTGACATTTGGGGAAAGCGAAAAACAGGCTTCGCTGTTCTGTGCACATGGAAATGGTCAATGGCTGTGTGCAAATTCAGATCAATTGCTCCAGCCACTGAGGAGAACCAGGCAGAAGAGATTTTGCGCTCACCACCACAGATCTTTGTCGAATTATAGGAGGATAACTGTTTTTGTAGCACTAAACAATGTCTAGAACGACCAGCATGCTAATAATGTCTGATCTGCCTGTATATGACGCAATATCAGAAGATCAAATTGATTTGCAGCCCTTCAGTAAAACTGTTTCCTCCAGCTACAAAGGCATTCTCACATACTGGGAAAGCCCTGTGCTAAAATTAGGGCAACCTAAAGGACTTTTGTCCAGTAAAGCTTAGCCAGGGTGTGAAGCCAACGCTTGTCAGTGAGGCTTAACCCTCTCAGCTCTCCAGGGCCACCAATGTCATTATTAGTGCCCCTGTTCTCGCCCCTCCCGTTTTTTAAGCGAGAGCTTCCGGGAACTCAGTATTAAGCATGCTACCATTTTCGGTGATCACCCTCTCACCGCGGTGGTTTGAAAACTACACATGACGTCACTGAGCCGCGGTGATACGCGACTCACCGCTCACCTCAACACATCTCAACCGAAATCACCGGACTATGAGCGCCTAGTATCCAAACCACCGTTTCGGTGGTCACAAACGGTGATAGGGTGACCACCTCATTTGGTAGCATGCGAGGGCCTTTAGTGCCCCTACTCATGATAGTCTGGTTTAGGCTTTGGGGTATCATTGTCTATGTTTCTTGTGGAGTGTTGGCTGTACACTGAAAAATCCTGTGTATTAATAGCAGATCTATCAATTTTGCAACTAAGTACAGTGTATACATGTTTTAGTAAAATAGAAATTACTGTGTTATGCCCTCTTATATACTAAATATGTTGTTGTGGAAGGTGGGATGGGGTGGTCCTTGAGGATTGTTGGAACTATGGTAGTGGCTATTGGCTTGAGAACCACTGGTCTAGTATGTCTCAGTTTGTACAGGATGAACCTGAATATCTATACTGTATGCGACTATGCGTGATCACACCGATATATCTGTTTGAGTCTGTCTGTATGAAATAGCATGTGGTACAGTTTGCTGGGGTGGCAACCAAATAGGTCACATGGTGACGCTTAGCAGCTGTTGTAGAAGATTACTCACACATCAGATGTTAGCAACAGCAGTCAGTGAAAACAACTGCTGCTTCTATTTACTTTATCACAGCGGTGCCCTTTACCGGTTATGGGGCAACAAATTCAATGTGAGTTTATGGGGGCAGGTTGTTTCATACCCACTGGCTAGCAACAGGGTTTCAATTTATAGAAATAGCATGGCACTAGGATACACATTACAGTACACCTATGTATATATATTTGGTAGAGCGGTTTTGTTTTCCTGCTGTCATTGTTTCAGCATGGTTTATGTTAGATTTTTGTTGTACTGACATTCATACAGCATCGTACAGCTAGTAGGGAGCCTAGGCATTAAAGGTAAAGAGAGTTTTCTAGCAACTTACTGAACAGAGATTTCTTCCATCTGTTCTTTCATCTAGCTGTCTCAGTTCATTACAGGAATTATTTTTAACCACTATACAGTATACTTCATTGTACAACGAATAGTGAAAATATATCTACAAGCCACAATGTATTGTGATGTGACATGTGTGTTTGTAGATCTGATTTTGTAGATCTTCCGTTTTGAAAATAAAAAGACACAAAAAACAACCTAACCTAACCCTAACCCTAAGCCTGTTTTTTATGTTGATATTGTTTGAGGGGGGTCATTTACTTTCCTTCAAAAGCCTACCCACACCATGTTAAGATTGGCCCTTCCATGGCAAATGACCTTTCCATTCTTACCCTAACCTTAACCACACCAAACCCATGCCTAAACTTAACCATATTGAATGGTCTAACCTTAACTACGCCCCTGTGGGAGTGCTTTTTGTATGAAAGGCCTCCTGTAGCCCTCTGAAATACAAAAAACATCCTTTATACACTCACTAAAGGTAAACCAGTATGAAATTCATAGCAAAGACAAGAACCTATGTTATAGAGTGATGGCATTTCACCAACAAGTTCTTTAACAGACTGAATGACATTTTCTTGGCCCCACGGTGACATATTACTAACATGACTGGTCAGACATGGCTGTGGAGAGCTCCCATGACTCACAGGAGAGAAAAAAGGCTCTGACCAATAACAAGGTCATGTATCACAGTTGTGTCATCCTTAGACTACTGACAGCCCCTCACCTCTGTGCTGATCTGTGTGCATGTGTGTGTGTGTGTGTGTGTGTGTGTGTGTGTGTGTGTGTGTGTGTGTGTGTGTGTGTGTGTGTGTGTGTGTGTGTGTGTGTGTGTGTGCATGCATGCGTGTGTGTGTGTGTGTGTGTGTGTGTGTGTGTGTGTGTGTGTGTGTGTGTGTGTGTGTGTGTGTGTGTGTGTGTGTGTGTGTGTGTGTGTGTGTATGTATGTACAGTGTGTGTGCATGTGTGTGTGTGTGTGTGTGTGTGTGTGTGTGTGTGTGTGTGTGTGTGTGTGTGTGTGTGTGTGTGTGTGTGTGTGTGTGTGTGTGTGTGTGTGTGTGTGTGTGTGTGTGTGTGTGTGTGTGTGTGTGTGTGTGTGTGTGTGTGTGTGTCGGACCGTGTAATTCTCAGATCTGGTCATAGAAATGAGTTTGTCTCATTCCACCAAATTAGCACCCCACTCTGTTCTCTTATGAACAAGAGTGTCTGGATACAGAGGAATGGATGGATGGATTTGGCAGGACACAGACACAGAGACAGACAGACAGACAGACAGACAGACAGACAGACAGACAGACAGACAGACAGACAGACAGACAGACAGACAGACAGACAGACAGACAGACAGACAGACAGACAGACAGACAGACAGACAGACAGACAGCTTATTAACAGCTCCAAGCATGAACACATCCATTTTAAGTGCTTGACTGAAGGATGTAATTGAGGAAAATAATAGAAATAAAGGAAAACACACAGTACACGCAGTACACTAATATTTACCATGACAACCTTTCTTTCTGCAGGGACATTGTGATCTGACTGTCAGGTCAACACAAGAGACATGTGGCATAACAAGGTCACATGTGGGATGACGGCTCATGTGGAATGAATGGAATGCACATGGGTCTATGATGGCTTATGAACATAACCTGGCGCCATATGCAAAACCGCAGGTGTGTTCAAGCAGGGTTAGGCTTTCTTGGGATCAAACCTGAAGCTAAAAGGACAAAAATGAACACAGTCTTAGCAACACCTTTGTATTAATAAACACATTAAAACAAAATGCCTCTTCTGAACAAGTTTCATGTATTGTGGAGAGCTCAAAGCAGCAGCACTCTCCATAGAGGCTGACAGAAAAAGGGGCAAAAGAAAAAGGGGCAAAAGCGTGGCCAGGTAATTTAGGGCAGGTACAACAGGACCGAATTACTGTGGGCGTGGTAAGGACACACACCTGTACCCCATGGAACTCTGAGTGGACCTACAGGCTAAAAGGCCCTCTTTTGACACATGGAGTGTGAGAGAGACAGCGAGAGACACAGAGAGAGCCGCAGGACTAAACCTCTGTCTGTTTTTTACAGATAAGCCGCTGAAACACAACGAAGACGTTGTTCCCCGGACTGGGAAGGATTTGTGTTGCTTTTTGTCCCACCTTTTTGTGAATAAACAAAGACTTTCTGTTGAACTGGCAACCTGTGCTTTATTTCTACACCCAGGCAAGCCTCTTGCAAGTCAAGCATATTACAGTATCTATCCATTATTGTATTGCTTTTCCTTACTGATTTGCCTCTGTAGATGAGAGCGCCATGCAGACACATACAGTATATTAACACTATAACTGATGGACTGAGTGGATGTGCTGCTGTGCTAAGCCATCCTATTAGCACCTATTTCACTGTGCTCCCTGGTTCAAACTGTCACCTTTACATTGTCTCCATTGTGGGAACCATGTTTCCAACAGCTGATGATTATGTTTGATGTCAGCCTTTCAAACGCCTTCTTGTGAGTAGGAGTGAACATAGTGTGAGCTACAGTAGTCTGTAGGTTCGATACTGTAATACTTCTCATTGCCAAAAAAAAAAAAGGTTATTGAAGAGGGTACATTCACATTTCTTGTTTTACTCAGTTATTTTTCTCTGCCAGGCACTTGCCACGTTGTGGGAACAAGTTCTCACATTTGTCCTTCAGTTTCCCAGGCTTGTTGCCATTCCTAATTCAAACAACTAGCTGAACCCTAATGATAGCAGTGCCCTTGGTTTCAATGAAGTATGGCAGCAACTCTAACAAGACTTTTTAAGGAGACTGGCAGACAAAGTGGAGAGTTTTTCCCCCCATGATGACACAAGTATGTTCTGAAAGAAACATTGGACCATGGTCAAGTATGGACCATTTCAAGCAATCCAGTGCTGTGTATTATTATTATTAGTAACTACCACTCTAGCAGGTCAGAAAGGGGCCTGCAGAAACGTAGGTGGGTCGGGATGACATAAATGTTAGTTTAAAATTGAAGGCAAGGGAATCACGTGTGAGATATGTGAAGCCTAGAGTACAATCCTACAGTAGAATCCAGTTTATTCTAATATTTTTCCGAACATGACCACAAAACCAACCCAGCTTGTTGTCATCTTTGTCCCCAGCCATGTCGTTAGTTACTAGGCAACTGTAAGCTAAATGCGGGCTGCAAAGAGCACAATAATGTGCTTCATAATCCAGACGAAACTTGAAATGAGGATACAGACTTATACGATAAGAGTCGGAGCAGGGAGAGTGAAAGCGAGCCCCTATTTGACAGAGGGGAAGCTGAAGTGTAGTGATCAATGGGGTACGCTATTTTAATGATGTCACATGCACGTGCGCACATGCACACGCACGGATGTGCACAGACATGCTTTGACCAGCATTATGAAAGATTTATTTTTAGTTTGATTCATTTTTGTTAGGTTTACGTGTGCATAAGTAGTTTTAGTTAGAAATGTAAACATTTTTGTTTAGTTTTTGTCATTGTAACCTTTACAAGGAATGCCTTGCTTGATTTATAGAAGCTTAGAAAGAAAGGTAGGATAATAGAATGCAGAGGCTATCAACCGAGGTGATGGTGGGAAAACAAAAACGAAGATGGTTTTATATGCAATTCTAGTTCGTTTTTCATTGTTATTTTGAGTGTGTGTCAGATTAGGCTATCCTGACTATGGCTTCTGAAACGCGTTTGATCTTTCACCCAAAAAACTCACTTCTTAAACTCACTTTTCAGCAGTATCTGTCGTTGTAGCTACCTGTCTATGTTCAGTTGTAATTATTCTCATGAACACACAGACAACAAAGAGGAGAAAACAACTCCTCTCCTTTGCAAAGCACCTCTCCTTTTCCCTGGCACCAACGCATTCTACTGAATGGAGAGACCAGACGGTGGTCGGGGTGCGCATCTGATGGCGTGTGAAGTGGCTAATGCTGGCTATTGTTTTCCTACCCTACCAACAACTAATCTGCGTACTAGGCTACAACAGCGGTATTGGGTACTATTACAGTAGTAGCAGTGTGTGATAGTATGTAAACGCATGCTCGTGGGAATGCAAGTGCATGTGTGATTGTGCGTGCGCGTGATTCAGCAAAAAATAAAACTGGCGGAACGCTGTGGTGTCACACATCATACACAGTATGTTCAGATGTTTGTTTCTGACAAAGTTTTTACTCACAGGCTACAGTTAAAAATTGCCAATGTTAAGAAAATGTACTGCACTATATTCATCTTTATATTAACGACTTGGATTAAGTTAATCAAAATGTTCAAGTATACATTTGTTTCATCAACTGAATATTTCACTCTCCTGAACAAACAAGTGCCTAACATTTGAGGACAGATTACTCCCACATGTCATGCATTTACCCACAATTATCCAGAAAATCCTTTCTCACGCAGGTCACAAGTCAGCCAATGCATCACTCATAAATCGAGTTGTATGACTTATTTAAGGACCACTACAGTAGATTTAAACCAAGACCAAGTCCATCCTTCTCTTTCTAGGGTTGTTCCCTCACCTGGTGGAATGTGGGGACACCTGCAGGCCAGGTGAGTGGTTTCAGATTGTAGTATACAGTATGTCTCGTAGGATGAGTGTCTGCCCTCATCCACAGGTGACCTCAACAGGATGTGAATAGAACCTGAGAAAGGATAAGGAGTCACATCAATTCAGAAACAGGCCTCAGTCTGCTGTGTTTACAACCCAACCTGCTCATGGGGAGCAATTAGGGGTTCAGCGTCTTGCTCAAGGACACTTCGACACTAACTCTGGAGGAGCCCGGAATCGAACGGCCACTCTATCGGCCACTCTACCCCTGAGCCACTGCCACCCCAGTAGTGTAACATGCACATGCAATGACCTCAAAAGCCGCATTAACAAACAAGTACTTCAATAAAAAACTGAAGCTTGTGGAAGTCTTTATTCTTTCTATGTTTAAAGGCAAGCATGAGTGTGTGTTTCTGCATGTCTATGTGTGTTCAAGGTTCTTTATTGTTATATGCATGTGGGTCACATACTGTATGTGTGACTGAAGTCCAGGCTCGCATGTCCTGTCTGTGTGCCTCAGAATCAGTGGCCTACTGACCTGACAGAAGTCTGAGGTCATGGCGTAACATGTGAGTTCTATCATGCTATGAGTTCACGCGTCAGGCCAGATGTAACATTGACCCGTCTGTGCTACTAAATGACCTGGCTCTTATCACAAGCTGTACACTCTGTTAGTGTTGGCCAACTTGGCCAGAGGCTGACTGACTGCTCTCGTCTCTGCTGATTCTGTTTTCCCCAGCAGATTAAATCAAAATGGTAATATTACATTTTATGTCTTGATTTATATTATTTGGCAAACAACGCATGCATGTGTGAGGTTGTTCAGATATCTGGCAATAAGAAAGTATAAGCAACTGAAGCGAGAGATTCATTTTTCCACTTCAAAACAACTATTCTTATTTTTCCCTTCATGCCTTATATCAGGCAAAAATGTTCAATAGAGACGGATAATAAGGGTCAAGGGTCTGCAAACCTACATCTATCCTGCACTAGAGCAGCAGGACTTCTAATGGAATGATCTGTATTATGTTGAAAAAAGCTTTAACCCATAGCACCATAACAGACTCATGTGTTGCATAAAGGAACTTTTTTTTAAATAAACACGACAAGCAAATTACACCACCCTTATAATAACATGTGAGTAAAATCTGAGAAAACAATATTTTCCCTCACCAGTTTAATCTACTATGTTGAAAATCCATCTAATTATCACAGTAATGTTTAACACCTACCTGCCCAGCCTGTTGATGCAGACTAACAGCTGACAGTGGTGGTGATGATGATGATGATGATGATGTGTTACCTGCCCCAGATGTTGGCTCATCTGTCACTCTGCAGTGTGATAAAATAAATTAAATTTACTTTTACGCGTTCTCTTAGTACTGATCTCAAGCACACACTGCACATTTCTAATGCTACCATAATACAAGTTTGAAAACTAGTAACACTATTGGTATAACACTAACAAACAAACTTGGTAAACGACCTTAGAACCTTTGTTGAGATTGGTACTGACTGCTTTGTCTGGATACTTTTATATGCTCCCAGTCTACTGAAATACACATGTACAGAGAAAATATGAGTCCAGGAAACAGGAGGTCGTGCACCATGTATAACAGAAGTCAATACTAATCGTAATAACTAAAGATAAATGGGTCTAAATGTCAGAGGGGTACTCTAAATGTCAGGAAAGAGAGATGGAGAGAGAGAGAGACAGAGAGATGGAGAGAGGTGGGGGGGGGAGAGAGAGAGAGAGAGAGAGAGAGAGAGAGAGAGAGAGAGAGAGAGAGAGAGAGAGAGAGAGAGAGAGAGACAGACAGACAGACAGACAGACAGACAGACAGACAGACAGACAGACAGACAGACAGACAGACAGACAGACAGACAGACAGACAGACAGACAGACAGACAGACAGACAGACAGACAGACAGACAGACAGACAAAGAGAGAGAGAGAGAGAGAGAGAGAGAGAGAGAGAGAGAGAGAGAGAGAGAGAGAGAGAGAGAGACTCATGTATTACACAAATGAAACGTTAGTTCCTCATCATGGTGCAAGTTTGAAACAGTAGCAGCCATTTAAAACTATTGTTGTGTACTACATACAGGACATTTAAGCAGTGGTGAAAGAAGTACTCAGATATTTTAGTTAAGTAAAACTAAAAGTAGCAATACCACAATATAAAAATTCTCTGTTACAAGCAAAAGGCCTGTGTTCAAAATGTTACTTGAGTAAAAATACAAAAGTATTGGCATCAAAATATACTTGTATGTACCAAAAGTAAAAGTACATGCATGCAATGTGTTGTGAGCTTGTAGATCGACTATTTTCAAATAGCCAATGTATAAAATAGGGCTAAAGTGGTTAATGTATGTTTCATAATATAATAATTTATATCTACAAAGTAAAAAGTAACTAGTAACTCACGTTTTCAAATAATTGTACTGGAGTAAAAGTACAATATTTGCCTCTGAGATGTAATGGAGTGGACGAATAAGTATTGAAAATTGGAAATACCCCAGTAAAGTAAAAATACCTCAAAAATGTACTTGGTTACTTTACACCATTGCGAGTCATATTTACTGCTGTACATTAAGGATTTTATATGTTAAGAATACAGTCCTACCAGTAATTGTGTCAACGCTGCCTGTAGATTACATTCCCCTACATTACATTTGAAGTTACATTAGCATAGCAAGCTATTATGTTATTGTTTTGGATCCGCCATCCATGGAAGAATTGACACCGAATTGACATATGGTGCTTATTATGCATTAATGCTTTATAACAATTCTTATGTAACGTTACTCTAATGGCCGATATGAGCTTTGATTTCACATGTTGTTATCAGCTGTATTAGTTTAATCTCAGAATAAGACAGGCTACTGCATGTGCAGCACAAGTTTGTTGACTTCCTATGGAGGAAACAATCCATTACACCAAGTGCAACGTTGAATAATTTAACGAAGAAAGAAACTCACGAAACCAAGTAAGGAATATCCTCCAGAGTGACTTTCATCGGTTTGTTACAGGTAACCTCTTCACAAATAAATCACTTGTTTTCCACACACAGGTCCTTTAAGCACCGCTGATCACGTTGAGGAGAAAAAGGACTATTTTCATTCCAGAGGGAGGAGCATTGGTTGTACTACTGTTGACAGGCAGGCCTCGGTATCTATCAACTATTATTACTAAACAAACAAAGGCTTTATTTGTTTTCTGAGCCAGTTCATCTTGTAGACGGCCCGGGATACTTTAACAAAGTCTCCAGAGAACAACAGAGTGAATGCGGCGCTGCTACACTGTGGGGAGGAAGGAATGGGAAATCAGTCTTTATACAAAGACTACGGATAGTAGTATCACTATTAAAGGAGTCTGATGACACCTAGCGGACATATGAGAGAAACACATGTCTGGGCTGGAATTGCTGGATTCATTTTAATGAATAATAACGAGAGAGCGGAATTGATTGATTGATCGAATACTGTATTAACAGTTTGCAAACAGTTTGTGGTACAGATTTATACAAAAGGATGCTAAAAGGATAACACAAACAAGTACAGGGTTTATGTCCATTGAGGTCCTGACTGTGTGTTCAATTCATCGAAACATTTAAAGACAAACAATAATATACAGTAATATGCAAAACATCATATATACGTGTAGTAATAAAAAATAAATAATTGTAGGCCTACAGTACACAGGTGGTAGTGGTGGTGGTGGTGGTGGTGGTGGGGGGGGGGTCATTTCTTCCAGTGATAAACTTAGACTTTTTACAGGTGCCAGTTACAAATTGCAGACACCTGTAGGTGCTCCTTTAGAAGCAGCTGGCGTACCGGATTGGACCATAGAGTTATAACATATCGGATTGGACACTAGATGCGCCGCCATCTTTAATGTAGTTCGGACAGGAGTCAGAACATAATATTATAATATTTATGACCAGACCGAGCTCAATGGTTCGGAGATCGCTACAATGACCTCTCTCCGCCGGGAGAGGGAGACAACAGACTATTTATCGATTGCAGCTTAAACGTTACATTTACAGCAATTAAACAACAGTTGCCAAGACAATATCCCATGGGCCTACGTAAGTTTGCAACACTATCTTGTTCATCCCTAAACACGTAAAATATTTTTTACTTTAATTGCTCACATTGTTATTCTTGTAAACATACCCAGAATGCAGTGGTGTAAAAAGTACTCAAATTGTTCACTTGAGTAAAAGCATCAATACTGCTATGTAGAAACACTCACTAATAAGTTATCATGTCTAAAATGTCAAATTTTTTTTTTGAAAATATCAGATATTACAAGCTTGCAACACGTGGCATCATTGTGACTTGTAGTGAGCTTGCCTTGTAGATCTGCCAAAGTTTAAGTAGGGCTAAAGTGGTTAATGTATGTTTTGTAATAATAATAAAAATCTACAAAGTAACTAGAAACTAAAGTTTTCAAAAAATTGTAGTGTAGTAAAAGCACGATATTTGTCTCTGAGGTGTGGTGGAGTAGGCTTAGAAATAAAAGTATAGAAAATTGGAAATACTCCAGTAAAGTAAAAGTATCTCAAAATTGTACTTAAGTACAGTACTTGGTAAAAGTAGCCTACTTACTTTACACCACTGTCAGAATCAAGCCGATGTTTCTTTCTGTTGCCATAGCCCACATTGGAAGAGCCAGGGAGGGAGGGAGGTGTATAGCTAGCTACCACACACCTGTTTATTCACACCTGTTCTAATTGATTTGCAATCCATTAAGAAAACATGGAACAAAGCTTGTTTGGGCGGATAATGGAATAGGCTAAATGAAGAGTCGGCACCAATACATTGTGGGCCCGGGGCCGGGGGAATACTGGGCACCCAAGTAGAGTGGGGTGGGCACTTGCTAAAAACTTGCACAAAAACAGAGTGGGCACTGGGAATACTGGGCTGGGCACCAAAACAGAGTGGACACCTGGAATACTGGGCACCAAAACTGAGTGGGCACCGGAGAAGTCTGGGCCTAGGGAATACTGCGTACACTACTAGATAAATATTATAGTTAAATCCTATATTAGTCACAACAGGGCCCCCTGGATGCCACAGGCGCATTGTTGCTCCGGGGGAAAAATCATAATTGTTTATTTAGACAAAAATACACAAATAACTCCATATTGCACGAAAAGGGCATAGGAAGAAGTTTAATAACATTGAGACAAAATAAATAAATACAATTCCAAATCTATCTAAGGAAGAGAAAATACCATGGAAACAAAAACAAAATGAAACAACCAACAAAACAACACGACTTCTTCTGGTTGTCTTTATACTTCATTACCTTTCAATATGTACATTTTATGCATTTTCTTAAGCTTAAGTAAAGAATTGCGAGCCCTATTTTCTTCACTGCTATTGTTCCATGAATCCATTCATTTAATACATCGAAGCTTTGAATATGTTATTATCTTTGGTTAATCTGAATCAGAACCAACTTTCACAAATAGGCTACTGTGTTGTGTGTTCAGCGGTCTGCCAGAATAGTCACACCATGGGCCACAACTGTTGCTCCAATCTGCACCAAACCTGGTGCAAATGCTATTCAGGGGTCTGCTATGAGAATAGTCTCTCCAAGGGGCCACGTCAGACGCACAGTTGCAGCAATCTGTACCAAACATGGCACAAACACTATTCAGCCTGGGGACTGGCATGAGAATAGACACACCAAACAAACTAAATTGCACACATATGGGGCAGTGGGAGCACTACGGCAGTGCTACAGTGTTTAATATTTCAAATGGCCACTCTGTGACCATTGCTCTGATCAGCGCAATGGATATTTCCCTTGTTGGCGTGCCAATTTAAAACATAATATAGAATGTATTTCAAAGTAATATCTTTAGGCTATTCAAAGAATCTGATGATCTCGGATTGGGAGAGGTGGGGCGGCTGGCACCCTATTGATGCCCTCTATTGACCAGCCGCCACTGAGTGATACCGTAATCAGTTAATTAACGACACATGAGCAATGTTCTTCCCAAAAAGTGCCCAGACTTCACAAAATAAATGAGCACCCACCCACTCTTCCAAAAATAATATTCCCCAGACTTCTCAGGTTCCCACGCTTCTGCATACCAATGCAAGGCCTGTAAATGTGAAATAGCACATTAGAGGGGAACGTTTTTCAGAATAACCCCACTATGTTTTTGGTCAAATTCATTGTGGCCACCAGGTGATGATGAAGAGCCATATAAATCATACCGCAATAGAAACCATGTTACTCCCTGCAGCTGCATTTCACATTAGATGAGGGTATACAAGAAGAACAGAAAACACATTCATAACAGATCACAAAATTGAATTGTTCTGCATGAAAGTATATTTTCCAAACACTTTCATCCATCAAGCCTTGCTGCCCTGTGAGTGCGTAGTCTGCATTCTGTACATTTTTGGTGTGGGTGGCCCTTTATTCGATTCTTTATTCAATTCAGACTAACCCACCCATTGAGCTATGTACAGGGCTGTAAACAGGCTATACATATATGTCCATAATTGATTTAGCTGTACCAAAGGTCAAAGAAGAAAATAAAAAGATATTTAAGTTAGTGTTGAACTTGAAGTGTGTGTGTGTGTGTGTGTGTGTGTGTGTGTGTGTGTGTGTGTGTGTGTGTGTGTGTGTGTGTGTGTGTGTGTGTGTGTGTGTGTGTGTGTGTGTGTAACATGTCTTGGCATGAGCACAGCATCACTTTTTTTTAACAATGTAAACATGCTGCCTTACATTTATATTATGCTCCTAGATTTCCTCCTAGATATGTCCATAATTGATTTAGCTGTACCCTTAAAGGTTAGAGAAGAAAATAAAAATATATTTAAATTCGTGTTGAACTTGAAGTGTGTGCGACTGTGCGTGCGTGCGGGTGTGCACGCATGTGTGTGTGTGTGTGTGAAGTGTGTGCGACTGTGCGTGCGTGCGGGTGTGCACGCATGTGTGTGTGTGTGTGTGTGTGCGTGCGTGCGTGTGTGCCGTGTGTCACATGTGTAGGCATGAGCCCAGCATCACTTTTTTTTAACAATGTTCTACATGCTGCCTTACATTTGTATTATGCCTCAATGCAATGTCAGCTTGGTTTTCCAATCAAATTACATTATGCAATCCAAAGTAGAAACCAATGACCATAACCGGTTATACAATTTCTTCAGCATTAATCAAAAAGCATCAAATCAGATGTGTTTCAGTGTAGCACTAAGGATTTGTTCTCTCCCCCTCCCGTTGAATGAAGGCGCTCTGTCCATAAATTGACTTTCACTTTAATGAGTGGAGAGGCAATCAACAAGAAGTGATGCCAGGCATAGTAATAAATTCTGCAGGAATACTAATTGGGGTTTTGAAGGGTCAGAGGACTGAGCCTGTGACATAAACCACATTGTCACATGCTATTGAAATGGTCGCCCTGAACTTAAGCTCTTCATCCGATGCTGCAATGCCTTTTGCATCATCGACAGAATAAACATCTTCTATTTGCTAACAATTCAAAGAGAGAATTTGATACAACGGAATTCTTATAGTATATATACCTTCAAAATGTCTCTTTAAAAGGGCAGAAGGCCTATACTGTAGTGCACACAGAATATACGTCCGGAAACGGCCCATGGACCATGTCAATCCGGCCTGCGTCATCTTCAAAGGAAAAACAATTCCGACCGACCCCCCCCCCCCCACCCCCCACACACACAAGAAGAATTAATTGATAAAAGGCAGCATTGAGTTCATGGATTTCGAAGCAAATGCATTCAAACTCGATTCCAATTGTAACTAATATTTACCATTTGAGTGCATACCTACATTCCGCTCATGCAGGTACTCAAATGGTTAATATTACATTTTTATGAATTGATTGTGAAACAGTCTTCCTTCCTTGAGTCCATATTTAAATATGTTTAATCAGTGGACCTATGAAGTGGCACATACTGTATCAGACAACTGGCAAGAAATAGCTAAGCTCATTTAAAAAGTACATACTGCATTGAAGTGGATTGTTTTTATGTAAATAAAATTCTCATTGTAACCTCAGAGTACACAAGAGTGACACATACAGTACATCTGTAAATAAGAAATAAAAAAGGCAACATTTTGTAACAGACAATTCTTGTTTTGTGAAGCAAAGGACTCAGGCCTTCTGGCCTGGAAAATAGCCTATTGTAAATCAGACTGTCATGTCGACCAAATTCATGCAGGTTTTAACATGATTCAGCACTATTCTGTATGTGTTTTCAACTTTCACTTCAGTTGTCCAATGGCCCTTCGCTCACTTTATTGAAGTCAGTTCGGTCCTCTGGAAAAATAAATACTGCTCACCACCCTGCTGTAGTGTGAGATAATCTCATCCTTCACAATTGAGAGAAACACCCAAACAACTGGTTATTATGGAACATATGAGCAAATGCTGTAGGTTCTGCTAATTAAAACATTCATTTCATATAAACCCTCTGTACAACGTGGGTGGGGTTTTCATCATCCATTATGAACATTGCCTGGCTAGGACCACAACAAATACATTTTTTGTTCCGCTGAATCTTAATTATTGCTAATCACAATTAACTGACCAATAAACTAGGTATGATTAATGGAGATTTGGGGCCCAATTGACCATTCTTTACCTCAACAAAAGCCACAGGCAGCCTGCAGACACAGAATTCTATAATAAAGCTCAGTGATCAGAGGAGAGGGAGAGAAACAGGCTAAAAACAAAAGAATTTGTCTAGAGGGGAGAATTAGATTTATCAGGGAACGCTCTGCTGCCATGCAGCAAAAGACTGGATCAGAGGAGGATAATTCGCAGAAAGCAGGCTTAGTAAAAAAAAAAAACAAAAAAAGAGAGAGAGAGAGAGAAAAGGAAAAAAATCTGAATAATAAAAGAGTTAATGAAATTGGGGGGAAAAAAGTTTTTTTTCTTTCATTATTTCAGTTTGTATTTCAGTACATGAAATTGCTAATTATGTCAACAATGATTCCGTAAAATTGTTATCTCCAGAAAAGATTTGCTCATGCCTTTTAAACCGTGCAGCATTTTTAAATGAATTAATTAGGCCGATCACAGTAATTACTGTTTATATTGTTGTTAATGAGCCCAAAGGCAAGCGAGCTGCACTCATCCAAATTACACTCATGAGGCACAGAGCCAAGAAAAGGTCCAAACCAGAGCACAGCATGTTACAGTAAAGCATTCTATGTGACTTCCTGTTTAAGAGACAACCAGGAAGAGAACATTGTTACACTCTAGCTTCCTGTATTTTTTTTTATTCCATTACAATAATTAATTATTTGTAAGTTGGAGAAGGTAATTAATACAAACATTTTTTTTCTGGAAGATCTCAATACAGATCCCAGGCAAATATTTAGCTAACAGCTATGGATTCTTCTATAATTTAAAATAGGGACATGGGACATCATATTGCTATATGTTATTTTCATTATTGTTTTATTCATGTTTCATATTTTCCCTCTTTTTGTCTTTCTGTCAGGTATCTTGTCTGAGTCATTTTTTCTCAATCTGTCAAACTGGTCTGACATTTACTGTCTTGCATCAAGCTCACATATTTTATCATATAGGTGCTATCTGAAACACAATAGCACATGTCTGCTTTGGAAATGTCTTAACCACTTTGACCTTGGCATCCCAATTTTGGGCATGTCATTATAGACGGGAGAAAAAAAAACGATTTTAATTCAATAACATTTGATTTTTTTTTTCAAATAACAGATCTACAAGCTCACAGCGCGTCACGCTGCTCTGTGACGTGAGCTTATAGATTGGCTATTTTTTAAATAATTTAGATGAATAATTTGCGGTAAAGTGGTTCAGTGGGTAAATGGTTTATATGAATATGTACGCTCTGTAGATAATTCTCCTCAGCTCTGTCATGACTCATGATGCACTGTGCAACACCCACAGAGCTGTGGTCTTCCATTGGGTATAACATCAGTATAACAATAGACTATAAAGTGGCACCATAGTGTACTGTGTGAACTGAGGTCAAAGCATTGACCCACCCCCCCCCCCATCTGAAAATATCTAGTGAAAATAGGCCAATGGTGCTTATTTCTGTCGCAAAATATGGCAACATTGCTATGTAGCGATAGACTGATGCTGCTGCTACTCCCTGACTGTGTTGGTCCAGCTATAACCCTCCATCTCTGTCGCTCTTTATAGACAATCACTCTCCCCCCTCTCCTTTACCTCCCCTCTCTCTGTCTCTGTCTCTGTTTCTCTCTGTGTGTGTGTGTCTCTCTCTCTCATCTCTCTCTCTCTCGTCTCTCATCTCTCTCATCTCTCTCGTCTCTCTCTCTCTCTCTCTCTCTCTCTCTCTCTCTCTCTCTGTCTCTCTCTCTCTCTCTCTCTCTCTCCCTCTCCCTGCACACCTCAATCATCCTCCCATCCCCCATTCCTCCAGTCCTCCCTCATCACCTAATAGCACTCTGTATGGATGTCAAAGGGGCCATTTGGCTTGTCAAGGTTTTTAAAGTGCGTGTGCATGGGTGTGTGTGTGTGTGTGTGTGTGTGTGTGTGTGTGTGTGTGTGTGTGTGTGTGTGTGTGTGTGTGTGTGCATGTGTGTGTGTGTGTGTGTGCGTGCGTGCGTGCATGTGTGTGCGAGCGAGCGCGCGCGTACGTGCAATGCGAGTGTGCATGTGTGTGTGTGCATGTGTGTGCGGGTGCATGCGGGTGCCTGCATGCGGGTGCGTGCATGCGTGTGTGCATGTGCGTGCGTAGCGTGCGAGAGAGAGAGAGAGAGAGAGAGAGAAGAGAGAGAGAGAGAGAGAGGAGAGAGATTTTGTGGTAACATTACCGTTATGTGAAATAGAGAAAGATTACAGACAGACAGACAGACAGACAGACAGACAGGACAGACAGACAGACAGACAGACAGACAGACAGACAGACAGACAGACAGACAGACAGACAGACAGACAGACAGACAGATAGATAGATAGATAGATAGATAGATAGATAGTGTTTCTTTGGGATCACTCAGAGTTTATGAAGTCTTCCTGCTGCCTGCTGAAAAAGAACAGCAATGGGATCTCCTGTCGCCTTAGCAAACCATATCCCCCAGCATCACTGAACATACAGTTCTCTCTCTCTCTCTCTCTCTCTCTCGTCTCTCTCTCTCTCTCTCTCTCTCCCTCTCTCAAACAGTCAGGCACATGCTGTGTGCACACACACACACACACACACACACACACAGACACACACACACACACACACAACACACACACACACACACACACACACACACACACACACACACACACACACACACACACACACACACACACACACACACACACACACACACACACACACACACACACACACACACACACCTCTGTCTGTCCTCTCTAGACACTGATGATTAATGTGAGGTTGAACCCTGTGTTGCAGAAGGCCCATCACCATTTAAACAGTATCAGTAGAAGCAATGGCCTATATTCAACACAACTGGTTTGAGAGGGAAAGTAACTATTTGATGAAACATCTACATGAGGGTTTTTATTGAATACATTAATGGATTGGTAAGTACGTGTTTGTGAAAGCTTTGCTTGGTGAGACAGAAGTTCGAGTACATGGGCGGCCTCAATGAGCCGTTTCTTCACCCAATGCCATGTTGTGTACCCCCACCTGAATTGCATTGGATTGATACTGTATGTGTAGGGATGCCAAATGGTTGGTAGAAACATACGGATGGGAGCTGTGACATCGTGCCAAGACAAATGACTAAAGAGACATGTGTGAATACAGTAACCGGCTATGTTTTCACGTTCTTCCGTTCTTTCTCCCACCTTCATTGTAGAAAACACATCTTAAATGGAGGACAGGTGCACTACCAAACATGCAAACAACACCAATCATCAGGAGTGATTGAGCCACACACAGTCTGTCTCAAACTGCTCTGACTGGGACCAGATGTATCACCAAATCCTATTTGCAGAGGGTCACTCCATGAGGTATGTAGCTACCGAGCACGCAAGCACGCATGCACCCATGCATGCACGCACGCATGCATGCACGTACGCACACAAAGACCGGAGATACAGAAGAATAGAGTGATGTGCCCCGCGTCCGTCTCCAGAACTGTCAGTTTTCTTAATTAACAGTCATTTCCGTAGCCTTCGCTACCAGCTGTGGGCCTGACCCAATCAGCTACACAGGAGGCACAGAAGAGCTGAGATCAAGAAAAGATGTTACTTCCCAGACCCTGTGTGAAATTGTAGCAGAAAACACACATTGAATTGATTTGATTCTGTTTAGGTGACTGAGAAATTAAACCACATCTAGGTTCTCCTATTGAAATGAAGCTATGATGCTTGTTAACCAAAAAGGTAAACATCTTTAATTCACAAGATTTAATTTTGGACATTAATTCTACCTAGTCTTCTCTCTCACACACACAGAAACGCACACGCACGCACGCACCGCACGCACGCACGCACGCACGCAACGCACGCACGCACGCGACGCACGCACGCACGCACGCACGCACGCACGCACACACACGCACGCACACACACACACACACGCACAGTCGCACAACACACACCAAAGCAGAAGATTAAAGCTTTATAATACACACACACACACACTCTTCTACCTATTCTTCTCCTGGTTAAAACATAAATTGTATGGTTTAGAGATTAAGGTAACAGATATTGTAGTAACCTGCTGTAGTTTCACACCAAAAATATTTTTCTGACAATAATTTCATAGCCCCCCCACCCCCACCCCATACAAAAAGCATATCCTGAGAAGACTTTTTTTTTTTTTAAAGGAAAGTCATATTCGCCAAAAGTGCAGATTAGATAAATTAATAAGTAATTTTATTATTTTAAAATGATATATGAATCAACATAATCTATTTTCATCTCTCTTCTGTCTGTCTCTCTCTGTCTCTCTCTCTCTTGGACATTTATCTAAATAGATGCTCTCTAATTAATGTGTGTGGCGGCCTTATTATTCTTTGAGGGTGATCTTTTCTGTGATGAAAAGGCAAAGAAGGTCAATTTTAACAGAGACCCAGGGGAAAGAACAGGACGAGTAGTGACTACATCAAAGTGTGTGCACACGTGCGTGCGTGTGTATGTATGTGTGTGTGTGTGTGTGTGTGTGTGTGTGTGTGTGTGTGTGTGTGCGTGTGCGTGCGTGTGCGTGTGTGCGTGTGCGCGTGCGCGCGTGTGTGTGTGTTGCGCGCGTGTGTGTGTGTGCGTGTGTGTGTGTGTGTGTGTGTGTGTGTGCTCTCATCCTGCGACACATTGTGTTGTTGTGAGCTTGTAGATCTGCTATTTTCGGTGTACACCACCTAGTGCAACAAAGTATAACAAGCCCCTTAACCTGTTGAAAGAAAAACAATAGGAGACTTTCATCTGGCTCGTTCTATTGCCTGCTATTTTCATCTGATTTATTTCAGAAGAGCCACGGCTGAATTTTACTTGGATGGAAAACAGAATAATAAAAACTGGGGGAGTAACCATAAACTTGATAGATAGGTAGATAATAGGTAATTGAATTTTGTGCTTCATATATTACCA
>NC_137605.1:41781601-41783961 GCF_963280865.1 Gymnoscopelus braueri | reverse complement strand
TTCTGACAGTTAATTTTCATCACCACTTATATATTTTCCTCTCCGGTGATTTTGAGAGGAAATCATGCCTTAGTAATGCAATGTTAAAGTGTGTGCAATGATAAAGTGTGTGTGTGTGTGTGTGTGTGTGTGTGTGTGTGTGTGTGTGTGTGTGTTGTGTGTGTGTGTGTGTGTGTGTGTGTGTGTGTGTGTGTGTGTGTGTGTGTGTGTGTGTGTGTGTGTGTGTGTGTGTGTGTGTGTGTGTGTGTGTGTGTGTGTGTGTGTGTGAGAGAGAGAGAGAGAGAGAGAGAGAGAGAGAGAGAGAGAAAGACAGACAGACAGAGAGAGAGACTGCGAGTGTGAGTGTGTGTTTTCAATATCCACAAATTGAAGATGTGAAGAGGCAGATATTCTCATAACAAATAAACGGTGGGAAAAATACAGAGCTGCCTAGCATTAATGGACTGAGAGAGTTAGCAAAATAAATCTGCAATGCTTTGTTTGTTTACAGATCATCCATTCAAATTTCCTCTGACATGATTTTTATGAGTTATATAATTTGAGCTGGAACATAGCATTAACGTCATAACTATCAAAAGGTTGGCGTAGCTTGCATTAAGCAAAACGAGGGATGATATTAGAGCCCTTTTCTGCCACGATTAGATGGAATGCACTTGGGACATCATAGGCTAATATGTAAATGATCAATGAATCCTCTTCACATTTGGTTACGTTTGTACACTCTCAGTTAAATCACCACGGAGGATTTTACAGTGCACAAAGCGAAACAAAAAGGGGACATGTGGGTTGGAGCTGGTTTCACCCCCAAACAATTTGTACTGTAGCCAAAGGTTGCTTTGATACTGCTTTTAGCTTCACTTGATCCTTTGGAAACAAAAACAAAAAAGAGAGAAAAGATTTCACCATCACCATGGAAACACCAATAGCAAGAAAAGAATAGTCTCAAAGAAAAGTTTGAAACCAAAAATCCCAGGCTGAAATAATGACACTGTAGCAGCAGCCCTTTCTTTTGATTATTGTCACATACAAAGCCCAAGATAAAAAAATAAAAAACTTGCTTTGGGGAAAGAGAGATACTTTAAATTATTAAACGTGTATAAGGGACAAAAAAACAGTATGCTCTATAAAATGAAGCCAGCCATAAGTACCACCATTTTCCCCACTGAATAGTTTCACAGGCAAACAACTCATATTATGCTTCAAACTGTAATAAACCACTATCTTTTCAGCATCGTCTTTATGCATTATTCACTTACAGTTGCCAAGAGGAGACTCTAGAGGATGGTTAAAACCCCACTACAATATTTATGTGGCACGCATGGATGCCACACACACACACACACACACACGCGCGTGCGCACGCGTGGCCATGCAAGCGCGCGCACACACATGGGGCGCATACACACATGCGTCAAAGATACATAGAGAAAGAGAAGGGAGAGACAGAGTTTTGCCAAACTTGAAACTCTAAGCAGGAATCCATGGCTACATACATCTCCATGGATTAGCAACACAAACCTCATGATACCGACTGTGTTTCAGCCCCACAAGAGACTTTCATTGTCTGTGTGTGTGCTGGATACCTGTTGGCAAGGGTACCATTACACGTATGCTTTGTTTAGGATTACTGCCTCTCACATCGTTCGTTTGCTTCCTGCCTGCCTCTGGCCCACATAGATTGTTTATGTCTGTTCCAGGATCCAGGCCAGCGATGAAGGCTAGTTCAACTTCTTTCACTTGGGACTTCTATAATAGGAGCATTCTGAGAGATGATCCATTTGAAAACGGGAGATAGAAAACACGTTCCTTAGAGATGCTAAATATATTTCTGAAGAGGCTCGGAAAAAACATGTTTGATTAAAAGACCGGCGCCCATATGTAGTGCATCAAACTTCACGAAGTAGCTGTAGTGCGTTAGGTGAGGTGGTGGTGATGATGATGATGATGATGATGATACAGTGCTATGCAGTGTGAAAATGTATGTGTGTATTTCGTCGGATCATGGCAACGATCTCGGAAAAAGAGAAATCTCACCATCAGATTCGGACACTGTATTGATCTGAGTGCACCACGGTCTATTCTATGGATTTCTCCTTTTCCTTCTCCTCCTCCTCCCATACACCATAACCGAAAAGGACAAGTGGATGTATGTTCTTCCAATCAGTCCAGGTCCTCCAAATGAATAGTATCTTAACCACTTGAAGACTAGCATCCCTATTCTGGGCACATGATGACTCATAATAGACAGACATTTGGTGACTATAGGCAAACATTCGGAGACAATAGCCGAGATCTACAATCTTGCAACGCAACGCAATGCGTTGTGAGCTTGTAGATATTCTATATTTGGCGAAGGGATT
>NC_137605.1:41766601-41779101 GCF_963280865.1 Gymnoscopelus braueri | reverse complement strand
CATGTGCTCTCCAGTTTTATATCATCTCTACCGTCTTCCTACATCCCTACCTCATTCACGTTCATTATCTACCTCTCCATTTTCCTCTCTATCTGGGGAATGTGATGACAATGTTTTGGGGTTGTTCGCAAGAATGAAATGGCACGGGGCAATGGGGTAAGAAACATAATAAAGGATGCTGAGAGTTAATTCCTTGTGTCAGTTATGTTACTTTCACCTATTAATCAAAGGTTGCAAATCTGAAATGTCTGATTTTTTGCTGGCCCGCACACGCTTTGTGAGTCCTTTGCAAGAGGAAGTAAGAAATTGGCACCAGCCCCAAAATTAACATATTTGCGATGAAAGAGTATTTTAGGGGCACGGTGGCGCAGTTGGTAGCGCTGTCGCCTCACAGCTAGAAGGTCCTGTGTTCGGGGACTCTGTGGGTGTTGGGGGCGTGTCCTCTCCTCCGTGTCATCAGCGCCCATACCCTACGTGGGGTTGGCAAAAGGGCCTACTCTGTGTGGAGTTTGCATGTTCTCCCCATGTCCCCTAGGGTAGTTAATACCCTCACAAAAACATGTAGTAATCCTGGTCGCAATACTGCCTCCCCCATGACAGCCGGGGCGGCCTGATGGAGGGGAAGGGAACTGGTTGGAATAACGTGTTCCTTCCACACGCTACGTCCTACCTGGGAAACTCCCCCCTGTCAGATGACAAGAAGGTCAGTTGGCGCTCATGCATTGAAGGAGGCATGAGCTCGGCCCTGGGCTCTCTAGGCTGTTAGGGGGAGTGTAGCGCCCAGGATCACTTAGAATAATGGCACCGGGTGAAAAAAAGGGTTACAAAATCGTGGGATAAAATATTAAGAAAAAAAAAAGAAAGAGTATTTTATTGGTGGGGCTGCCCATTAGTCTGACGGACTATTATTCCGATAGTCCAATAGTCTGACAAATATTAGGTTAGTGTGAGTTTAGGGGTTGGGTTAAGGTCAGGGTTAAGGCAGCTCTCCACCGCATCGATATCGGCCTGACTCAGCACCTTTTGGAAAGCGTCTCCTGCCGACAACCTGCCTACAACCTGCCGACAACCTGTTGTAGATAGCACCGTGTCGTCAGGTCGGGACTTCTAGTCGAACGTAGATGGACGACTGAGCAGGTTCGGTCGTGTCCCGACCGGTAGAGCCGTCGATAGCCGTGGGGTAGTGAAGTGAATCAAAGCACGAGTAGAGAAACGGTTGTTGCCCCTTCCCTAGCCCCTGTAATCAGTGTTGCCATGTCGGCTTATTATAAGCGACCTTGGGCTTCTTTTTCTGTAAAATTGCTTGTAAAAATTGGTAATTGCGGGTTGAGTTTTTTTGGGCTCGTTTCTAAAGTGTAGATGCTTATTTAGGCTTGCTTCCAAATGTTTTAATTATTATTTAAACCAGTGATTCTGAAATATTTTCATGAAAATGTTTTGTGCATTTATGTTAGAATGTTTCAAAAATATTCTAAATATTCCATATTTTATTGCAAGAGTTTTTGAAAATAGCAGAGCTTGTAGATCTGTTATTTTCAAATAGCCGATGCATATAGGTTTAAAGTGTTCATGTGGCCTAAGTTGCCTGTAAAAAGTAGTCCTCATTAACGTCAGCCGACAGTTTGTGCTGAGCTAAATGCCAACTTTTGCCAATAAAAGGCACAAGTACTGACAGATACAAAGATCCCATGATCTCCTGGTGAATATATATATATATATATATATATATATATATATATAAACTGGAGCCTTTATGGTACCTGCATTCAGTATACAGTAGTAAATATTAAAACCAGTGTAAAAAACACACTATTGTCCCAGAGATCAGGTCTGGATGAAGCGCTCCACACGCACGCATTCATTCTCCTTTCACTGTCGCTCAATTCATGTTGAACACAAGAGCGCAAGAAGAAACCCTGCCCCCTCTCTGCTCCTCCCTTCCTCTTCCTTCCCTTCTCCTCCTCCTCCCTCTCCTAGGCTCCTTCCAGTCATCATGTGTCCGTTTATCCGTGATGAGATCAGACAGGTATGGCTACTCCCACGCTGGATACATCTTGATACATGGCCGGCTCTGCGCCGCGTAAAACCTCCAAGGTCTTTGTTGCTCCGCTCACATTGTGCAGATCAATCTCCCTGGCTGGTTCCCAAGGGGGGGCGCGGGGGGGGGGGCTTACAGCTGAGACACCACTGTCCCACTGCAGCAGAGAGAGAGAAAGAGAGAGAGAGAGAGAGAGAGATGGAGAGAGAGAAAATGAAAGGGTGAGAAAAAGAAGGGGAGGAGAGCAAAGAGAGCGAGAAGGGGGGGGGCTGATGCATTAAGTCTTTTCTTCATGATAAGGACCTGTCTCTGAGAGAAAGGGAGAGAGGCTCTCTGGGAGGAGGAGAATCGGATTTGATCCCCCCTTTCTCTCCTTCCTCCTCTTCTCCTCTATCCTACCTTCTCGCTCTCTTTCTCTCTTTTTCTTCTTTTGCTTGTCCTTCTTCTTCTTCTTCTTCCTTCTTTTGTGCTGTTCCTCCACTCACTGTAATCCAACGTGACACAGTTACAGATGGTCTATCAATGCCACAGCCTATGAGATCCCTGGTGAGGGGCCTGTAGGGGCCTTGTAGGCTGTCCGGTACACGGCCTGCCTGCATGTGTGTATGTACTGTGCATTTATTGAGCATGTGTGTGTGTGTATTTGCACATGTGTGTGTGTATTTGTGTGTTTGTGCATGTGTGTGTGCGTGTGCGTCTGTGTGCGTGTGTGTGTGTGTGTATGCGTGCGCACGCGCGCGTGTGCGTGCGTTTGTGTGTGTGTGTGTGTGTGTGTTTTTTTGTTGGTTTGTTTGTGTGTGTGTGAGAACATGCGTGTGAGCATTCGTGTGAGAGCGCGCGTGCGAGCATGTGTGTGTGTGCGGTCGGCGCACACGCGTGAGTGTGTGCGCGTGTGTTTGTTTGTGGATCATACCTTATTCCTCTGCTCATCTGGGACCAACCGGTAAGACCATCACATCAAACAGCTTTGATGTCTGTAGCAGGAGGGATATAGTATGTGATGTATAGATATACACTATAAGACTACCAGGTACCACAAGTCTTCTGTCCAGGGATTTGGCCTTGACACAATGGATGTCTTGGGAGGCAGGAGAAGAGAGAGAGCGAGCGAGCGGGCTGACACTTTGACGGATGGATGTGGAGAGGTGTGTCGGCGAGGAAGGGGTCTCCTGTGCCATCTCACCATGGTAATGGCATCCCACAGGAAAGGCCTTTGAGTATAATCCGTCTTATCCTATGTGCATCCATTTCAATTCTCAGATCACGTCTTTATGTACCTGGATTAGTTCAGGATCACAGTCTGTCATGATGGCAAAAGATGGTTCTGTCTCATTTTAATCAAGCAGACGCACATACAGTACATAACATCATGGAGTTATTAGATGAAGCCAAGATCTTTAAGATTTATGTCTCTCCCCAATGGAGATAGGTAATTGCAATTTGTAATGATGTCCAAACTACAATAATTATGGAAGCGCATAAAATAAATACAAATTCTCATGAAAACAATCACTGGATTGTAGCTTTAATGGCTGTCTTAAGTGGGATTTGATTCACAGATGAATATTTGGTTTCTGATTAATATTTTCAGGAGAGGAGTAAATCCTTGGAATTGCATTGTGTTTTGGCAGGTGGTAGACGTGATATTACAGTAAATAAACATGCTGTCACTGATGTAATTAAACTTGGGGCCAAGAATTCTAAGTACAATGCATGTACTAGACATGAGAATAGATCTCATCGGGCTGTCTCTCTGGAGCCAGGGAGAGATATCAGTGTGATGTTGTGGAGAAGGGCCTCCAAGGATACCAGGTGCCGGCCATCGGGCCCTAGAGGCTCCTGAGAATCTAATCTAAGATACAGGGAGCTGTTAATCAGTTCCCATTAGCTGTTTCGATACTGTAACATAAAACACCAGGAAGATATCAGGAACATCCTGACATCCTTGTTGTTTAATGACAACAAGCTGTTCACCAAATCACATCTGTCACTCTTGGGCACCTGCTGGGTCCATTTGTTGTAGATAAACCCTTGAATCCAGGTCATTCACATCATAACCCATTCAATCCGGGAACATATCTGTGTCATTTTAGATTTGAGCTATAACCATTATTTTATACTTTGGCTATTCAAAAATAGCAGATATGCTAGCTCATGAGCTTGTAGATCTGCATTTTTTTCAATAAAAAAGTTAAAAAACGTTTTTTAACTCAAATCTTTGCTTCTGGGGGTCTCTGGAACACAATATTTTGAGATTAGGGTCTGCGACCAAATACATATAATTTTGGGGGTCCTTGACATGAAAAAGTTTGAGCACCACTGAACATACGGTTTTCAGAAAACTGTTAAGATTTAGAAGACATTTGTAGATGCGTTCCCGGACCGAATGGGATAAAGTACAATGACTACATGCTGAATCATGAGAAACCATATACATGCTGGCAATAGTAGTAATAATAGTGGTAGTGACACAGTATAGGAGATAGAGAGGGAAAAAGCCAACAAAGTTATGAAACAAGCTGTGAACCAGACTCAAACCTATGATGTCATGATGTTTAGTCATGTGATCCACCAAGACCCCATGCCTATGTGAAATTTGTATTTCACATAGGCATGGGGTCTTGGTGGATCACAAAAACATACCCAAAGCAAAGCAAAAAATGAAAGGGGAAGATGTTTACACTTTTTCATGTGACAAGTGGAAGGACTACAGTAGGTTCTTTAAATACTGTCACTTTTAACAGGTACAATGCTTTCTAGACAGTATCTTCAACACAGTGTTTGTCACACGCACGCACGCACGCACGCACGCACGCACGCACGCACGCACGCACGCACGCACGCACGCACGCACGCACGCACGCACGCACGCACGCACGCACGCACGCACGCACGCACGCAAGCACGCACACACAGTGTGCATGGTTTAGGTAAAAGGTAAAACCTCTCACAGGGGAGGTGAGATTGACTCTACAAATGGGGAGAGGAAGATAATGAGAAAGGGAGAGAACGACAGAGAGAGAGAGCAAGGTAGAGGGTGAAAAAGGAGATTGTTCACTGACACAGTGATATGATGTGTGCTTTTTTAAAAGAGAGAGAGAGAGCGAGAGAGAGAGAGAGAGAGAGAGAGAGAGAGAGAGAGAGAGAGAGCGTGCATGATCGCATGTGTAATGTGTTTCTATGTGTGTGTGTGTGTGAGGCACAGGGCGTTGTCTGACGAGCAGGGCCCCTGTTGTCGACCGCCGTCGTCTCCCAGAATCCTATTAGGAGCGAGTCACACTTGGGTGGCACATTCATCATGGGCCCTGCACATTCAAATTGCTGTTATGAATATAATTAGAGAGGAGCACAGAGGAGACATTCGGGGCACACTCGCACACTCTCGCAGTCATATGTGAGTGCACAAACACATATGTGCCGAGTACATGTATTTGCGTGCGTACGTACAAACATGATCGCCCCGCACGTGCACGTTTGAACCCACGCATATAGAGCCGAGACGACAGGCCTTTGCGAACACACGAGATACGCACGCGCACGCGCGCACACACACACACACACACACACACACACACACACACACACACACACACACACACACACACACACACACACACACACACACACACACACACACACACACTCCTAGCCTGATGCGTAGACACTTAATTTTCACCCTGGTGTTCAGTTTGCCTCCATCTACCACTTCAAGTACAGGCCAGCCAGCTCTCTTGCGACAAACCCTGCTTGACTTTGACTGGCTTCATTCAGTTCAGATCAGATCAGATCGAGCTGCCCTCTCACTTTCACATTCTGTGTAACTGCAGCAAAAAAAACATGCAAAACTCTCTGTATTGTACAAGACTTTTGGTATCATAAAAAATCACTGAGACAGTAAGGTACTTGTTAATTTTGTTGACTAAGACTATAAGACTAAAAGACTAAAAGACTAAGATTTTGTTATTTAGCCGACTAAGACTAGACTAAGACTAAACAATTTCAGAAGGCTAAACTAGGACTAAAACTAAATGGTGTATTATTCAAAAGAAGACTAATTCGGAATTTGCTGTCAAAATGAACACTAGACGTTACTACCAGTTTACTCTTTTGTCTGTCTGTCTGTCTGTCTGTCTGTGTGTCTGTCTGTCTGTCTGTCTGTCTGTCTGTCTGTCTGTCTGTCTGTCTGTCTGTGTATCTGTCTGTCTGTGTGTCTGTCTGTCTGTCTGTCTGTCTGTCTGTCTGTCTGTCTAATAATATAGATCTATCTAAAATCTATCTAATATAAACATTATTATGAGTGTCCATCGGTCTCCATGGTGTTAAATGGTGGGTTTCCAGGGAGGAGCAGACAGTACACACTGAAATCCTGACATTGGACTCTTGGCTGTGTGTACACAGTCAAATCCTCAGTGTTAATTTAACCCTTATGGGTTTGTAAACTCTCTGAGTTACAAATGGATGCATTAAAACTGAGGATTTTACTATGTCCGTGCAGCACACCCACTCGTCTTGCATTTTCAGTTTCCATCCACCTTCAGCTAAAAGGTTAGGCATTGCATTTCATTTCAGACCTTTATTTTTTTCTCTCTCCGCTTTGTTCTGAGCAGTTGTGCTGCAGTTCAAATAGCTGTTTGTGAGTGCTGTGCACCGTAGGCCTTAAAGGGTACTAATGGATCAGGAGTGGATGTTAATGCAAAGCCACAGTGCCAGCATCAAGGGCTCCAGCAGAACGACCATGAAAAATAATATTTTCACAATGTTTTCCCATTTTAGAGAGAGAGAGAGAGAGAGAGAGAGAGAGAGAGAGAGAGAGAGAGAGAGAGAGAGAGAGAGAGAGACAGAGAGCTTACCATGAAATGGTATTTTTATTATATTCCTGGAAAAAACAGAACATGTAACATACATGTGAACCCTGTAATGAGTGGTATACAAACATAATATGTACACCTGAACTACACAGTAATAATACCTTTACCACATGCTCACTGGGACCAAACATACTTCAACAGACTTAATTGGCTGTCAGTTGAAAAGCGCACCTTATGCATCAAGCTGCTTCTCACCTTTAAAATGGTTAAGAATATAGTGCCAAAGTACTTGAGAAACTATTTTGCACTTGTGAGGGAGAGCCACCAGTATTCCTCCAGAGGTAGCACAACCGTTTGTATCCCTATTAAATTCAAAACCCTGGGCGCCCGCTGGCGTAGCTTGACAGCGTGTTGCGGGTTCGACTCCTTATCCCAATGACCTTTGCTGTGTGTCATCAGGATCCCCCCCATCTCTCTCCCCATTTCCTGTCAGCCCACTATCCTATCAATAAAGGCAGAAAAAGCGCAAAAACGTATCTTTAAAAAAAATGTCAAAACCTTGATGGGGAGAAATGCATTTAGATACAGTGCAGCAACACATTGGAAAACGTTGCCCACCTAACTGGAACCAAACCATCTTTAAAGGGGTTTTACAAAAATGGCTACGTTATCTTAGGTACCGGTAGTTTTTAGTGGGTATGCATAGTCTCATGCAGATGGAGTTGTGTAGGTGTGTATATACTGTATGTGCACATACATGTACAGTTCTGCCTTTGATAACAATGTTTAGCTTCTTATGGTTTGTAATGCCCTTTTTTCACTCCCGGTTTCAGTTAGTTAGTAAAATAAATGAGTAATTTAAAATGCGTAAAGGAGCGTAGACTGTTTGCCAGTAAACTGTAATGCTGCATGCTGCTGCCTGATGCCTTTATTGTGTTTTTATCCTCTGTGATATTGTGTCCGCTATATGTTGTGCAAGTGCTGATGTGCTCTTTCCTTTTATCACCAAATAAATCCATTCATTCAATCATTCATTAAATCACCTATATGTTAGACAATGTTCGCACCTGCATTCACACCTTTAGGCTACACAGAGAGGTTACGGAGTCAGCCTGCCTCAGATGGGTTAGCTCATTAAAGCCTTTTATCCACGTTTATGGGCATGACTCTAAATATTTGTGGGTGTCATTTCATTAATGACAAATCCAGAATAAATAAAGCTTTGTTGACAGTAGGGGAATGTTTCCAAACAGGGATGAGTGCCTCGTGTGATTTATTTGACTGAAGCAATGAGCAGCTCCTTCTTGCTGCTGCGGGGAAGGAGGTTTTGTGAATTGATTTAACAGGCATTTATGTACGTCAACACCATGTATAATAGATTATTTCGCAAGCTCTCAGTTTAATCCTCGAAATTGACTATGACCAGAGAGCCTTCACACACAGTAGCCAAGATCACAACACTGTGACACTCGTGAGGGCGCACACACAGCAAAATCCTGACTGTTTAAGTCTGAGAGTGTAAAGAATGGAACAGGATTTTGGAGGGATGGGGACCACGACGTCCAACCATCTGAGGGCAAGGAGCTTCATTTGACCATGTTTGAAATGTCCTCATGAGGCTGACACAGAGTTGTTAATTAACTGTAAGTATCTTGTTTGTGGTGTCACGCTTTCTCTGTCTATGTCTCTCTCTCCCTCAACGGGCGCCGTCTGCTGTGCCACCCTGGCCTGCCTTCATACAAACACACAGACAACACACACACACACGCACGCACGCACACACGCACGCACGGTCGCACGGTCGCACACACACACACACACACACACACACACACACACACACACACACACACGCAACGATATATCATGCACACACATGCACTCACACACAAACACAACCTGACTCCCCCCCTCCTCTCCTCTCCCCTTCACACACTGGCAGGAAGCTAGCCAAGACTCTTGGAGAGCTAGCATGTGTTTACCACCCTCTGAATGCGTGCCACGTCGAGAGAGCTGCCTGCCATCTGAATGCTCTGTAATATCAATAATTGATGCTCTTGAGGAGTAGTAATTAAATTAGTTAATTATGCCGGTAAAATTACATGTAATTATGAGACTGGAGGGTATGTTTAGTAAATTAGTCTCATCCATGCTCACTGTGTGTTTTGCTGCCAAATTTTTTGTTCCTTGATGATTAGGGGATTTTGATACCCTCCCCTTTTTAGTACAAATGGATCATTTACACACATATATCGTGTGATTTGGAATTGGAATGTGTTTTGCTTTTATTTTATTATTATTATTATTATTATTATTATTATTATTATTATTATTATTATTATTATTATTATTATTATTATTATTATTATTATTATTATTATTATTTTACACATAGTGTTGTGATAAGCTTTAATGAAAACTGAAAGGAGTTTCATGGACTGATCAGAGAAGCATGGTTTATGGGAGTACACAAATATGGTCAATTAATATTCAGTATTCACAATGTTGTTGAGATAAATGTTCAGAGCAAACTTGGGCTTTTTTTTGCCGGTGTCATTGTTTTAAAAATGACAAATATGAAACAGAATAAAAAACGTACAGGCTTTTCATAGATACTCGTTTTTGTGTGAAATTTATATTCCAATATACGTACATTGGCAAACATTAAAACATTATCATACTGTGCCACTAGCTACTCATTGGACCATAAAAATACCACCAATTATCTAGCATTTTCATGAGCCTGTAGAGGAAAAATTGAGGAGCATCAGTAACATTTTGTTGTATATTTGAGGGAATATGATTAATGGGTTGCCTATTTCCAACCCTGAAAATAAATAGACAAACACAATTATTATTATTATGTCCACATGCGCACATCCTTATAATTAGTTGCTTTTAACTATTGATCGTGATATAAAATATTCATTATGATGACTTAGTAATGTAATTAGAAAGGCATGAAAGATGACATGATGATGACACCTTATGTGAATGGTAAAATCAGTCAACTTTCAAAGGGACATTTCTCTTGTTTTCAGCATAAAATCGTGTAAAAAAAATCATGTAAAAAAACGACTCTCTGTGCAGAGAAAGGATTCTCTGTCAACAAACCCAGTAAACGGCTGACGGCTGTGGACCAACTCTCTCTTGTTTGAGTTTCTGCTGGTGGAAGGAGGCTTATCTGTGAGCCCTGCCATATTGCTGCATCACATTTCCCCCAAGATCTCATAAACAGCTTGTCGTGCTCCTACTTGTGAAATAGACGGCATATTGTCTAGACCGGGCTGAATGCACAGACAAATAACAAGGCTTAAAAAACATTGTGTACTGTAGTTAATGAGATTAAACTCACTGCCAAGGAAGTTTTCTCCCATTAATTGCCCCCGGATTACACAAGGCGAACAGTTGGACCGCATCATTTCAGAACCACGCACATGCAGTATCCATACAGCCAGGGCACGCTCTCTGGTTTGAACGATGTCTCTGTGTTGTTTTAAAGGGCCTACAGTCGCTTGAACACAATACAGATTAAGCTTCCCCTCGTGTTAAGAAATCCTCTTCACATGGGTGAAATTATTGGTGTAGGAATTTCAAAAGGCTGTGTATAGTGTTTTCTGAGGACCGGGCACACAACAGCATGCATGTACACAGTCACACACACGCAGACAAGTGATTATGTATATCTGCACAAGGGCACATGCACAAAATGTATGTTTTGGCAGAGGCAGGATGATTGGCAGAGCATGCTGTCCACTTGGTTTCCCAATGGCATGGCAAGAGAGCTGTGGATGCTCAGAGTCTAACTGTGCCTCAGGCACGAAGCCTTTAATTCGTGTTTGTAAAGAATCGCAAAGTGCTGCCATCTCTCCAGAGATACACAGGCAAGTTAATTGCATTCTTCCACTTGTTACCGACTCACATGTGTAGTACACACACACACACACAAACACGCGCGCACATACACGTGCACGCGCGCTGCACTCTTTTCCTCTGGGATGATAAACACTTTTAGATTTATTCGGCGAGGAGTATCTTCCCTGACACAGGCAAGTTCACAGAATCAAACAGAGGCTCAGGTCTGAGAGCAGATTCAGCTTGACTGCAGAGAGATCCTGACACACACGCACACGCACACGCACACGCACACGCACACACACACACACACACACACACACACACACACACACACACGCATACACACACACACACACACACACACACACACACACACACACACACACACACACACACACACACACACACACACACACACACACACTCTTCATATGCCGTAGATGCACATGTGACAGCTCAGATATCTGGCTGATTGAGCAATGAGAAACCAACTGACACATAAGTCCTCTCTCTTCTCTTCCCCTCTCATCTCTCTCTATCTCTCTCTATCTCTCACCCTCATCCTGCCACCCCTCAACTCTCTCCCTCTCTCAGATCCTTGCTGACGACCATTTTGGGTGACAGAGATGTGACCTGGCTCATTTGAAGTGGCACCACGGACGAAGCTGGGGGGTTGAGTTTAGGGAGGATAGAGGGATGAAAGAAAGTAAATAAGGTGGAAGGTTAGACTGTGTTGAATACAGAACTGGAGCATCGCACACGCACAGTGCTTAAGCACTTGAACCCCAGCATCCATATTCTGGGGGGAACATTAGCCAAAAATAGCAGATCTGTGAGCTTGCTGTAGATCGGCTATTGTTGGTGAAGAGATTTGCTGTGGTGGGAAAAAAGTGGTCCTCGTACAGACAGAGTCAACTCAGGTCGAGTTTACTATATGTTTATGTGGTTAAATCCCTTCTACCTCTGCGGTACACCAAGAGGAAATCCTGCTTCTTCACATAACGCTTAATGCACTGTTGTTACATTGAGGCTTCAGTTTCAAAACAGGACAAAAGAAAAAAGGCAGCACATTCACAAGGTGGCGGCACGCTTAGAATGGCTACCCCTGCACAGAGATATCATTTATTACGGCATGGCTCTACAGGAGGCTAGCTGTCTATGAGAGTGTCTGTGTGTACCAAGCGAATCTCACAAACCACTAGACCGACCAGCAAAACGTCATTAAACTTTGAATGCACACTGCCAGTAAGCCACAGAAGTACTGCCAATTTTTTTTGTTTTATACCCTACTTTTTGAAATATTTACAGGTAGTCTTCCTACCTTCCAACTAAGGTACGAAAAAAAAAAACAGTGCTCTGGGAATCTTAACGTACTTCATTTATGTTTAAGGTGTTGCATACAGAGGTCTATAATATGCAGCAGGTAATTCTCATTGTATTACCAAATCTAACAGTGCAGTGCAGTGAATAATAACTTTACCTCATCTATCTCTACTGTGGGGTTTACCCAGGGCTGTCACTTTTCCACTGCATATATAGAATCGGCTTTACCCTCCTTTCTTGCTTTTGCATTAGGCCATGGTAAGAGTCAGAATGTGACATTGGCAGGGATGATGTGCGGCATTGCATCAACTCAAAATGCATACAGTAAAGTATGACGTATGATGTCGTTGGACACATGCACTTGCATATAGTAAACATTGTGTGGGTGAAATGACTGGGTATGTTATGGTATACCAGGAGTCACGGCCCAATAATAATACTTACACTGTGTTATGCAGTAGCTCATAGGTGGC
>NC_137605.1:41754101-41761601 GCF_963280865.1 Gymnoscopelus braueri | reverse complement strand
AAACAGAGTAATATTGAACCAAGAAAACTAGACCAGGGAACAAAATAGATACGTAGAAATACACAACCTAGACACACCTAGACATATTTGTGTTCTGTGTGAATGTACTCATGACACAAACAACAGTTTGAGAGATCCAAGCAATACTGAGTCGTGTCAGGTGCTTTGTCAGAGTACCCGTTGTACACGTCTGTCTATTTCCCTTTTGTGATCATATATGGAGATCTCTGTATCTATCTACCTGTGTCCCTTTTATCCCCATATATGGAGATCCCTGATGTAATTAGTAAGCCCATACCCTGTATATTGGCATTCCCATATATGGGCATATTGGTTCGATCGGTAGTTCTGGACATAGATATCCATATATGCCCATATATGGATGGACATATTGGTCGGATCGGCGGTTCTGGGCAACCGCATATCCGAACGGCTCAATGGCGAACACCGGTCGCCCTCAAATCCTTGCCCATGCGCGAGACGAGTTTGAAGTCGGTCTGTCCCATATACGCTATATGCACACATGACCATATGTGGGTATAGCGGTTGGATCTGTAGCTCTGGACAACCGGATCTCCATTATATGCCTATATGGGCATACAGGGTTTGTTTATGGTTATGTCTGAATCATAGTGACATGCCTATATATGGGTGTATCGGGTTTGTTAAGGGTCATGTCTGAGTCATAGTGACATGCCTATATATGGGCGTATCAGGTTTGTTTATGGTTATGTCTGAGTCAGAGTGACGTGGCCGTGGTCAGGATAACGACCCCCATGAGGCTTTCCTATTGCCCAAAGACAAGCAGTCAGTGTCAGGTCTAGAATGAGGGGAACTTGAGAAAATAAAACATCCAAACATTGCCCTCTCAGAAAGAGTTATGAGCTGTGGAATGTGCTAATGTTGCATTCCCTAAAATCATTTAAATTAATGTGCCATGAAATAGGTCATTAATGAGAATGCATGGGCCATACATGGAGACAGACAGATGAGGAAGACGCCACTGAGCCTCACCAGACACTGCCACAGTAATCACTTTAAACCTGCAGGCTGTGAAAATGGAGTTAGATTCCACCACCTTACTACCGTTCTGCTAATGTATCAAGTCATACAGTACATTCACAAAGCAAAGTGTTCAAATATCACAAACGGTGACTTTGAATAGCTGCTGTATAATATTGTCAAGACTATCAATATGTTAGTGCCTACCTATATTTGTTTTGTTTAATTATCTATGCCAGGCTGGAGCGGCCAGGAGGCGGAGATTGTGTGTGTGTGTGTGTGTGTGTGTGTGTGTGTGTGTGTGTGTGTGTGTGTGTGTGTGTGTGTGTGTGTGTGTGTGTGTGTGTGTGTGTGTGTGTGTGTGTGTGTGTGTGGATCATACAATCAAACACCCACACAGACACACACAACGACAGGTAGATACAGAGTTCTCCATATATTGGCATATTGGTCGGAACGGCGTTGCGACGTAGATGTGAGGGAGGGCCACACAGCGTATATACATACATACATACATACATACATACATACATACATACATACATACACATACATACATACATACATACATACATACATACATACATACATACATACATACATACATACATACATACATACATACATACATACATACATACATACACATACATACATACATACATACATACATACATACATACATACATACATACATACATACATACATACATACATACATACATACATACATACATACATACATACATACATACATACATACAATATATAATCCGCTTAATCATGTGGACTTAATCATAAGATTAGTAACCTTCTTTCAAATACTTCATTGTCAGCTGGATAATAGTAACCACTGCTGCATTACACTCTATGGCCTGCATGAGCTGCTTTGACATATTTATTATAGCTTTCCTTCCTCCTGTGTTCAGAGGGGATATTTCCCTGTGTATGAAGCCTGAGGGAATCTTCCAGACATGGACCAAGTGGAAGAACAGAGCAAACCAGTGAGCAAACCCAGTGTTTGTAGTGGCAACACACTCTTGTGGAAATCTTGCATGTATTAGAAAGGCTTTCCATGATTTGCGATTTGATCTCTTACACAGTCCTAAATACCTTCCTGTTTACTGATATATCAGTCATGAATCTTCTTAGCTGGTATTTGCCACAGTGTGGCATGTTAAAGATACCTCAGTCTAGAAATGAAAAGGCTTCCTGGATGTGGTGCACTGGGTTCGGCTGGTCAGCCTGCATAAGTGCAACGTTCCAGGTTCTGATTTCATGCAACCTGTATTATCTCACACCATCTAAACAAAGCTGAAATACCCATTCCTCCCCCCTAAAAAAAGAAGAAACTCATAAGCCTCCAGGAAACATTATGTTTACCTGGTAGCAGAGGCCTCCAGTGTGCCGCTGCAGTCAGCCACTCAGACAGACTCCATGTGATTCTCTACAGTAGTACAGTGAAGCATATTTTTCCCTGGCTGTGCTTTCTGTCTCTGCTCTCTGCCTGTGGAGCCGGCGTTGTAGTTTACCAGTTAAACGGCGTCCTTTTACTGCTGTCCAACCATCCTCGTGGTGAGTAATCACCTTCCCACCTGCACAGGAACTCACTGCATAGAGGGAGTGTGAGTGAGTGTGCGTGTGTGTTTGAGTGCAACGGTACTGTATGTATACTGGCTTGTGTATGCCACCGTGTGTGCGTGTGCGCGAGTGAGTGTGTGTGTGTGTGTGTGTGTGTGTGTGTGTGTGTGTGTGTGTGTGTGTGTGTGTGTGTGTGTGTGTGTGTGTGTGTGTGTGTGTGTGTGTGTGTTGTGTCTGCGTGTGTGTGTGTGTGTGTGTGTGTGTGTGTGTGTGTGTGTGTGTGTGTGTGTATGATTTATGATTACAGAACTGACTACAGGCACAAGGCTAAGCTCTGTTTTTTTCATGCCTCACATGCTGCCTGTTGCCAACTGCGCTCTGCTCATAAACTATAACACCTGACTATTAGGATTCTGGGATATGTTACTGTGTGACAACAGGGACGTGAGCTGCAGACAACTCTCCATGTCTCCATGATGCGCACGCACGCACGCACACACACACACACACACACACACACACACACACACACACACACACACACACACACACACACACACACATACACACACACACACACACACACACACACACACACACACACACACACACACACACACACACACACACACAACACACACGCACGCACACACATGCAAACACTCATACACATACAAACACACATACACACATGTGCGCACACATGCGTGCACACACGCTCGCGCGCACGCGCACACACGCACACAAACACACACACACACACACACACACACACACACACACACACACACACACACACACACACACACACACACACACACACACACACACACACACACACACACACACACACACAGAGCCCACCTGAGCTGAGCAGAGTGTGTCAGTGACAGAGACACACTGCAGTGGTTGTGGCCTGTTTGCAGCCCACCTTGAGTTAAAAGAGGATAAATCTGAACAGCTGTGAACTGCTGCGAGCAGCTGACTGGCTGCTGCTGTGACTGGTAAATAACTGGGCTGCATGGGGGAAATGGAGGGGAAACTGATATGTACACATATGGAAACAAATACACACACGTATGAACACACATGGATGTATGGATGCACGACCACACGCACAGAAAGTGACACACACACACACACCCCCGCACACACACACACACACACACACACACACACACACACACACACACACACACACACACACACACACACACACACACACACACACACACACACACACACACACACACACACACACACACACACACACGCACACACACACAGATGCAGACATACACGAATGGAAATGCGTGTGTAGTGGCAGAAAACCTATGGAGTCGGGAGATCCTACAGTATGTAGAAGAGAAACCTATGCAGGGGTGAGATCCTATGTAAAACTAGAGAAAGAGGATAGGGGTTAGAAGGCCTCTAGAGCAGGATATTGAGTAAAAGTATTTATGCACGAAGAGTAGATGGGGAAACATCTACTCTGAGTTCAGCAAATATTCAGGGTCACTAGGGCAAGGGTCTGAAGTCCATTTCTGGGAAAAGAGAACCATAGAAGGTCCCACAAGAGGGTGATAGCAAGTATACATGTCAAATGTTGTCATGATAAAGAATGTTATCTGACCAATGAACTCTTATTTCACAGAATTAATATCCTGTCAGAGCGAACTCTTACATTCTCGGAAAAGAGGTAATTTACATGGAAGATGTTGTTATGTGCCTGATAGATTGAGAAATAACCAGACATGGATCAGGAAGGAGGGGCCTCGAACGGAGATGAGCTTGTGAGCAGTGCTGCCTGCTGTTGATATGCTATTTGTAACCTTCCGGCATGAAATCAATCTTGATGATTGAATATCCACCTTGATTTTCCATCGATACACCTGGTAAAAAAAAAATCCTAGTCTACAGGTATCCACTTCACGTGTATGAACACACACACTCAATGCACTGTCATACATGCATGTATAGTATTATGACCACACAGACACGCCACACAGGCAAAAATGCACAGACAAAAGTGAAAAGAAAGAGAGAGAAACACACATGTAGAAAGACAGAGAAGGAGGGACAGAAGGAGAGCGAGACGTTAAAAACTAAAGCGGTGCACACACACGCGCACACACACATTCACCAAAGTGGTGAAAAGGCTCTTTTCACCATGCAGTGCTAAATGAGAGTCCTGTGTGTTGACATGACATGTGATGCGGTGTGACAATGCTGTCATCCGAGGTGTTTGAAGACGCACAGCGTCACAGGACAGAACGTGTAAATAAGACACACAACTGTACAAACAATGTGACAATCTTCATCGCCACCATCGTCATCGTCACCACCACCCTCTCCACTGAGAATATCGTCGCTGTAGAAACCATGTATCTCCATATTTCAACTCCTGAAGGGTTTCTTTTTGTGAAAGAATGTCCTACTTTGTCGTGCTACAGTGTCACACAAAAGTAGCAGAAATAGCTGATCTACAATTTTTTTTTAAAGCATTTTTTTAAAGGATAGGACAGAAGGCTGACAGGAAATGGGGAGAGAGATGGGGGGTGACATGCACCGAAGGCCGTTGGGATCGGGACTCGAAGCCGTGACGCGCTGTCAGGCTACTTTAGAGCCTAGGTGCCTGGACCGCAACGCATGCGGTCCAGGCCTTAGATTTTTTTTAAAGTGAAAATTAAAGTGGTGTAAGTCTATCTGCGTATTTTACAAATATTGAACCAATGAAAAGTATTAACAAGAGCTTGTGACTAAATAATGACTACATCGGATCCACTGGAAGTTCGTATTTTTCCTGTTTCCTGAAAAGAAGCCGTTTTGGACATAAGAGGTTTCTGCCCGACAACCACAAGATAAACCATATGTCTATCTGCCACCACCTTTACCTTCATTAACATGCAGACACCAAGTGACGCATACAGCATGGTGTCAAAGCGGTAAAAATAATGCTGTTGTTGAAGTACTATTGTTTTCAATAGCCTCATGTTGTTCATAGACCAGGGTATTGTTGTTGTTCATATACCCATCGTTTAGCGTGACACTGCTGACAAGTGACAAGTTCGCCACAATATATATTTTTCTGACTCGATAACACGTTTGACACAATCTTATTTTGTGGTGCTGCGTGTTACAGATGGCGAGGGATGGTGACAGGGAACACGTCCTCTGTGGAGGGGACTGACTTCCATATTTTATGACAGCTGTGGCATCACTGACACCTTCACTTTGTGAAGTTATACTAGACCAGTGATTCTCAACCTGTGGGCCGAAAACTACCGGTGTGCCGAGAGGGTATTGCAAGTGGGACCCCAAAATATTGCCAAAACACTAATGACATAAAACTACTTAACCCAAATCCTAACATTTTTTTGAAAGAAACCTTATGCTGCTAATCAGTGGTTCACTCTTTCATGTCAAGGACCACCAAAAATGTATGCATTTTGACCACGGAAAAAATATACATTCAAAGATTTGCAAAACAATTCACGATTTAAATTACAAATAACAGATCTACAAGCTCATCGTGATTTGAGACTAGATATTGTTTGGTATTTTAGATATTGTAATATTGTGATATGGTGTAAGCCTTATCTGTTCCTAGTTTTAATCACTTAGGTCTTATTTTATATATTAAAACATTTTCAAAAAGAAAAGAAAAACATATCTATATTATGGTCACAAATACAATGCTATGGTCACAATATTGATATTGAGGTATTTTCTCAAAATATTGTGAGATTTTATTCCGTCCACATCGCCCAGCCCTAGCTTACATAAATGCTAGGAAAGATGATGAAAATGCTTAATTAACCACTGACCAATGCTGGAATGAGATATATGTCCTCATAACAAGGCTTGTACTAAAATCATAATATGAAGAAAAATGTAGAGGTGCAGTTGCTATTTAATCCAGATACCGGTATATGATTTCCCATTATGAGTATTATTAGACACATAAATCATTTTTTTTTCCTTTTTTCTTTCCCTAGCATACTGTGTGCAGTCTGTGCACCAAAGGAAGTGAAAGCAAATATCACATCAGTTTGCTATTCAGCACAGATCCTGGAATGTCATCATGCTCCTTGTGCAATAAGAGCCATTATGCGTGCTAATAACCACATAAATCATACATTTGTTTGTAACGTGCGGGTGGAAATAGTGCGAGCAAAACCGCCTCATTGTTCGGGAACCTTTAACGCCTCTAATTACATGGAGCTATCACACGTGCATTGTTGCCGCAGCCACGGCAGAGGAGGCGTTTGGGAGAGAGGAGGGCTGAAATGCAAAGGATTACCTCAAACTGTTGCAAATCTTTTTCAGGGATTAGCCAGGCTTAAAGTCAGGAGAAAACCCAAGGGTGTCGTCTACTGGTCTCTGAGTGTGAGGCTGTGATGTCTGCGTATACTTTAGAGAAGCCGCACAGGCACTGGCAGATAAACACACACACACGCGCGCGCCGCGCGCACACACACACACACACACACACACACACACACACACACACACACACACACACACACACACACACACACACACACACACACACACACACACACACACACACACATACACACACACACACACACACACACACACACACACATACACACACAATGGCAAACACATACGGTACGACTTGCAGCCCAAACATTGCACTGTCAGGGGCAATTTTTGGAAGAGAAAACTAAAGCCTGCACCCGCATACAAACACAGACACTCATGGTGATGTGACCTGGTAGTGCATGTGTGATTGTCACTGTGTGTTCGTCTGCAAAACACACACGCACACGTACGTACGCACGCACGCACGCACGCACACACACACGCACACACACACACACACACAAACGCACACGCGTGTGTGTGTGCCCGTCCTGCTGTTATTGAGGTGTGAATTGTCTCTGGTCT
>NC_137605.1:41731601-41749101 GCF_963280865.1 Gymnoscopelus braueri | reverse complement strand
AGTACATTATGGTACGGTATGGTATGATACAGTATGGTACGATATGGTATGGTATGGTACAACTGTGTTTGTATCAAATCACAGTTTGCTGTTCCCCAACAGCTCCCCTCTGTAGTGTGTGTTCCTCCAAAAGCCCTGAGAATATGCTAATAACGTTAGTGTGTTAATAATTGATGGTCATATAAGAACCCGGCTCTGCTTTGCTGATTCGGCAGTATTAGTGAAGGCGGCCAGCCACAGTAAATGATTTATCATGGCCAATATTCTTCCTGGAGGGATTTTGAATTTCTAATAAGGAAATATTCCTCCTGTGCCGCTGTGTATTTATCAAACAGTAAGCTGTTTTCTGATAGGCCCGGCAGGTCTCTTGGTTTCAACTGTGCAGACGATATAAGGTTAGAGCCACGGCTCACTCAATACTTTTGCCACTCAATTTCCCTTAAAACTAATTACCTGTGTTCCCCTTTGCATGTTGTTACCAACATGAACCATTTACCAGCTGCTGGATGCTATAGCTTCAAAACTGAGAATAAAATGTTCAATTCAATTTTGCGTTGAATATTTTCCTGCAAGTCCATTACTATACGCTTCCTGAACTTTTGTTATTACTTTGTTATCCATTATCCCAGATATCCAGAGACTAAACTAACAGATAATATGTTGCCAGAAATGTGAGCATGTGAAAAAGAATGAGCTAGCTAATGATTCAAGGGGACCCGGTCTTCAAGCTGAGAAAGTGGGCAATGTGCTGTTGGCTTGCTGTTATTGGCTGTTGGCTCTCCATTTCTCATCAGTGAACACAGTACAAAAGCTGTGTGTGTGTGTGTGTGTGTGTGTGTGTGTGTGTGTGTGTGTGTGTGTGTGTGTGTGTGTGTGTGTGTGTGTGTGTGTGTGTGTGTGTGTGTGTGTGTGCACACACGCACACGAGAGAGAGAGAGAGAGAGAGAGAGAGAGAGAGAGAGAGAGAGAGAGAGAGAGAGAGAGAGCTCTGAGGACAGGTTCTCCATTTCTCATTCCGTCAAGGCAGAACAGCATGCAGGTGTGTGGTGGAATGTGTGTATTTAGCACTATTAAGTAACGCCTTGGGTCGGCTGTGTTTGTTCACGAGGGAGGGAGGAAATTAGAGAGGGAGAGCTGGAACACAATGATAGATACAGTCACACTCTACAGAGTTCTCAGAGTCATCATTTTCGCATTGCCCGCCTCTGCGCCCACGCCGTACTGTATATTTCCGATAAGCTTGTTTGCACAGAGAACAATGGCTTCTCGCGTGATATTTAATGATCGGGGAAAAAAACGTTTGGTCAACTGGAGCTCTCAAAGTGGCTCCTCTGTATTGTTCCATCTTTAAAGAACTGTCGTGTTTGCCAAAGGAGAAGTCTTGAGGCACCTTTTGACTCTTAAAGACTTGGCACTCGCCCTGTAGTCTCGTTATGAGCACATAGCACAGCTAGAGACACTGTGTTGTATTGACTCCTAGATTAACTGTAAACGTGTGCGGGTGAGAATAAAGCCGGCTCCAAAAGACATTTTGAATCCCTCGAAAACGTGACTGCATGATGGCTTGTGCAATGACTGGTCTCTGACGCCTTGACCCATGCCCAGTACAGTGAATAGATCGATCAAGAGCATAAGCTCCACCCATCTGTTCAGTCAGCCATCATGCATCATATCATAACAGCAGTCATTCAAAGGATTTCACTTACATATATCGTTAACCATTTTTATTTCCTGGTCCTAGCTGGGGTCGAACCTGCTTTGCTAGCTCACCCTGAACCTCCCCCAGCTTATAATAAATAACAGAGACAGTACAGTTCACAAGGTTTACTCTGCACTGTTCATTAAAACACAGCTGTGTTACAGTAGTGGGTAATTCAACACTACATACTGTAGCCTACACTCATTTCCACATTCCCATCTCTCACATTACAACACACATAAATAAGCAGGGTCACACCCCAGACCACACACACACACACACACACAGACGCACACGCACACACACACGCGCACACACACACACACACACACACACACACACACACACACACACACACACACACACACACACACACACACACACACACACACACACACACACACACACAAGCACCTACAAACATCAGCTTACTCCACCCACTATTGTCAACTAAAAATACACACACAACACATACACTTTGAAGTATCCATAAGTATCTACGTATATAAGGACACAATGTGCCAACCAAACCACAAATCCATCAACGTCGTTGTGAAAATGTATGTACTGTACACACACATACACATACTGTACACACACACACACGCAAAGACACGTGCGTACGCACATGCGTGCGTGCACCCACACGCACACACGCGCACACACACACTCACACACACACACACACACACACACACACACACACACACACACACACACACACACACACACACACACACACACACACACACACACACACAGGTGTGTGACCAAGGTTACAGAGTCATGCCGGGCCCTCCCTCCATTCACACCTGTTCATCTCATCCTGACCGCACCCCAACCTGCCCCATCTCAGCACCACTCTGCCCATTGACTGACAGGAGCCCCATCTGTAACCTCTAAAGGTCATAATGCTACATGGGCAACTTTTTGCACTAATTCAAGTGGGTCATATTGCCTTTTCGGCGATAGAGACATGATAAATTATGGTGGATATTACTGTTACGGTTTGTTTCGTTAATTCAGGTGTTGGAAAAATTATAATATTGCCCATGTATTATAATGGTCCTGGACTGGCTAAAATATTCATGTCCAACAGATACACATAAAACAAATTCACACCCAAATTCACTTAAGGCATAAACCAATAAGCAGAGACCTTTACAGCTTATTAGCAATTCGATGTCCATACCAGGCATTATTCTAAAGTGCTCCAATACAAGAGGCCCCACTTAATCCTATGGCGTTACAAATGGTATTATTGAAGTGCGCGTGGGTGCATCAATATTCACGTCTCAAGGGAATATAGGTTTCAGCACTGCCTAATGAAATGTAACAATAGCTTTTGCCAAAATATGCAAATACCCACTGTTTCCCCATTCGGATTATGTTATTCATATCCAATAACCTGCTATCTGCAGCATGCATAATGTGCAAAACTCTGTCCTACTATATGTCCTGTGGGTATGATATAGGAGGAGGTGTCATGAATGTGAATGCAAATACAAAGCGTGCTGTATAAACAAAGCCGGGATTATGAATGGAGGAAAATAAACCTTGTATGGAATAAAACAGGGGCCATTTTACTTGTCCTGAAACGAAACTGCAGTCACAAGGCCCTTGTTTAAACCTAGACTTCACATTGACTGTTTTCATATGTTTTCAGGTTTACAGTTAATAATAAAATGTGAAGTCTGCAGTGAAGTCTGCAGTGATGATACTACCTCGATAATTGTTCAAAAAGGTTAAATAAAGGCAGAAATAGGTTAATAACAGCTGCAGAAGAATCAGTTTCTTATCTGCAAAGTGAATCTGGCCAGGCAGCCCGAAAACTCATTACTAAGGGATATCACTATGGGGGCCATTTTAGTTCACTAAAACTAAATTAAACAAATACATCTGCACTAGAACCAGTTTATTTGTAGTGAGAGGAATGGTTATTTCCCATCCATATCCCATCAAAAGTGCAGATACTGTGTGGTATTTTCCAGGCTTGGCCAAAGGGAAGTGCTGGGAGATGTTGTGGACCAGAGTGTGGGAGAGGGCACTTTGGTTTAAAAGCCCGGTCACACCACTGCATGCGGTGCAAAAATGTGAACCCATTCAAATTCAAGGAAAACGGGAAGATGGCCCATTGGCTACATTTCAAACTGTTTTTTTTTCTCCAAACATTATGCAAAAACACTCCTGGATCTGTTTTCCTTTTTACACCATACAAAGGTTTCACAGCCAGTGTGGAAAGCCGTCTTAAAGGAAACGATAAGTCAAGAAACACTTGCGTAGAGTGTAAAAACTAGTGGGTGGTGGGCATCACTTCCTGTCGATTTGATCAGGTATCAGGGATCAAATCGACAGGAAGTGATGCCCACCACCCACTAGGAAACTTGTGGATAGGGGGATATAGTTTGCGCAACAGATGGTGCCCCCTATGGAGCAGCAGTGAAAGTGCTTCTGGAGGTGCGCTGTATAGAGGCCCCTCAACATGCAGTTCTAATTAGGGGATAATTGGCTGTTGCATTCATGATATATGCCTGTTTTTGTAAGAAATAGGCCCTGGCCACACATCTTTGAAGGCAATTACAGGCATGGAGTATCAAAACTCAGTTTGATGGTACATGACTCATGAGACCATTTGTACCTAATTTGGCATTTTTTTGTCAAATTGACCCTTCCTGCAATTCTATGAATCCAATCCTAGCCAATTGGAGTGGAACTAGACAGGTGCCCCTTGGGTACCGGGCCTACTCGGGAACGATGTAAGTTAGGAATGCATGGCCCACCTTACTATGCAATATCCATTATACCCATTGTCAAAGTACCCGTTGTCAAAGTACCCGTTGTCAAAGTACCCTTGTAACCTTCTGTCTGTCTGTGTCACTTTTGTGCCCATATATGGAGATTCCTGTTGTTATCAGTATATGCCCATATATGGGCATATCGGGGGATCGGCAGTTCTGTAAAGTCCTTGTGCAGTGGTAAATGCCTGTGGAAAATGTGTGGAGAATGTCTGAAGAGTGCAAACTGACTAAGTAATAATCAAATGGCAGGTGTGGGGAATTCGACAGGTGTGGGGAATTTGCCAAATGAAGCTTAGGCTGTAGTTTCCATGGCAATCAATTGGCTCATTTGGTACAAGGCCAGAGCCTTTTCTGGTGGTTCTGGACAACCGCCTATTCGACCGACTCGAAATCAAATGATGTGGAAATGGGCATGGCCTATATCAGGAGTTGCGTCATAATCAGGGGTCATCAACATGTCCGTACACGGACAAATGTGTCCGTGGCTAGACTGTTTTTGATCTAGACAGATCAAAAACAGATCTGTTCTGAAGGATCTATTTGCATCAAAAGCAGAGGAGGGCAGAAACCTTTTCAACAAGTAAATCTTGTGTCTCATCAAGATGTCACCGTAATGGAAACCACAACTATCGAAGCTCCTTATCAAACCAAAAAATTGTTTTGGTTTGGTAAGGTAGATCTCCTCCTGATCTCAAGTAACACTGTCCTCTGAAAAGACAGCAATCTCTATAATAACCATATGACACGCACCAACTCAGCTCTGCCTCTGCACCTAAATGGCCCTTTGCTCATGTAAAGTGCGATGGAAGCACTAACTGTACTGATATGACCCAATTATTGAAATCCCAAATACGGAAAAGACTTTCACCATGCCACATTTAATGCCTGTCTTAGCCACCTGGCAGTCTTAAGGTTTTCTTCAGAATATGTAACCTCTTTAACGCCTGGCATCCCCATTTTGGGCATGTCTATAGGCTAAGTAAATAAATAAATTATTAGAACAATTTCTGAAATGTTTTGAAAATACCGTATCTACAAGCTCTCAACATGTCATGATGTAATGTGTTGTGAGCTTGTAGATTGGCTTAAAAAAAAACAAAAAAAAAAAACATACATTTCAGTGGTTAATGCAGAAATACTATCATTGTAAAATGTGTGGCATAGACACTATGGCATATTAGGAGTTCATTATGTATGTTGTTCTGGTAAAAATTATTGATAACTTATTTTGTATGTCTGTAGAAGAAAAAAAAGATGAAAATGTCCATCACAAGCTGGCATGGTGATGACCCCTGGTCATAATCCAAGGTGATTGTACAACCTGCTGCGGTTCAAGAGTTATAGGCCAAAACCTAAAGCGGCCTGTTATAGCGCCACCATGAGGCCAATTTGGCCTACTGGGAGTGTGCATACAAAGTTTTATGCTGATCAGTCCAGCTGTGTCCAGACAAACATATACACGGACACACACACACACACACACACACACACACACACACACACACACACACACACACACACACACACACACACACACACACACACACACACACACACACACACACACACACACACACACACGGACAGAGGCAAAAACATAATCTCCACTACCCGGCCTTTCGGCCTGGCGAAGACTAAAATGTGAATGCTGCATTAACAGGCAAAATAAAAATGTCTATGCCCACTGCAACAAACCCATTGTAATGAAACCCCCACCACCAAAAAAAAGAAAAACGACGGTCTTTCAAGGCATCTCACTAATATGCATAGATTGGGCACAAGAGTAGAGAAAGATCGCAGCATGCTGAACAGGCCCAATGGAGCCAGCGATTACCAGGTTCTGAACAGCAACCAGAGGGCTCGCGTTCCCTCCTCTGATCCGAGTGGCGTACACGCGGGACCAGCCGCTCGCTAATAGAGACATTTACACCTTAGTAAAAGTTGGCAGGTGTTACCCCGCCGTTGTCGAGAGCAGACGCATGCCGGGCATCATTAGGCCCCGTGCCAAGCCTGCCTTGGCTGCCAGCCTTGCGTGCATGTGTGTGTGAGTCTGTGTGTAAGTCTGTGTGTCTGTGTGTGTGTGTGTGTGCGTGCGTTTGAGTGTGTGTGTGTGTTTCAGTGGAACAGTGGAGGAAGTGTCCTCTATTGGAGTGGCGTGCTAAGCAGGGCTCCTTTCTGCACTGCTACAGATAGGATGTTGTGTCACTCGTCTCCATGCATCATATATCTGTCTGTACTCATGTCCTCCAAGTGAGCAAAACAGAGGGCGAGGGTTGTTGCATCCTCTCTTGCTAGCATCAATTATGAAATGCAGAACTGAAAAACTAATCAACAAATCAAACACAGAATATAGCCTAAGTGCTCCTTGTGCAGCAGCTCTTGAACCAAGGACCATCTGATGAATGCACATTGGAAAACCGCCATCAGCGACAAGTTTTTACATTCATTCAACACAAATCATAATATTTACATGTTCATATAATAACACTAGCAAAGGTCCATGTGTTCTCTAACTACAGTATTGTCTTCTTTCTTTCTTTCTTTCTTTCTTTCTTTCTTTCTTTCTTTCTTTCTTTCTTTCTTTCTTTCTTTTCCCTTTTCTTTTCTTTGCTACATATCATAAATATTGTTTCTTTCATCAGTGGATTCTTTCTTTCCGTTCAGTAACCACAGCTCTTGTCTTGCTACTGTTTAACTCAGCGTGCCGCAGGCCCGCTGTTTGGATGATGCAGACAGGAGATGAATAGTCACAGCCTCTCACAGTCATATATTCTGCTGCTAAAGATGGTGTTGTTTCTTATCTCTGGACAATATCTGCATTTGAACCACACACACACACACACACACACACACACACACACACACACACACACACACACACACACACACACACACACACACACACACACACACACACACACACACACACACACACACACACACACACACACACACACACACACACACACACACACACAAGCTCATACCCTGTATAATAAAGTGCTCCTGCCTCTGCTGGCCCCCTCCATTTACATATAGAATACATTACTGAAAGGTTTATATTATGGCTCGGCTAGTTCACACAGAGATTCTATAAATTTACCGTCCACACCACAGTAATCTGTGCCTCTTTAGAGTGAGAGAAAACGAGAGAGAGAGAGAGAGAGAGAGAGTGTGTGAGAGAGAGGGAGAGAGAGAGAGTGAGAAAGAGAGAGAAAGAGAGAGAGAAAGAGAGAGAGAAAGAGAGAGAGAGAGGGAGGGAGAGAGGAAGGGGGAGGCGAGCACATGCAATGCACGCAGGAAAGGCGAGCACTGCTGGAGAGACGCAAATGCGTCCCAGCCACTTAAAGAGTGGGTTGTAAATTGACTGCAAACAGAAAAGCCATTAATAATGATAACAGCAATAATAATTTAGAATCAAGGGATACACACATTTAGCCAGGCAATCAGAAATCCATCTGTGGAGGTGTTAATATTGAAGAGATGCTGATGGCACACAAAAAAACACCAGCGTCTGAATACATAATGACAACCGGGGAGGCCATAACAAACATCGCTTTTATGTAGAGAGTAGAGAGTATTACTTATTAAAATGGCATCTTAAATATTTATCACCATATAGATGGCCCCCTCTCCGTTTCCTTATTTTCTCCCCCTGAAGATTTCTCTGAGAGGCGATGGGAACGTATGAACTCCAATCAAATTATTACTTCCCCTCTAGTCTTCAGAAATGGCCTGATTAAAATCACAGTGCCACAATAACGTGGTGGATTGTTATGAATTATGCACACTGTGCTGAACGGAAAAGTGGAAGGCTGTTGTTCAATTTGAAATTTTAATCCTGTGGCGTCTTAGGTTAGACCTCTTAGTATTTTCACTGTTCTGAAACACTGCATATTGATAAGCTATTGGGCTGGGAGAGTTATCTGAGGCATTGTTTTACAGATGACATGGTTGCCAGGACAGGTGTTCCGCTGTTATATCGCACGCACGCGCGTGCGTGCGTGTGTGTGTGTGTGTGTGTGTGTGTGTGTGTGTGTGTGTGTGTGTGTGTGTGTGTGTGTGTGTGTGTGTGTGTGTGTGTGTGTGTGTGTGTGTGTGTGTGTGTGTGTGTGTGTGTGTGTGTGTGTGTGTGTGTGTGTGTGGTTTGTCTCTCAATTTGACAGATGTGATGCGGCTGTAAGATGTATTTTTGCCACATTTGTCAAAAACAAAGTCTGTGCTCAATGTACCATGGGTAATAGTCAAACGGTGTCCTTTAAATAAGTTTGAATGCAATGTCAACAATACAATATGATATGATGCATGATTATGTATCATTGCTCTGTATAATTACTGAGCTAAATATTTATAATAAACATGTTTTAGAAACTATACTATGCGCAGGAAGTAATTACACCGACGACTAGATATAATTATGTAGATTCCTGCAGAAACTTAAACTAAGAGGCAATCTTGGGCATGTGATTATTCAAAAAGAAATCTTTTGAAAATAGCAGATCTACAAGCTCACAATAGTTTAGAATATTGTCATGGGTAAGTGATTAAGTGATTGAGAAAGACACATGCCTAATGGACTTATTTTTGACATTTGTCTCACAGTCAGGTTCATTAAACACATATTTCCCATTATTTACAGCAATAAGAAAGACTGGAATGAAATACAGAATAATTGGACATATATCCGCATGTTTCCACCAGGCAGCATTGATATGCAGAAGGAAAAGTACCTGCAGAGGACTGCTCCACTTGGGAGAATAAATTCAATTTCAGGACGCTACACCGCTATTTCATTTCACAGGTTGGGCCTCGTTTTCAAAACTCAACTGCATACATATATTTTCTTTTTCTCTCAGCTTTGATCTAGCTATAATATCATCAACGACAGGGATGACTTCTCCTGTACACCCCCCCCCCTTTCCTCTCCTTTCCTCCTCTCTCTCTCTGGCTCTGTCCTGTCTACAAAAAGAAACACACAGGAAGCGGTTTTAATGAGATCAACACAGCGCCGGTTACATTGATAAGTAAATACTACAGCTTTAAATGCTTCTCCCAGTCAATTGGCTCCCTGCTTTTGTTGCCAGGCCCATGCCTCAGTGAGCACTAAATTCCCACTGTCACACTTCAATAACCCTAATTGTCCAAAATAAATGAGCTAATTTCTGAAGTTCCATTTTCATATGCAGGAGATAAGGCAACTTTCCTGATTGATTGGATTCCTTTCAGCGTGTGTGCGTGTGTGTGTGTGTGTGTGTGTGTGTGTGTGTGTGTGTGTGTGTGTGTGTGTGTGTGTGTGTGTGTGTGTGTGCGCGTATGTGCGTATGTGTGCTTATGTGTGATTGTGTGTGTGTGTGTGTGTGTGTGTGTGTGTGTGTGTGTGTGTGTGTGTGTGTGTGTGTGTGTGTGCATGTGTGAAAACACAGCACACATCATTTGAGTGAAGGCTTCTATTTATTATGCCTCCGTTATTCACAGTGAGCATTTCTTTGACCCCTGTTGATATTCATCCGGTTTCCTCTCCCCAAAAGGAAATGGAGAGAGAGAGAGAGTGAGTGAATGAGGGAGATAGACAGAGTTTATTGTGTGTGTGTGTGTGTGTGTGTGTGTGTGTGTGTGTGTGTGTGTGTGTGTGTGTGTGTGTGTGTGTGTGTGTGTGTGTGTGTGTGTGTGTGTGTGTCTCTAAGGGGTCCCAATGGATTCGGAGCTAGCATCCAGCCTGATCATTTGCATTTTTTCATTTGAGCTGTTATTTGCAGCATTGCGTGCAGCGCCAGCCCCTTAGGGCCCGCTGAAGTAATTCACTAAAAAGGCAGGTAAGACATAAATTAATCATAAGACGTCTGAGAATTATTGCACTCAATTCACGCACAAACGTGTGCACACTCGCACACACACACACACACACACACACACACACACACACACACACACACGCACGCACGCACACACACACACACACACACACACACACACACACACACACACACACACACACACACACACACACACACACACACACACGCACATATACACAAACACAATAGACACACAAACCCATATGCACACACAATACACAGACTTACTCCTTGTGCGTGCACACACATACACACTACTGAGATTTGGTTTGAATCTGAAAGGAGACCAAGGTTGAGTGGGAAAGTTTTCAACTCCATCAAGCAGAATAACTGAAGAGGAAAGACCGGAATAACTTTTAATGGGACAGTTCTTTTTTTATATATATAAACAGCCTCAGAGCTTTCATTTAAATGTGAATAATTCACTTCCGTTATCTCTTTCAGTTGATTCAAATAATTCATCAGCTTCCTGACAACGGCAGCACAAAGTGTCTCTGTGCCTTTGATAAATTATTCTCAAACATGACAATAAATAAATATTACTGAAATATTCCTTTACTAACAAATCATACATTTTCAAATTACCAAAAGCATATCAAAGAGTAAGATTTCAGCAAGATTGTAAGAATAGCTTAAGAAGTATAACAGTATAAACAAGGGACTTAGGGACTAATTTATAAATGGATTATTTAGGACCCCATATTATGTTAGGATGTAAATAAGATGAACAGATCTCCTTTTGTTAGAACAACATATCTGAATCTTGATTCAATGAATCATGCTCTCTCTAGGTCATCCTCGGACGAGCTAGCTCGCCAGTATTTTCCGCCCCTACATCTTTAGTACGTCAACGTACGTTGCTGTTGGATGCTTTCGTGATCGATGCCTGCATGTGTGCTGACTCCCACAAGCACAAGTTTGCTGACTGGGATGTGGAGGCTTGCGGTGTCTGTGGCAGTGACAAGCCTCACTCTCCTCCTAGTATCTTCTCAGTCACCCTTGGTAGACCCCAATACAGATGCTTGTTTGTAACGTGTTTGTTCTGCATGATGTTTAGCACCGTACGTCCCATTCTGGTGTAGCACCCATCCAGGGACTTCTGCAGGGCAGGCTTCAGGGTCCAGCATTCACAGCCATGGGAGAACAGACTCAACGCCCATAGAGAAGAAGCCAAGCTTGATATGTCAGGGGAGGTTGGACTATGGTAGCAACAAAGAGATTTGGTATAGACCCCTGTGGTCTATAGATCCACGTGGAACTCGTGTCAACGAGGTATAGGTTTAAGTGCTTAATGTAAAGCTCCACCAGCCATACAAGTGTGCAAATGTCATTCAAGTTAAATGATTCAACCCTAAGTCCTGTTCCATTATATAACGCCCGGCCCATCCCAACACAAATAATTTGAATCCGGTACATTTTCACGTGTCTCATCTGTGCATGGCAGCATAGCAACAATTGAGGAGCAGAAGGGAAACAGCTCATAATTCAATGTTGAGGCCTGCTCCATTATTTCACCAATCCAACCCTTCACCGCACGCAATACACGGACTGAATTGGGTAGCTGGCTTTACTGCTTTAAATCCCCTGTAGTCCTCTGCACTCTTCTGATGCACTTATCAGTACCTTTGTTCCAGAATTCAGCAGTCTGAGGCAGATTGGCCCATCAATACACTATCAGAGAAGGAAGGCTAGATAAGGATTCTGCTGCTATCTGTCTGCTGTGAATAAGCTGTCTAGGGGTCTGCACAGTCTGCGTGTATACACACACTTGTGCGTGCATGCGCTTGCGCACGCACACACACGCGAGTGCGCACGCACGCACGCACACACACACACACACACACACACACACACACACACACACACACACACACACACACACACACACACACAATCACACACACTCACTTACACAAACATCTGCATGGTGTATGCACATGCACAATGGATAACCTGTGTGGGGACTCAACAGTGCAATCCAAACTTACACTCACGCGCACACACACGCACACGCACACGCCACACGCATATGCACACACACATACACACACACACACACAACCTTATCAGTGTGTGAGGAGGGATTTGATGTTGCAAGGGAAGATACACCTATATCTAGCGTGTCTGAACTCCGTCTAATAGTTAAAGTTTGAATGAAAGAAAAACTTGGCATCAACTACGATATTAGACAGAAAGGCACAAGAAAAGAACCTTGGTGGTGCATAAGTCCTTGACAACGTACTACAGGGCAATTGGTATTCACTTACAAATCCAATCAGACACCCTTCCATTAGCCTGGAAACCAACATCAGCCAAAAACCAACATCATGGTTGTTACAGTAACAATGTTACATTGTGTCTCATCTCTATAAACTACAACCTCAGAATAATGTCACCTGTTCAAGACAAACAGAGGGTATATAAGTATATATACGCGTTATAAAGGTCGTACTCATGAATTATTCTGGATGTGAGCCCAGATGTTGTGAACATCTTTCATTTCGGTTAAAAAATTTAAGCTTAGTCATCAGCATGTCCCATCTGTGCTGTGTTTAACGGGAGCATCCTGGGACTGTGAAGGTTAAGAGAGGATGAGCACAATGAGAACACTCCCATTAGTGGCACATGCACATATGCACACACACAAGCACGCACACACACACACACACACACACACACACGCACACACGCACGTACGTACGCACGCATGCACGCAAGCGCGCACGGCCGTACGCACGTACGCACGTACGCAAACAGACCAGAAAGAGAGATTGAGGGAGAGCTGGAGAGAGCAAGTGAGAAAAGGTTAGAAAAAACTGATTAAAGACAGTGGGGATGGGAAGTCAAATGCGTGTCTGTATGAGAGAATGAGAGTGTGGAGAAAGAGAGAGAGAAAGAAAGAGAGAGAGAGAGAGAGAGAGGGGGGGGAGAGAAATGAGGAGGCTTATCTTTGGCTGTGACCTGAAACAGCTGTTTCTCCGCGGTGCGTTGAAGATGGATCCTCGCTCATTTCCTCTCCATCCTGCCACTCTATTTATGTTGCCACTTTACTGTCTTCAGAGGGACAGAGACCTACTTCTTCCCCGGAGAGGGAGCGAGAGAAGGGGAAAGAAAATCGATTCGACTTAGTGATCAATCACCACAATGAAGAACAGGCGCGTTGTCTCCTCGCCGTGCAGACGGCGTTTCTCCTTGTAACCCACTCGTTCACTTTATTCTGCAAAGACCTTGACGCGCAGCGAGGTGCTTCAAACATATTTCCTCCAAACGATATGGCTGCCTCCAGATTAAAAATGTGTCACTGGTGTTACTGCTCTGTCACAGCAGATTTGACATTGAAGTGAAACGTTACATTTCCTCCCGTACGGTTCTATAGCAGTGATAAGAACATGACCCCACACCACACCAGAGTCTGGTATGGTGAAAGGAGGAGAGGAGAGGAGAGGAGAGGAGAGGAGAGGAGAGGAGAGGAGAGGGGAGAGGAGAGGAGAGGAGAGGAGAGGAGAGGAGAGGAGAGGAGAGGAGAGGAGAGGAGAGGAGGAATTAGAAGAGAAGAAGACACACACACACACACACCCACACACACACACACACACACACACACACACACACACACACACACACACACACACACACACACACACACACACACACACACACACACACACACACACACACATGTGTTAGTGTATAGTACCTCCATTTTTCAACTAGATCAATGGGTGGAGGGGTGAAGGATGGGATCTTCACCAGGTAAGGTAAGGTAAGGTAAAGTAGGAGAAAAGTGACAGGATGGACATCAGATCTTATGACAGAGACGAGAGAGAGAGAGGGAAGAAATAAGAACAAAATTACACAGAGGAAAGGGACCTGAGAACGTCTCATCAGGATGAAGAAGATGAACAGGAGGAGAGGAAAGGAGGAGATTGAAGGACATGAGGAGGACATGGGAAAGGACTGGAGGAGAGATGAACAGCAGAGGTGGAAATGTACATGACAGATAAGAGGGTAGAATATAAGTTCTGGGGGAAATGATGAAGAGGAGAGGAGAGGAGAGGAGAGGAGAGGAGAGGAGAGGAGAGGAGAGGAGAGGAGAGGAGAGGAGAGGAGAGGAGAGGAGAGGAGAGGAGAGGAGAGGAGAGATTGAAGCAGGACGGCAGGCATGTGACTGGTCCTCTATGGAGGTTGATGGCCACAGCCCCCTGTCAGTCAAGCTCACACAGAGAGAGCAGGGCCCTGCCATCTGCTCCAAAGTTAATGAGAAGGAGACAGGGTGGGGAGGTGGGGAGATGTGTCAACACACACTGCCCAGAGCGGCTGGAGGGGGGACGAGGGGATGGACCGAGGGTGGAGGGTTCTGAGGCTATAGCGGAGGTATGGAGGACTGGAGATGAGATGAGACGAGATGAGATGAGCGATGGGGTGAAGTGGAGGTAGATGGAGGACAAGAGAAAAAGGAGGATGGTGAGGTAGAGGTTGACTCGGGGACGATATCAGGGTGGTGCTGTAGTGAGAGAGAGAGAGAGAGAGAGAGAGAGCCGGAGAGTGCAGGCGGAGGTGAATGGAACTTGATGAAGGTGAAAGGCAACAGTGCGAAGAGGACGCCAGAGGAAGAGGTGAACGCAGTCTGGGTTCGGGGTGAACTCGTCCTCCGGGACCCCAGCTATGTAGCGTGACTGCGTGTGTTTAAATATGCCTTTGTAACATGTGGCCACTGTTCTCAGTCTTCTCACTATCAGACTCACATGAGAGAGTTTACATGCACACACGGACCAGGAAATTGACCTGGTATAGATTTTGGCGCTCGCAACACATACCGAGACAGATGGTACATCAGGGATGTTAAAGAGGAAAGAAATACTATTGCAAGCATAAATAAAAACATGAAACGGGTGCGTAGAATAAGAGTTTCTATAACTCATTTTACAAGGATTATAATTAAAGAGTACGAAACAAATGAACTTATAAATGCACAGTTACGTCACTTGAACTCATTTTTCAGTGTTTCATTTAGAAAAAGTAATAATAACCGCAGATATTTTCAGGGAATTCTGTCTCCCTTCTCAGAACCAATCTTTTTTAATTCATCCAGATGGGCTGCTAACAAGTTTCAATATTCAGAGTGACGTGAGGGCTCACACAGGGACATGCATTCCACAAATATTTGTGGGCTTTTCAGTGGCTCTGCCGTGAATGTGAGCTTAATGCCCAATCAATTGCTTTTGTGATTGTCAAAGAGATCTGGTGGTGACACCCCACTGAGGTCACAGACCTTTGACAGTTAAATTACGCCCCCTATTCCCATAGGGAGAGGCCCTGACACACAGCAGGATGGGAATAACTACATATTTGCTATCATACAACTTGTATATATAAAAAAGGGGGGGGGAAAACACACATAACCACATAAACTCTAGCTTCCCTATTCTGCAGCGAACATTTGTCGAAAAAAGCAGATCTACCAGCTCACAACTTGTCGTGTTGCAACACGTTGTGAGCTTGTGTTGTTGGCAAAACGATTTGGTGTTGAATAGGAGCGGACCTAGTATAGAGCCCTGACAAATAAATATATAGGGTTTAAGTGGTTAATATGCTACTTATTTCACAGAAATGTGCACACAGGTTGTACGTTCTGGTAAATAGTTACAAAGTAAAGGATACATGAGACATGTACAAGAATGTATGCAATGGGCCCATGAGCATGACTGTGTGTGGTTCCACTGATAAATATACAAAAACTATAACTGGGTGCAATGTTTTCATTCTCACCCTAATACCACACATCACTAAGTTTGTGGGGTTGTTAGGTTGAGCTAGAGAACACCTGTTCAGTGCAGGAGTAACTAGGTCAGAACAATCCAAAGTCACAAGCAAGCAAAGTTAGCCAGGTCTGGGTTAGAATTCAGGACTCGGCACCAGGCATCCCTCTCAGCCATCACACACAGACACACACACACACACACACACACACATACACACACGCACACACACGACCCCCTGCTGCTGGACATGGGCGATACCAGGAGTATTTCCTGAGAGGTTCACCCTCGCTGCTTCACCTCCCGACTGGACAACAGATGGACCGTTGTCCGACACAGACAACAGCACCTCCTGCTTTGTGTGCATGTGTACAGTATGTGTATGTGTGAATGTTTATGTCTACGCAAATTTCGTGTGTGTGTGTGTGTGCGTGTGCGTGTGCGTGTGCGTGTGCGTGTGCGTGTGCGTGTGCGTGTGTGTGTGTGCGCGTGTGTGTGTGTGCGCGTGCTTGTGTGCGTGTGTGCGCGTGCCTGCCTGCCTGCCTGCCTGCCTGCCTGCCTGCCTGCCTAGTAGCGTGTTGTTAGGTCAACATGGCTGCAGATGCAGGTGTGATCCTTCATGTCTCCTTTTGACACCAGCATCAGTCATTGTCCAAACGTTGCTGGTGTGCTTTGTCTTTGTTACTATGGATCAGGGCCCGAGCCAACTAAGTTTCAAGGCGCTCCATTTGAAGAGCAAGTGAAACAATAATCTACTGTACTATTTTGTTGTTGTACAGTGAATAAAAGCACTTCTTCTGACAAGGGTTCTACTTTTCTTCATTGGATGAATTGTAATAGATTCCTTATTTTAGAAAGAATCTTGGTTAAATATACATTGGTTAAATACTACAGAGCTATGGCAAAAGTCATAGGGTACGGTTATAATCATCCCACCAACTCATCATATTGTTCCTCTACGTGACTGTCTCCAGATTTGCCATTCATATTTCAATAGAGGACTCATAATATCAGTGTCACTCACAATAGGAGTGTGTTTATTTTTTTTGTTTTGTTAGGTTAACATCAGTAATAGGATCCTATTCTTAGTTGCCAAGATGTTAATCAACCTGCCTGGGAATACTAAATGGCTGGCGTGTCATTTGAGGACGCCTGCATGTGTGACGAGACAAAATGGACTTTGCTGTATAAGTAGTATCATTTGAAACCGCACACACACATGTGTTTATGTCCCAGGTTCGGGACATCAGCAGTACAGCTGAATCCTTGCCCATTCTCTGCCATCACACACCTGGATACTGTCTGTTCTACTACTGTATAAGATCTCTGTAAAAAAAAAGAAGAGAAGAATGTCTGGTCATATAAGGTTCAGACAATGATGGAAGATGC